>NC_069501.1:592101030-592433530 GCF_027579735.1 Bombina bombina
GGCTGAACCATTTTTGATTCTCTCTTTATGTAATACTCATAGTAAGCTATTAGAAGCACCTAAAGCTTGAACCCAGTGGAAGATGATCAGTCTTTCTATTTTAAATGCAAATCCACAGGATTATAACCGTATACATGACAGTGCTGCTGATAAGGTGAAATAGCTAAGCTAAGCCAGATAATGTATCCATAAAAGTGTCTGAGAAGCATTGTATAAAGCCAGTTTTGTTCTGTTTAAAGTAGAACAGGAATGATTTAGCCCACAAACAGATTTGTTCTAATGTTAGCACCAGTTAATATGAAAACACCTTGTACTACTGTGTGAAGTCTACTGCGTGTATCTACACTATATACTCCATAAAGCCCCAGAAGTATGTGGATACCTGACCATCACACCAATAAGGGCTTGCTAGACATCACATTCCGAAACCAAGGGTATTAGTATGAAGTTTCTGCTCCCTCCTCTTTATGGCTATAACAGCCAAAACTCTTCTGGGAAGGCTTTCTAAAAGATTTTGGAGTGTGCCTCAATCCGCCAAAAGAGTGTTTGTGAGTTATGGTACTGATATAGGATGAGGAGATCAAACTTGCAATTAAGGTTTCAATTAATCCTAAAGGTGTTTAGCGGGGTTGAGGTCAGGTCTCTGTGCAGTCCACTCAAATTCATCCACACCAAACTCATTAAACCATGTCTTTATGAAGCTTACTTTGTGCACAAGGACAGAGTCATGCTGGAACAGGAAAGGGCATCCCACAAACGATTTTCACAAAGTTGGAAGCAGCCAATTATGTAAACTATAGGGGCTAGCCCAAACCCTGAAAAACAGCCCCAGACCATTATACCTCCTTTACCAAACATTGCAGTAGGTACTATGCATTCCAGTAGGTAGCTTTCTCCTTGCATCCTCCAAATCCAGATTCTTCCACCAGACTATTAGATAGGAAAGTGTGATTCATCACTCCAGAGATCATGTTTTCACTACTCCAGTTGCAGTGTGTTTGATGACACTCCAGCCAACACTTGGTATTGTGCATGTTGATGTGAGACTTGTGTACAGTTGCTTGCCAATGGAAACAAATTTCATAAAGCTCCTGAAGCACAGTTTGTGTGCTGATGTTGTTTCCAGAGGCAAATTGAAACTGTTGTGAGTGATGCAGATGATCAGTGATTTTTGCATGCTATGTGCTTCAGCACTCAGCAGCCCAACTCTGTTAGTTTGCTTTGTATAACACTTTATGGCTGGGCTGTTATTGCTTCTATATGTGTCCACTTAACAATAATAGCACTTACAGCTGATTGGGCAGATCTAGTGGGGCAGAAATTTCACAAGCTGACTTGTGGCAGAGGTAGTTTAAAGTCACTGAGCTTTTCAGTATGACTCATTATACTGCCAATGTTTGTCTATGGAGATTTCATGGCTGGATTGTAGGTACATGTTAGCAATATGTTTTGTTAAACACTTGAACTTAATTATATACATATATCATCTTGAAAAAATTAAGAGACCATTGCAAATTAATCAATTTCTTTGGTTTTAATATGTATAGGTATGTGTTTGAATAATTTGTTTTATTCTATAAAATATTGACATTTCTCCCAAATTATAAATAATAATATTGTCATTTAGAGCATTTATTTGTAGAAAATTACAACTGGTCAAAATAACAAAAAAGATGCAGTGTTTTCAGACCTCAAATAATACAAAGTAAACAAGATCATATTCATTTGTAAGCAACACAATACTAACGTTTTAACTTAGCAAGAGTTCAGAATTTTTTTTTTTTGTGTGACATAACCCTGACTTTCAATCACAGCTTTCATATATATTGGGGTGCTCTTGACCAGTCTTTCACATTGCTGTTGGGCAAGTTTACGCCATTACTGGCTGGAAAAAACAATCCTCAGGGTTGCGGAACATTTTCAGAGCAGAAGAAAGCAAGTTTTCTTCCAGGATAACCTTGTACATGGTTTAATTCAAGTGTCCTTCACAAAGATATATATATATATAAATATATATATATATATATATATATATATACTGTATATATATATAAATATATATACTATATATATATATATATATATATATATATATATATACATACATACTGTACATACATACATACATACATACATATATGGCCAAAGGTATTGGTACCCTTCCACTTTTTTAGGAAAATTTACAATTTTCTTTCTGAAGAAATAAAAATATTATACACCGTTCTTTATTTCAAATGTAAAAGAACAAAAACTTCCCTTTTGATTTATGAGTTCACATATTACTTTACACAGTGAAACAAATGAGCATGGCACAAACAAAAATATTGGTATTTTTAACCGAATATTTTGAAGCACAGCCTTTGGAGACAGTAACTGCAATCAAGCACTCTCTGTGGCTCTGAATAAGATTTCTAAACTTTTCAACTGGGATTTTGGCCCACTTTTCTTGAGCAAACTGCTCCAGTTCTTGCAGGTTTGATAGGTGCCTTTTCCCAACTGCAAGTTTCAGCCCTTTCCACAGATGTTTAATGGGATTCAGATCTGGACTCATAGAAGGCCACTTTGGAACAGTCCAATGTTTTCATCTCTTCCATTCTTGGGTGCTTTGTGAGGTCTGTTTTCAGTCATTATGCTGCTGCTGGACCCATGTCCTGCGACTGAGACACATCTTTCTGACACTGGGCAGTACATTTTGCTGCAGAATGCCTTGATAGTCTCCTAATTGCATTGTGCCCTGCACAGATTCTAAGCAATCCCAAAACATCACTGAGCCTCCTCCATGTTTCACGGTAGGGAGGGTGTTCTTTTATTTTTTAAAAGCTTCTTTTTTCCTTCTGTAAACCTGTAGTTGCTGTGATTTGCTTAAAAGCTTTACTTGTGTTACATCTGTCCAAAGTACATTCTCTCAGAAGGACTGTGGCCAGTCAGGATTTTTTTTTCTTTCTTAAAATTCAAGGATACCACAGTTTTCGGCCACGTCTGCATATATATATATATATACACACACAGTAGAAACAGCTTCAAGATATCTAAACTGTCTTGGCTGATTTTTTTTTTAATATTTTGGATTCATACAAATCTATTGTACTGAATCTCGGAGTTAACATTAAAAATAGATATTACACTACAAGGAAATATCTGTACAAGTGCTAAACCTTCTGCACATTACTTCTACAAAGAAAGCCTGATTTTAATTACATTATTTAATTAACAGCAAGCTCTTTTCATCAACCTTTAAGATGGTAAAAGGCTAAAAGAACCATAATTAGATTTGAACCAAGGAAAAAATGCTTGCTGAGGTAGTGCTCTGTACTGTAAATCTATTTCACCTACCATGGACAGAAGAAAGAAATGCTTTCTGTACTTATGGGTTTATTAAACCAAGCTGACAATAGTCAACCTCACCAGCTATGATAAAGTCAATTATATTCCTTACAAATACATATTTAACCTATGGGGGTCGAATTACCATTGTGCTAGCGGACATAATCCAATATTACGGATCATGTCCACTGCACATCGATAAATGCCGACAGCATACGCTGTCATTCTTGTGAACTGCTGGTGCAATGCTGCCCCCAGCAGATTCGCGGCCAATCAGCCGCTAGCATGGGGTGTCAATCAACCCGATCATATTCAATCAGGTTGATTTCTGGCGATATCTGTCCGCTGCCTCAGAGCAGGTGGACAGGTTATGGAGCAGAGATCTTTAGACCGCTGTTTCATAACGTGTTTTCGGCGAGCCTGAAGGCTCGCCAGAAACATGGGGCATTAAGCTCCATACAGAGCTTGATAAATTGCCCCATGGTCTCTAATGCCGGTGAACATGTTTTTGTCAAAATGGTCTAATAAATATCAAGATAGTATTAGATACTTGCTAGCCAAGTACCAGTGTACTCCACAGATCACATGCTAAATAAATGTATTTGCATCTTTTCATATACTGTGCAAAGTAAAAATGTACATCATAACTCTATTTTATTTTAAGTAAGTAATTAACAGCTAGATTACAAGTTATGCGCGCTATAGGGAAATTAACGAACGCAACAAAAGTTTCGTTATTTAACCCCCTAAAGCGCAGCCATTACAAGTTTTCAAACAGCCAGCTTGTGCGTGCGATATGGGGTTTTTAATCTCCATACCACACACAGTTCAAGCGCTGTTTTGACATGCTTGTGCACGCTTCCCCCATAGACATCAATAGGAGAGCGGGTCAGAAAAAATTCTAACACCTGCGATCGCGAAAAGAAAAGCTCCGTAACGCAGCCCCATTGATGTCTATGGCGGAAAAAAACTAACGTATAAACCTAACACCCTAACATAAACACCATGTCTAAACACCCCTAATCTGCCCACCAATGACATTGCCCCCACTTACCTACCTACCTACTAACAGTTACATTGTAGCTAGTGTTAGATTTTATTTTTATTTCACAGGTAAGTTTGTATTTACTTTAACTAGGTAGACTAGTTAGTAAATAGTTATTAACTATTTACTAACTACCTAGTTAAAATAAATACAAATTTACCTGTCAAATAAAACCTAATCTGCCTTACACTAAAACCTAACATTACAAAAAATAAAAAAATAAATTATCCAAAACAATAAACATTATTCCTATTCTAATACCCTTTAAAAAAAAAAAATAACCTAATCTATAATAAACTACCAAGGGCCTTTAAAAGGGCCTTTTCGGGGGGGCCCTTAAAAGGGCCTTTTGTAGGGCATTGCCCTACAGTTAACAGCTCTTTTGCTACAAAACAAAACAAACACCCCCTAACATTATACAAAACCTCACCCCGCAAACCCACAAGATAAAAATAAAGTAAAACCTAATCTACCCATTGCCCTGAAAAGGGCTTTTGTATGGTCATTGCCCTTAAAAGGGCATTTAGCTCTTTTGCTGCCCAAGTCCTAATCTAAAAATAAAAACCCACCCCAAAACGAAAAAAATACATTACACAAAATAACAAACAAATTATCAAAAATAATAAAAAGTATTCCTATTCTAATACCCATTTAAAAAAAAAAAAAAACCCAAAATAAAAAAAACCTAATCTACAATAAAATACCAATAGCCCTTAAAAGGGCCTTTTGTAGGGCATTGCCCTAAGTTAAACAGCTCTTTTACCTGAAAAAAATGCAAAGTCCCACTAGCATTAAAAAACCCCAAACCCACAAAATAAAAAAAGCTATGTAAAAAACCTAATCTACCCATTGCCCTGAAAAGTGCATTTGTATGGGCATTGCCCTTAAAAGGGCATTTATCTCTTTTGCTGTCCAAACCCTAATCTAAAAAAAACACCCAAAAAACCCTTTAAAAAAACTAACACTAACCCCCGATGATCCACTTACAGTTTTTTAAGTCCCGCTTGAACGATCTTTATCCAGGCAGCGAGAAGTCTTCATCCAGGCGGCCTCTTCTATCTTCATCCAGACTGCATCTTCTATCTTGATCCCGGCGGCACGGAGCGGGTCCATCCTGAAGACATCCCACGCGGAGCATCCTCTTCATACGGTTGCGGCCGTACACTGAATCTTCAATGCAAGGGAGCCGTTTCAAAATGGCGTCTCTTGCATTCCTATTGGCTGAAAATTTTGAATCAGCCAATAGGAATTAGAGCAGCTAAAATCCTATTGGCTGTTCAAATCAGTCAATAGGAATGCAAGGGACGCCATTTTGAAACATCTCCCTTGCTTTGAACATTTAGTGTACGGCAGCGACCGTTGAAGAAGATGCTCCATGCCGGATGTCTTCAGGATGGACCCGGATCAAAATAGAAGATGCCGCCTGGATGAAGATAGCAGAGGCCACCTGAATGAAGACTTCTCGCCTCCTGGATGAAGATAGAAGAGGCCACCTGGATGAAGACTTCTTGCCGCCTGGATGAAGATTGAAGAGGCTGCCTAGATGAAGACTTCTCGCCGCCTGAATGAAGATCGTTCAAGCAGGACTTCAAAAACTGTAAGTGGATCGTCGAGGGTTAGTGTTAGGTTTTTTTAAGGGTTTTTGGGATGTTTTTTTTTTAGATTAGCGTTTTGGGAGCAAAAGAGCTAAATGCCCCGTTTAAGGGCAATGTCCATACAAATGCCCTATTCAGGGCAATGAGTAGATTAGGTTTTTTTAGAATTAGGTTTTTTTATTTTGGGGGGTTGGTTAGGTGGTGGGTTTTACTGTTGGGGGGTTCTTTGTATTTTTTTTTAGGGAAAAGAGCTGATATCTTTGGGGCAATGCCCCACAAAAGGCCTTTTAAGGGCTAATGGTAGTTTATTGTAGGCTAGGGGGTATTTTTATTTTGGGTGGGCTTTTTTATTTTGATAGGGCTATTAGATTAGGTGTAATTCTTTTAGTTTGTTATTTTTGTAATACAATCTTTTTTATTTTTGGTAATTAGATAGTTTGTAATTTTATAGTACTGTTAGGATTTTTTTTAATGTGTAGTTTAGTTTTATTTAATTGGTAGTTAGTTTAATTTTAGTTTAATAATTATTGGCTAGATTACGAGTTTTGCATTATGAGTAAAAAAGCAGCATTATGGGTTATAACGCTGCTTTATCACTACCGCTGCTATTACGAGTCTTGTAGGTACAGCTGCACCGCAAACTTTTTTGGCCTTAACGCAAATTAACTTAAGCAATTTGCATAAAGTCTTTTTTCAATGGGACTTCCATAGCGCCGATATTACAAGCTTTTTCTGGGAGGCCAAAAAGTAAGCTGTACAGCCTATCCGGCAAGATTCGTAACACATTCTAAAGTCAGCAGTTATAAGTTTTACACTACAAAGCTGTAGTATAAAACTCATAACTAAAGTGCTAAAAAGTACACTAACACCCATAAACTAACTATTAACCCCTAAACCGAGGCCCTCCCACATCACAAACACTAAAATAAAATTATTAACCCCTAATCTGCCGCTCCGGACATCGCCGCCACTATAATAAACATATTAACACCTATAACGCCACACTCCTGCCTTGTAAACACTAGTTAAATATTATTAACCCCTAATCTGCCGACCCCAACGTCGCCGCCACTTTACTAAAGTTATTAACCCCTAAACCTAAGTGTAACCCTAACACCCCCTAACTTAAATATAATTAAAATAAATCTAAATAAAACCTTCTATTAATAATTAAATAATTCCTATTTAAAACTAAATACTTACCTGTAAAATAAACCCTAAGCTTGCTACAATATAACTAATAGTTACATTGTAGCCAGCTTATGGTTTATTTTTATTTCACAGGCAAGTTTGTATTTATTTTAACTAGGTAGAATAGTTACTAAATAGTTATTAACTATTTACTAAATACCTAGTTATTATAAATACAAATTTACCTGTAAAATAAAACCTAACCTGTCTTACACTAACACCTAACATTACACTACAATTAAATAAATTTAATTAATTAAATACAATTACCTAAATTACAAAAAACCCCACTAAATTACACAAAATAAAAAAAGAAATTATCAGATATTTAAACTAATTACACCTAATCTAATAACCCTATCAAAATAAAAAAGCCCCCCCCCCCAAAATTAAAAAAAAACCTCTAGCCTAATCTAAACTACCAACTGCCCTTAAAAAGGCCTTTTGTGGGGCATTGCCCCAAAGAAATCAGCTCTTTTACCAGTAAAAAAAATACAAACACCCCCCAAAAGTAAAACCCACCACCCACACAACCAACCCCCCAAATAAAATACTAACTAAAAAAACCTAAGCTCCCCATTGCCCTGAAAAGGGCATTTGGATGGACAGTGCCCTTAAAAGGGCATTTAGCTCTTTTTCAATTGCCCAAACCCTAATCTAAAACTAAAACCTACCCAATAAATCCTTAAAAAAGCCTAACACAAACCCTTGAAGATCCACTTACAGTTTTAAAGAGCCGACATCCATCCTCAATGAAGCCGGGAGAAGTCCTCAGCGAAGTGGCAAGAAGTCCTCAACGAAGCCAGGAGAAGTCTTCATCCAAGCCGGCAGAAGTGGTCCTCCAGATGGGCAGAAGTCTTCATCCAGACGGCATCTTCTATCTTTTGATCAATCCGGCGCGAAGCGGCTCCATATTCAAGACACCGGCGTGGAGAATCCTCTTCTTCTGACAACTAAAGAAGAATGAAGGTTCCTTTAAATGACGTCATCCAAGATGTCGTCCCTTTAATTCCGATTGGCTGATAGAATTCAGGAATAGAAAGATTGAGTTTATTAGATTATTAGGGTTATTAGATTAGGTGTAATTAGTTTAAATATCTGATCATTTCTTTTTTTATTTTGTGTAATTTAGTGTTTGTTTGTTTTTGTAATTTAGGTAATTGTATTTATTTAATTTAATTTATTTAATTTTAGTGTATTGTTAGGTGTTAGTGTAAAACAGGTTAGGTTTTATTTTACAGGTAAATTTGTATTTATTTTAACTAGGTAGTTAGTAAATAGTTAATAACTATTTAGTAACTATTCTACCTAGTTAAAATAAATACAAACTTGGCTGTGAAATAAAAATAAACCCTAAGCTAGCTACAATGTAACTATTAGTTATATTATAGCTAGCTTAGGGTTTATTTTACAGGTAAGTATTTAGTTTACAATAGGAATAATTTAGGCAATTATAGGAATTTTTATTTAGATTTCTTTTAATTATATTTAAGTTAGGGGGTGTTAGGGTTAGGGTTAGACTTAGGTTTAGGGGTTTATAACTTTAGTATAGTGGCGGCGACGTTGGGGGACAGCAGATTAGGGGTTAATAAATGTAGGTAGGTGGCGGCGATGTTAGGAGCAGCAGATTAGGGGTTAATAATAATTAACTAGTGTTTGCGATGCGGGAGTATGGCGGTTTATGGGGTTAATATGTTTATTATAGTGGCGGCGATGTCAGGAGCGGCAGATTAGGGGTTAATAAGTGTAGGTAAATTGCGGCGACATTGGGTGAGGGAGATTAGGGGTTAATAAGTATAATGTAGGTGTCAGCGTTGTTGGGGGCAGCAGATTAGGGGTTAATAGGTATAATGTAGGTGGCGGCGATGTCCGGAGCGGCAGATTAGGGGTTAATAAGTATAATGTAGGTGTCGGCGATGTTAGAGGCGGCAGATTAGGGGTTAATAAGTGTAAAATTAGGGGTGTTTAGACTCGGGGTTCATGTTAGGGTGTTAGGTGTAAACATAAATTTAGTTTCCCCATAGGAATCAATAGGGCTGCGTTACGGAGCTTTACGCTGCTTTATTGCAGGTGTTAGGCTTTTTTTCAGCCGGCTTTCCCCATTGATGTCTATGGGGAAATCGTGCACGAGCACGTAAAACCAGCTCACCGTTGATTTAAACAGCGCTGGTATTGGAGTGCGGTATGGAGCTCAATTTTGCTCTACACTCACTTCTTGCCTATTTATGCAGGGTTTATGAAAACCTGTAATACCAGCGCTGTAGGAAAGTGAGCGGTGACAAGTTAGTACCGCACCCCTCATACCGCAAAACTCGTAATCTAGCCGTATATTAGTTTAATTGTTAGTTTAATCTTAGTTCTTTTAATTTGACAGGTAAGTTTTAATTTAATTTAAGATAGGGAAATTGTATTTTAATATAAAGTTAGGGGGTGTTAGGGTTAGGGTTACGTTAGGGTTATGGTTAGGTTTAGGGGTTACTAGTTTAATTTAGTTTATTGCGATGTGGGGGGCTTTCGGTTTAGGGGTTAATAGTTTAATTTAGTATATTTCATGTGGGGGGGCTAGCGGTTTAGCGTTTTAGGGTATTAGGTTTATTATAGTAGGGCTTAATAACTTTAGTACAGTGGGGGTGATGTGGGCGGACGGCAGATTAGGGGTTAATAATATTTAAATAGTGTTTGCGATGCGGGAGGGCGGCGGTTTAGGGGTTAATAACTTTACTATAGTGGTGACGCTGTCGGGGAGCGGCGGAATAGGGGTTAATAATTATTTTTAGTGCCGGCTATGTCGGAAGCGACATTTTAGGGGGTTAATAACTTTAATATAGTATTTGCAATGCGGGAGGGCCTCGGTTTAGGGGTTAATATGTAGTTTATGGGTGTTTAGTGCACTTTGTAGCAGTTTAGTTATGAGTTTTATGTAACAGTTTTGTAGCGTAAAATTAATAACTACTGCTTTTAGAGTGCGAACCGGATGCGAGCCGGTATAGGCTGGAACGCAAGCTTTTTAGCCTCACCGCAAAACTGGTAATGGCAGCGCTATGGAAGTACCATGAAAAAATGTAATTTTTACGTGTGTGGGACTGACGTTGCGGTACAGGCTAAAAGACTTGTGGTACAGCTATATCTATAAGACTTGTAATGGCTGCGGTGCTGTTTTAACCCTGAAATGGACATTTTTTCAGCATTAAAACATGAACGCAAAACTTGTAATCTAGGTGTAAGTAAATAATTGCAGATAATGAGCCAAGCAATTGTTTTCTAAGTGCCACATTGGTCATTCCAGACCAGTGGCAGCTCTAGGGGTAACAAGGGAAGCAGAATTACCCCTAAGGAGCACCCAAGACTCCTTCCACAGGATTGTTTGCCCCGGATATTTAGGCTTCTGGAATCCCTTCTGCTGACCAGGTTCTATTTCACACTTTAAAATGATTTTGTAGTAAATAAAACTTACAATGTAAAAATTGTGAACAGATTGGCTACTAAAAATATTGGCATAGATTGCAAGTGGATTCACATTTTGTGCAAGATTTGTAGCATAAATTGCCTAGGTATATCACAAGCGTCTGCGTGCTTGTATTGCAAGTTAAAAGTAAAGGTTTTGCACCTTCAGCATCACTCAAACACCTTACCAGAGGTGAAAGTAACCGCTAGTCCCATTGTGCATAATCACGGTCAGTACAGTGCGATACAGTTTGCACAAACATGGTCATTACAGTGAGAAGAAGCATCTCATTAGTTTCAGTGGTAGAAATAACGCCTAATATAGTGTGAGAAATGTTTCAAAATGCATGACCTGGAAAAAAAAAATGCAGGATGTTAATATTCCATATTGTTAAAGGAAAAAAAATAAAAAATGTTCTTTCGTGATTTAGGTAGAATATACAATTTTAAACAACTTTCCAATTTACTTCTATCATCAAATTTGCTTCATTTTCTTGGTATCATTTGTTGATGGAGCAGCAATGCACTACTGGTTTCTAACTGAACATATGGGTGAGCCAATGACAATCGGTATATATATGCAGCCAACAATCAGCAGCTAGAACCTAGGTTATTTACTGCTCCTGAGCTTACCTAGATAAACCTTTCAGCAAAGGTTAACAATAGAAGGAAGCAAATTAAATAATAGAAGTAAATTGGAAAGTTGTTTAAAATTGTATTCTCTATCTCAATCATGAAATAACCAATTTGATTTTCATGTCCCTTTAATCTTGTTTCTAATCCCAAAAGTAAAAACACCTATATTTACAAAAAATTAAGGCCTAGATTTAGAGTTGGGCGGTAGCCGTCAAAACCAGCGTTAGAGGCTCCTAACGCTGGTTTTGGGCTACCGCCGGTATTTAGAGTCAGTCATTAAAGGATCTAACGCTCACTTTCCAGCCGCGACTTTTCCATACCGCAGATCCCCTTACGTCATTTGCGTATCCTATCTTTTCAATGGGATCTTTCTAACGCCGGTATTTAGAGTCGTGTCTGAAGTGAGCGTTAGAAATCTAACGACAAAACTCCAGCCGCAGAAAAAAGTCAGTAGTTAAGAGCTTTCTGGGCTAACGCCGGTTTATAAAGCTCTTAACTACTGTGCTCTAAAGCTCTAAATTACCTATGTACCCCAAAGCCGAGGTCCCCCCACATCGCCGCCACTCGATTAATTTTTTTTAACCCCTAATCTGCCGACCGCCACCTACGTTATACTTATGTACCCCTAATCTGCTGCCCCTAACACCGCCAACCCCTATATTATATTTATTAACCCCTAACCTGCCCCCCACAACGTCGCTGCCAGCTACCTACAATAATTAACCCCTAATCTGCCGACCGCAAAGCGCCGCCACTTACGTTATCCTTATGTACCCCTAATCTGCTGCCCCTAAAACCGCCGACCCCTATATTATATTTATTAACCCCTAATCTGCCCCCCACAACGTCGCCTCCACCTGCCTACACTTATTAACCCCTAATCTGCCGAGCGGACCACACCGCTACTATAATAAAGTTATTAACCCCTAATCCGCCTCACTCCCGCCTCAATAACCCTATAATAAATAGTATTAACCCCTAATCTGCCCTCCCTAACATCGCCGACACCTAACTTCAATTATTAACCCCTAATCTGCCAACCGAATCTCGCCGCTACTGTAATAAATGGATTAACCCCTAAAGCTAAGTCTAACCCTAACCCTAACACCCCCCTAAATTAAATATAATTTAAATCTAACGAAATAAATTAACTCTTAGTAAATAAATTCCTATTTAAAGCTAAATACTTACCTGTAAAATAAACCCTAATATAGCTACAATATAAATTATAATTATATTATAGCTATTTTAGGATTTATATTTATTTTACAGGTAACTTTGTATTTATTTTAACCAGGTACAATAGCTATTAAATAGTTAAGAACTATTTAATAGCTAAAATAGTTAAAATAATTACAAAATTACCTGTAAAATAAATCCTAACCTAAGTTACAATTAAACCTAACACTACACTATCAATAAATTAATTAAATAAAATACCTACAATTATCTACAATTAAACCTAACACTACACTATCAATAAATTAATTAAATACAATATCTACAAATAAATACAATTAAATAAACTAACTAAAGTACAAAAAATAAAAAAGAACTAAGTTACAAAAAATAAAAAAATATTTACAAAGGTTAGAAAAATATTACAACAATTTTAAACTAATTACACCTACTCTAAGCCCCCTAATAAAATAACAAAGACCCCCAAAATAAAAAAATGCCCTACCCTATTCTAAATTACAAAAGTTCAAAGCTCTTTTACCTTACCAGCCCTTAAAAGGGCCCTTTGCGGGGCATGCCCCAAAGAATTCAGCTCTTTTGCCTGTAAAAAAAAACATACAATACCCCCCAACATTACAACCCACCACCCACATACCCCTAATCTAACCCAAACCCCCTTAAATAAACCTAACACTAAGCCCCTGAAGATCTTCCTACCTTATATTCACCATACCAGGTATCACCGATCATTCCAGGCTCCAAAATCTTCATCCAAGCCCAAGCGGGGGCTGGCGATCCATAATCCGGCGGCTGAAGAGGTCCAGAAGAGGCTCCAAAGTCTTCATCCTATCCGGGAAGAAGAGGCGATCCGGACCGGCAACCATCTTGATCCAAGCGGCATCTTCTATCTTCATCCGATGACGACCGGCTCCATCTTGAAGACCTCCACCGCGGACCCATCTTCTTCTTCCGACGACTTCCCGACGAATGACGGTTCCTTTAAGGGACGTCATCCAAGATGGCGTCCCTCGAATTCCGATTGGCTGATAGGATTCTATCAGCCAATCGGAATTAAGGTAGGAAAATTCTGATTGGCTGATGGAATCAGCCAATCAGAATCAAGTTCAATCCGATTCGCTGATCCAATCAGCCAATCAGATTGAGCTCGCATTCTATTGGCTGATCGGAACAGCCAATAGAATGCAAGCTCAATCTGATTGGCTGATTGGATCAGCCAATCGGATTGAACTTGATTCTGATTGGCTGATTCCATCAGCCAATCAGAATATTCCTACCTTAATTCTGATTGGCTAATAGAATCCTATCAGCCAATCGGAATTCGAGGGACGCCATCTTGGATGACGTCATTTAAAGGAACCATCATTCGGCGAGTAGGCGTCGGTTGAAGAGGTTGGATCCGCGTTAGTTGGAAAGAAGATGGCTCCGCTCCGCTCCAGAAGAAAGAAGATTGAAGATGCGGCTTGATAGAAGACTTCATCCCGATGATGGACTTCCGACTTCAGCCCGATGATGGAGTTCTTCAGCCGCCGCTTGGATCCAGACTTCAGCCCGAGAATGGACGTCACTCTTCAGCCCCCTGCTTGGGCTTGGATCAACACTTCCGAGGCTTGGATCAAGACTTCCGAGGACGGATCGGTGAACCTGGTATGGTGAAGATAAGGTAGGAAGATCTTCAGGGGCTTAGTGTTAGGTTTATTTAAGGGGGGTTTGGGTTAGATTAGGGGTATGTGGGTGGTGGGTTGTAATGTTGTGGGGGGGTATTGTATGTGTTTTTTTACAGGCAAAAGAGCTGAATTCTTTGGGGCATGCCCCACAAAGGGCCCTGTTCAGGGCTGGTAAGGTAAAAGAGCTTTGAACTTTTTTAATTTAGAATAGGGTAGGGCATTTTTTTAATTTTGGGGGGCTTTGTTATTTTATTAGGGGGCTTAGAGTAGGTGTAATTAGTTTAAAATTGTTGTAATATTTTTCTAATGTTTGTAAATATTTTTTTATTTTTTGTAACTTAGTTCTTTTTTATTTTTTGTACTTTAGTTAGTTTATTTCATTGTATTTATTTGTAGATATTGTATTTAATTAATTTATTGATAGTGTAGTGTTAGGTTTAATTGTAGATAATTGTAGGTATTTTATTTAATTAATTTATTGATAGTGTAGTGTTATGTTTAATTGTAACTTAGGTTAGGATTTATTTTACAGGTAATTTTGTAATTATTTTAACTATTTTAGCTGTTAAATAGTTCTTAACTATTTAATAGCTATTGTACCTGGTTAAAATAAATGCAAAGTTACCTGTAAAATAAATATAAATCCTAAAATAGCTATAATTTAATTATAATATATATTGTAGCTAAATTAGGGTTTATTTTACAGGTAAGTATTTAGCTTAATATAGGAATAATTTATTTAATAAGAGTTAATTTATTTCGTTAAATTTAAATTATATTTAATTTAGGGGGGTGTTAGGGTTAGGGTTAGAATTAGCTTTAGGGGTTAATACATTTATTAGAATAGCGGTGAGCTCCAGTCTGCAGATTAGGGGTTAATGTTTGAAGTTAGGTGTCGGCGATGTTAGGGAGGGCAGATTAGGGGTTAATACTATTTATTATAGGGTTATTGAGGCGGGAGTGAGGTGGATTAGGGGTTAATAACTTTATTATAATAGCGGCGCGGTCCGGTCGGCAGATTAGGGGTTAATAAATGTAGGCAGGTGGAGGCGACGTTGTGGGGGGCAGATTAGGGGTTAATTAATATAATATAGGGGTCGGCGGTGTTAGGGGCAGCAGATTAGGGGTACATAGGGATAATGTAAGTAGCGGCAGTTTACCGAGCGGCAGATTAGGGGTTAAAAAAAATATGCAGGTGTCAGCGATAGCGGGGGCGGCAGATTAGGGGTTAATAAGTGTAAGGTTAGGGGTGTTTAGACTCGGGGTTCATGTTAGAGTGTTAGGTGCAGACGTAGGAAGTGTTTCCCCATAGAAGACAATGGGGCTGCGTTAGGAGCTGAACGCGGCTTTTTTGCAGGTGTTAGGTTTTTTTTCAGCTCAAACTGCCCCATTGTTTCCTATGGGGATATCGTGCATGAGCACGTTTTTTAAGCTGGCCGCGTCCGTAAGCACCGCTGGTATCGAGAGTTGCAGTGGCGTTAAATTATGCTCTACGCTCCCTTTTTGGAGCCTAACGCACTGAAAATCCAGCCATTCTGTGAACTCTAAATACCAGCGGTATTTAAAAGGTGCGGCCAGAAAAAAGCATGCGTAGCTAACGCACCCCTTTGGCCGCAGAACTCTAAATCTAGGCGTAAGAAAACTGTATAATGAACATACAGTATAACACATTTAAATTACACATGTACTGTATAACCATAATGCCCCAGCTCATAAGAATTATAACAATGTTTTTTTCCTTTAAAAAAACAAAGACCATTGATTTCACAACCTCTAAAAAAAAATGTTATTGTCACACTTTCAAAAATAGCCTTACTGAATCTAGATCATTGTATATTAAAGGGACAGTGTACTGTGATTTTTTTCTTTTCCTTTTTATGTGTTCCCAATTATCCATTTTAGCTGCTGGAATATAGTGCATTAACTTGTTTTAATTTATTTTATCATTTAAAATAGCTGCATTTGTCTGTTGTATTCTCATCTATACTATAAACATCAACACTTAAAGGGAATGTAAACTTTCATCAATTACAGGTAACTTTGTATTTATTTTAACCAGGTACAATAGCTATTAAATAGTTAAGAACTATTTAATAGCTAAAATAGTTAAAATAATTACAAAATTACCTGTAAAATAAATCCTAACCTAAGTTACAATTAAACCTAACACTACACTATCAATAAATTAATTAAATAAAATACCTACAATTATCTACAATTAAACCTAACACTACACTATCAATAAATTAATTAAATACAATATCTACAAATAAATACAATTAAATAAACTAACTAAAGTACAAAAAATAAAAAAGAACTAAGTTACAAAAAATAAAAAAATATTTACAAACATTAGAAAAATATTACAACAATTTTAAACTAATTACACCTACTCTAAGCCCCCTAATAAGCCCCCTAATGGCTGATCGGAACAGCCAATAGAATGCAAGCTCAATTTGATTGGCTGATTGGATCAGCCAATCGGATTGAACTTGATCTGATTGGCTGATTCCATCATCCAATCAGAATATTCCTACCTTAATTCCGATTGGCTGATAGAATCCTATCAGCCAATCGGAATTCGAGGGACGCCATCTTGGATGACGTCATTTAAAGGAAACGTCATTCGGCGAGTAGGCGTCGGTTGAAGAGGTTGGATCCGCGTCGGTTGGAAAGAAGATGGCTCCGCTCCGCTCCAGAAGAAAGAAGATTGAAGATGGGGCTTGATAGAAGACTTCATCCCAATGATGGACTTCCGACTTCAGCCCGATGATGGAGTTCTTCAGCCGCCGATTGGATCCAGACTTTAGCCCGAGGATGGACGTCACTCTTCAGCCCCCTGCTTGGGCTTGGATCAACACTTCCGAGGCTTGGATCAAGACTTCTGAGGACGGATCGGTGAACCTGGTATGGTGAAGATAAGGTAGGAAGATCTTCAGGGGCTTAGTGTTAGGTTTATTTAAGGGGGGTTTGGGTTAGATTAGGGGTATGTGGGTGGTGGGTTGTAATGTTGGGGGGGTATTGTATGTTTTTTTTTACAGGCAAAAGAGCTGAATTCTTTGGGGCATGCCCCACAAAGGGCCCTGTTCAGGGCTGGTAAGGTAAAAGAGCTTTGAACTTTTTTAATTTAGAATAGGGTAGGGCATTTTTTTATTTTGGGGGGTTTTGTTATTTTATTAGGGGGCTTAGAGTAGGTGTAATTAGTTTAAAATTGCTGTAATATTTTTCTAATGTTTGTAAATATTTTTTTATTTTTTGTAACTTAGTTCTTTTTTATTTTTTGTACTTTAGTTAGTTTATTTCATTGTATTTATTTGTAGATATTGTATTTAATTAATTTATTGATAGTGTAGTGTTAGGTTTAATTGTAGATAATTGTAGGTATTTTATTTAATTAATTTATTGATAGTGTAGTGTTAGGTTTAATTGTAACTTAGGTTAGGATTTATTTTACAGGTAATTTTGTAATTATTTTAACTATTTTAGCTATTAAATAGTTCTTAACTATTTAATAGCTATTGTACCTGGTTAAAATAAATACAAAGTTACCTGTAAAATAAATATAAATCCTAAAATAGATATAATATAATTATAATATATATTGTAGCTATATTAGGGTTTATTTTACAGGTAAGTATTTAGCTTTAAATAGGAATAATTTATTTAATAAGAGTTCATTTATTTCGTTAGATTTAAATTATATTTAACTTAGGGGGGTGTTAGGGTTAGGGTTAGAATTAGCTTTAGGGGTTAATACATTTATTAGAATAGCGGTGAGCTCCAGTCGGCAGATTAGGGGTTAATGTTTGAAGTTAGGTGTCGGCGATGTTAGGGAGGGCAGATTAGGGGTTAATACTATTTATTATAGGGTTATTGAGGCGGGAGTGAGGCGGATTAGGGGTTAATAACTTTATTATAGTAGCGGTGCGGTCCGCTCGGCAGATTAGGGGTTAATAAGTGTAGGCAGGTGGAGGCGACGTTGTGGGGGGCAGATTAGGGGTTAATTAATATAATATAGGGGTCGGCGGTGTTAGGGGCAGCAGATTAGGGGTACATAGGGATAATGTAAGTAGCGGCGGTTTACGGAGCGGCAGATTAGGGGTTAAAAAAATATGCAGGTGTCAGCGATAGCGGGGGCGGCAGATTAGGGGTTAATAAGTGTAAGGTTAGGGGTGTTTAGACTCGGGGTTCATGTTAGAGTGTTAGGTGCAGACGTAGGTGTTTCCCCATAGAAGACAATGGGGCTGCATTAGGAGCTGAACGCGGCTTTTTTTTTTGTTAGGTTTTTTTTCAGCTCAAACTGCCCCATTGTTTTCTGTGGGGATATCGTGCACGAGCACGTTTTTTAAGCTGGCCGCGTCCGTAAGCACCGCTGGTATCGAGAGTTGCAGTGGCGTTAAATTATGCTCTACGCTCCCTTTTTGGAGCCTAACACACTGAAAACCCAGCCATTCTGTGAACTCTAAATACCAGCGGTATTTAAAAGGTGCGGCCAGAAAAAAGCATGCGTAGCTAACGCACCCCTTTGGCCGCAGAACTCTAAATGTAGGCGTAAGAAAACTGTATAATGAACATACAGTATAACACATTTAAATTACATATGTACTGTATACCCATAATGCCCCAGCTCATAAGAATTATAACAATGTTTTTTTCCTTTAAAAAAACAAAGACCATTGATTTCACAACCTCTAAAAAAAAATGTTATTGTCACACTTTCAAAACTAGCCTTACTGAATCTAGATCATTGTATATTAAAGGGACAGTGTACTGTGATTTTTTTTCTTTTCCTTTTTATGTGTTCCCAATGATCCATTTTAGCTGCTGGAATATAGTGCATTAACTTGTTTTAATTTATTTTATCATTTAAAATACACTTATAGGGAATGTAAACTTTCATCAATTAGTGCCCGGTTTTTAAATATACTATTAAAAACAGGGGCACTTTCATTGATGAAAGTTTACAGTGCACCGTATTTTACAAATACTTACCTTTTACTTCTTTAAAGCCGGATTAGCATCCCCTGCCTACAGGTCCTCTGTAAATACGTCACCAATGACGAAATCAGCTTCCTCCAATCACGGCAGGGCCTAACGAGATGGACGCTCTGTGGGGGGAAAGCCGTGATTGGAGGAAGCCTCATTGGTGACGTATTTAAAGTGGACCTGCAGGCGGGGGATGCCGATATGGCTTTAAAGAAGTAAAAGGTATTTGTAAACATACGGTGCAATGAAACTTTCATCAATGAAAGTGTCCCTGTTTTTAATAGTATTTTTAAAAACCGGGCACTAAAATGAAAGCTGCTTAAATCATATTGGCTGTTTAAATCAGCCAATAGAATTTAAGCATCTCTCATCCTATTGGCTGATTTTTCAGCCAATAGGAATGCAACGGTACCCCAATATAAAAGGGGTACCTTGCATTGAATCCTCAGTGTACGGCAGACAATCGCATAAAGAGGACCGATGGACCTCCGCATGGACCACCACCTCCACACATCCACTGACCGGGATGAAGATAGAAGATGCCGGTCCCAACGATGGAAGCAGAAGGAGCCGTCTGGATGAAGATGCTTCGCCGATGGGATAAAGATCTTTTGCCGGACATCAGGAACTGTGAGTACCGATTTTGAGGTTAGTGTTAGTTTTTTGGGGGGCTCTTTTATATTTAATGGGCTGTAAAAGAGCTGAATGCCCTTTTAAGGGCAATGCCCATACAAATGCCCTTTTTGGGACAATGGGTGGATTAGGGCTTTTTTAGTTAGGTTTTATTTATTTTGGGGGTTTGGGGGGTGGGGGTTTGTAATGTTAGGGGTATTTGTTTAATTTTTTGGAGCAAAAGAGCTGTTAACTTTAGGGCAATTCTCTACAAAAGGCCCTTTTAAGGGCTATTGGTTGTTTATTATAGAAAAGGTGTTTTTTTGGGGGGGGGTGGCTTTTTTTTTAAACAGGGTATTAGAATAGGAATAATTTAATTATTTTGGATAATTTCGTTTGTTATTTTTTGTAATTTTAGTTTTTTAATGTTTTGTAATTTTAGTGTTTATTATTTTTTGTAATTGTAGTTTTAATTTTTTTGTAATGTCAGGTTTTATTTTTTTTATGAAGAACACTTATGAAGTGTGTATAGGGGCGCTATCACCACAGTATAAAATGTCAACACCATTAGATATACATATATATTCCAAATACAATATATATCATATATTACCAAAGTGTAGGACCGAATTACACAAACAGTTGTGATATATTGCTGACATGTATTACAAGTCCAAAAATGCACTTTGGTATCGATAGGTACAATCTGGCAGCTCTCCTCGTTACAGTGCAAGATCAAATGTGAGTGTATTATATTCTACATTTGCTTACTGCTATACCATACAGAATCACGCTATGTGGCACCTTCTCCATCTTTATTATTTTTAGTAATATTAGGTTTTTTTATTTTTGGTATTATTAGATTTTTTAAACAAGTAACGTTAGGTTTTTTAGTTTAAACGTAGGTTTTATTTTTATTTCACAGGTAAGTTTGTATTTATTTTGCCTAGGTAGTTAGTAAATTGTAATATTGTAACTAGTTTAGGTTTGGTTTTTATTTCACAGGTAAGTTTGTATTAATTTTTAAATAGGTAGTTAGTTAATAATTGTAACTTTACTTTAGGTGTATGTTAATTATGTTAATGTTAGGGGGTGGCGATTTAGAGGTTAATTATTTTATTTAGTGTTTACGATGTGCGGGGATGGCGTTTTAGGGGTTAATAGGTTTATTTAGTTTTGGCGCTGTGGGGGGTGGTGGTTTAAAGGTTAATAGGTTTAGTTAGTGTTGGTGATGTGGGGGGGGGCAGCGGTTTAGAGGTTAATAAGTTTAGTTAGTGTCGGCGATGTTGAGGAATGGCGGTTTAGGGTTTAATAGGTTTAGTTAGTGTTTGCGATGTTGTGGCGATGGTTTAGGGGTTAATAGCTTTATTTAGTGTCAGCGATGTCGGGGAATGGTGGTTTAGGGGTTGATAGCTTTATTTAGTGTTTTAGTTAGCTGCGGCGATGTTTGGAAACTGCGGTTTAGATTAGAACAATGAAAAATTTTGAATATGAATAAAGAATGGATCCGAAAATTCGGAAACTGATTTATTCATTTTCGGAATTTTAGTTATGGTGCCAATTCAGATATTCAGAATCATCCGAATCGGCCAAAATTCGTCCGAAAATAAAATTTGGCCGAAATTAGTTGCACATGTTTAATGCTTGGTCTCAGGAGCAAGGTGAGCATACATAGGTAGCAGGTAGGTCTGCTTTTGTCCCAGGAGTAAGGTGAGCATACACAGGTGGCACATACATCTGTTTTTGTCTCAGGAGTAAGGTGAGCATACACAGGTAGCAGGTAAGTATGCTTTAGTTTTCAGGAGCAAGGTGAGCATACACAGGTATCAAGTAACTATGCTTTGGTCTCAAAAGCAAGATGAGCATACACAGGAACCTGGTAAGTATGCTTTGGTCTCAGGAGAAAGGTGAGTAAGGTAAGAGGGCAATAACTCAGCCCAGAGTGACGGGCTGGGTGAGTTTTTATAGGAACTCCGGCACCTGAATCCTCCAGATGGGAGTACCTATAATTGAGACATGGCCCATTTAAATTTAGGCAGCGTGCGGTTGTGCTCCCTTACAGAGCTGCAGCTGCATGCTGAAAACAAGCAGAGAAAATCAGCACTTTCATTGTTTGCCGAGACCGGGAACCCCCCAACCTGGTAAGGGTAAGTACCCTTACAGTGTCCCCTCCTTAGGCGTAACCTCCAAGGATGACTGAGAACAGAGTGTTTAGGATGTTTCCTCTTAAAGTATCTGAGCAGGAGCATGCACTTCTGATGCTGGTACCCAACTTCTATTCTTGGGCAAGATTCCGAGTGGTGCACTGACTGTTGTGCACGAGCGATAAGAAGTTTATCGTGGCCCTTTGCACCCATCAGAAGTAGAACAATTAAAAGTACAGTTGCACTCATAATAACAATGAAAACATTAAATATTTTTTTTTAACAAAATTGCATAAAGTTTTAAGGGCTCAAAGATATGAGGTCTCAGATGTTAGAATAAAATGGGTCTGCAAAGGTCTTTAACATAGATATGTCTAAATATGTATATGTGTGTATGTTTATATATATATATATATATATATACTGTATGTATATATGTGTGTACAGATGTATTTATGTGTTCAACTGTACATATTTATAATTCCAATGTTCTCCACTGACAGGAAAATGTCCTTTTTATTCCTAAATAAATATCTCTAAATATATCTGTATATAGCTATACCTGTATATCCATTATTTTCTGTCTGAAGAATATAGGAATGTAAAATACGCTAGAATGATTACCGCAACTTCAGAGCTCTGGTTAACTGTTTCACAAAAACATAAAAGTTGCACAAAACTCATTAAAAATGCATTACAAAGTATAGATACGCTCATAATAACACCATCTAATAAAAATTATTCACAAACAAATTTGCACACAAAAGTTATAAGGGCTCAAACATATGATATCTCAGGTGTTAGAAAATAAAGGGCAGGCTTTAACTCGGAGATACATACACATACATGTCTAAATATAGATATGTATGTGTATATATACTGTATATATATATATATATATATATATATATATATATATATATATATGTATATTTATATGTATGTATACTTATGTATTAATGTATTTATATGTGTATATATGTATTTAAAAACTTACAGTATATACATATATAAATACATAAATGCATGTATACACATAATACATATAAATAAGTGCTTTGGAGCACTTTGCCGTGAAGTAGATGAAAACATGTAAAAGCATATGTATGCAATATTCATTTTTAATAAAGGTTTTAAATATGTATTTACTGTAAATAGTTCACATTACAATGTTCTGCACATTTATTTCTAAATAGTCATTCCTATATATATATATTTATATATATATCTATACCTATATATGATCATCTATATATATAGGTATATATATATATGTTAGCAAAAAAAATCATATATATGTAGAAATATGTATTTATGAATAAATAGAACATATTTTGCTATGCCAAATATTCGAATGTGAAATATTCATATTTTCATGTCGGGTTAGCGCAAATGAGAATATGCGATTGTGTTTGTGCAAGAGTAATTGACTTCTATAGGGGAATATGCGACCGAAAAAAAACTAGTTGGATTAGCGTAAGCGTGAAAACAGTTTACTTTCAACTCATAAAACGAGCACAACCCGACAAGTTCAAAAAGCTTGCTTCTAGCACAATTAATACTCATACAGGAGCGTTAATTTGCACTCCACTGGTAATCTGGCCCATAGTATTCATAGTAGTAATGCCAGTGATAAAAAGTAGTGGCAAGCAAATTGTGACTAAGTACAAGAAGAACAAAACCCGAGAGACATAAAATATGAACAAATATGGTACCAGTGGTATGACAAATTATAGATAATATAGCAAATGATTAAGTCTAGTTGAATAACCAAGGGACTAGGCAAGAAGAGTGAAATCTCGATAGGCACACCGAGCTTTGCCTGGGGCTCTTGATCTTTTTGTAATATAGCAATGCTCTGACTAAAAGCATTGAAAATATATAACTGAGGGTTAATAGTGTCTTGTTTTGTAGATATATAACTGTGAGCTCCACAATGTTATGCCTGTAAGCTTCTCAGAATTTGTTCCTGGTGAAAAAATATTATTATTATACTTTTTATTCTCTAACTCAGCAGTTTTCAGTAATTCCATTCATCTACATAGAAAGAGGACATCCACACAATTTTGATTTTACAAATGTTAAAGAACGTCATAAAGACTTTGTTACCATAAAATAAAATTATTTTATATCAATATACTGTATGTCTAAAATGTAGGTTTATCTTTATCTATCTGTTCCTATCCATCCCCTATTTTGAACTTGCAGTTGTGTTTGCACTTAATACTTAACCCAACAACTTTAACCCCTTCCCTGCTAAGCATTTTGTACACTCACATGAGAAGCTGATTTCAAGCTTTTTTTTACTGCTTCTATTTACAAACTAATTTAAGTCATGTTCCAATGATTGACCCACACAAATTATTATCACTGGCATTTAAGTTGCAGGAAGGGTCCATACTGGCTTTTGAAAGTTGTGATAAAACTTAGAGGAGTCCCTTGTGCATTGTTCCAGAGTAGAAATGAAAGCACTTTTTTGCCAGGTGATTGCTGTAACCACATTTATCACCTGACTATACGGACAAAATGAACATTTTCTTTTTAAATAGAACTTGTCCACTATAAAACAAACTTTATTGTGGCTCTAAATACATTTTTTATTATAGATGCCTAAAGCTACCATTAGCAGTAAAACCTTGTGTATTAGATTTTTATTTTTTATTTTTATTATGGGGGTTTGATACTTTTTAAGACCCCTGCCGTTTGAAAGAGCATATGATGCTCTTTCAAATGAAGTGTCATGATCATCTGTAGCTGCTAAGGGAGCTGAGATAGAGGGATTTGAATAACCTCCCCATCCAGATCCCTTACCAGCTACCATCTATATAGCTTACCAGCTATAGTGGCTCCGATCCTTTGTGACTTTACGACCAACAATCCCTAGCCAGCTACCATCTACATAGCTTACCAGCTATAGTGGCTCCGATCCTTTGTGACTTTACGACCAACAATCCCTAGCCAGCTACCATCTACATAGCTTACCAGCTATAGTGGCTCCGATCCTTTGTGACTTTACGACCAACAATCCCTAGCCAAAAACAACTTGTGGTCGGAGATCCAACTGCATAAGATGGATGTCTCATTATACACACACAGGCCGCAATGCACATTCTCATCACGCACATTGAATGGTTAATGACTCTTTTGTTTTACTAAATGTTGCCTTAACGCTCAGATGCACAGACTCCATCTATGAACCCATGAGAGAAACAGTTCTTTCCCACAAGTTTACAACCAAAATAAATAGTAAGAAACATAAAATATTAGTATTAGGTATATGCCACTGATGTCATGGGGGAATTAGGGTGATGTCATTGATGATGTAATAACTGACTCTTTACTTGTATATTAAATTATGTAATTTATCATGTAATCAGAAAATCTTGTGAGTGCAGAAAATGAGTAAAGAAGTTTTGAATGCTCTGTTCCAACACTACCTCTCTGTAATATGACAATTATTTTAAGTTTTTATATAATTTAACTTTAGCAAAGTGTATGCACTGTCATCTATCTAAAAATACACAAATAATAATAAATAGGACATTATACCCATGGCTGCTCTAGACGGTTATATTTATTTATTTAGTCATGCATTGCAGCCCTACACCAACCAAGGGGTTAATCTATTTATTTAAAATTGGTGGCAAATAAACAGCATTAAAACAAATATAGTGAAAATGGGTTATCTGTGCTAATCAGAGAGTGCAACAGATTTCTTTTTTCCATTCATAAAATTCAACACATCTGCTTCGAACATCTGTTCAACAGGTTGAAACAAGGAAAGCATCAGGATCCTGTAACCCACATATTTATAAAGCTTGTAATGCTCACAGATCTCTGCACTTTACTATCACAGTGAGAAAAGCAGCAAGGGAGCAGTTGCAATGTAGAAAACAGCTGTCCAGAAACCCTGCAGCATTAGGATTAATATAGTAGCTACATTTATCGAAGCTGAAAAAATAGTTACCTGCACGCTTTTCACAAGCTGATATTTACATGGAAGATTTTATGCCATATTTTTGGGCAAATAATCCAATCTCACCTGCCAAAGGTAAATGCCATAGATGACTATGGTCTACCCAATGCAATTAAATATGTGGTTCATTTAAATCCCAAAGCAGAGATTTGAAAGGAAAAAAAAATGTGTAAGTCAGTGATGGGTATCTGCCAGTCTAGGTGGCTCTTATATGATCAGCTAAGGCTTCCATTGTGATTCTCGTGCTTTCTCCTGAAGCAGGAAAGATTTAGAATGTTGCATTTTATCCTTCACAAAGCAATATGTTATAGGGAATGGACTTCCAACGAAGAGCATAGGTTTAAAGGTTTTTGCTTTGCATTGTAAAGGTGTTGACCTACATTTTCTTTAAATTCAAAGAACTTTTCAGTTACTACAAACTTTATTGATTCATTTTTATATGAACATAGGAAATAATTAATATTTTCTTTTCTTTATGGAAAGGAAATTGATATTTTTTTCTCTCCAGAGAGTCCTTTGATAACTTAGTGAGCTTAGGTTTCCAATGTTCTTTAGATCTACTGTACTTTCATAGAGGGTATGTCATGAAAACTTAAAATGTGAGAGAATATAAGGTTATGTCAACAAATATAAAACTTGCTGCCTATTCAAGATACACCTTTTTATTTTTCAAATCATTATAATTATTTTTACATCTTATTATTATTATTATACATGTGGAAAGACAAAAAAATGGTTTTGGACAAATTTAATTCGTCATGGATTTTTATTTTTTGTATTTTGTCCAAGATTAGTAATTGGGGTCATTCAATTTCACTGAATTTTGACAGTATTATTAATTTATTAAAAAACATTTTACTTACCCTTATTTCCTAGCTGGAACATCTTCAGGACAACAGAGGAGCAGTTAAACAGTATCTTAAAACTAAGTGAAGTTAATGTGGTAGCTAGTGCTTCTTCTACAAGCCAGCAGCACAATAAACATCTATTTTTAAAAAAAAAATGTTATGGGGTCAGGATTATCCAAGAGCAGAAGTGAAAATTACATATTTGTTGCCTAATACAGGGATCAATCAATAACAATGAAATTGCTGGATATAGTTACTGAATAACATACATCTGATCTTCTGAAAACTCAATCTGAATAGTCTAAATCTGAACTTTTTGAACCCTTTTTTTTACCTGCAGAAAAGCCTTTCTGGCCATTAGAATTACTGGTTTAACTGCATCACAAATAACTCATTTTTTTTTAGTTTTAAAACTAATGCATAGAATACAGCAAAATTACGCCTAGATTTAGAGTTCTGCGTTAGCCGTCAAAACCAGCATTAGGGGGTCCTAACGCTGGTTTTGGCCTACCGCTGGTATTTAGAGTCTTGTAGGTAAGGGTCTAACGCTCACTTTGGAGCCGCGACTTTTCCATACCGCAGATCCCCTTACGTCAATTGCGTATCCTATCTTTTCAATGGGATATTTCTAACCCCGGTATTCAGAGTCTTGGCTGAAGTGAGCATTAGAAATCTAACGACAAGACTCCAGCAGCAGAAAAAAGCCAGGAGTTAAGAGCTTTCTGGGCTAACGCCGGTTCATAAAGCTCTTAACTACTGTGCTCCAAAGTACACTAACACCCATAAACTACCTATGCACCCCTAAACCGAGGCCCCCCCACATCGCTGCCACTCTATTAAATTTTTTTAACCCCTAATATGCAGACCGCACACCGCCGCAACCTACATTATCCCTATGTACCCCTAATCTGCTGCCCCTAACATCGCCGACCCCTACATAATATTTATTACCCCCTAATCTGCCCCCCCCCCATGTCGCCGCTACCTAACTACACTTATTAACCCCCTAATCTGCCGACCGGACCTCACCGCTACTATAATAAATGTGTTAACCCCTAATCCGCCTCACTCCCGCCTCAAAAACCCTATAATAAATAGTATTAACCCCTAATCTGCCGACCGGACCTCGCCGCTACTCTAATAAATGTATTAACCCCTAAAGCTAAGTCTAACCCTAACACTAACACCCCCTTAAGTTAAATATAATTTAAATCTAACAAAATAAAATAAATCTTATTAAATAAATTATTCCTATTTCAAGCTAAATACTTACCTGTAAAATAAACCCTAATATAGCTACAATATAAATAATAATTATATTGTAGCTATTTTAGGATTAATATTTATTTTACAGTACAAATACTTTGTATTTATTTTAACCAGGTACAATAGCTATTAAATAGTTAATAACTATTTAATAGTTACCTAGTTAAAATAATTACAAAATTACCTGTAAAATAAATCCTAACCTAAGTTACAATTAAACCTAACACTACACTATCAATAAATTAATTACATAAACTATCTACAATTATCTACAATTAAATCAACTAAACTAAATTACAAAAAAAACACTAAATTACAAAAAAACCCTCTAAATTACAAAAAATAAAAAAAGATTACAAGAATCTTAAACTAATTACACCTACTCTAAACCCCTAAAAAAATAACAAAGCCCCCCAAAATAAAAAAATGCCCTAACCTATTCTAAAAATAAAAAAAAATTACAGCTCTTTTACCTTGCCAGCCCTTTAAAGGGCCTTTTGCGGGGCATGTCCCAATGAAAACAGCTCTTTTGCCTGTAAAAAAACATACAATACCCCCCAACATTACAACCCACCACCCACATACCCCTAATCTAACCCAAACCCCCCTTAAAAAACCTAACACTAAGCCCCTGAAGATCTTCCTACCTTATCTTCACCACACCGGGTATCACCGATCGGTCCAGAAGAGGGTCCGAAGTCTTCATCCTATCCGGCAAGAAGAGGTCCAGAAGAGGTTCCGAAGTCTTCATCCTATCCGGCAAGAAGAGGGCATCCGGACCGGTAGACATCTTCATCCAGGCGGCATCTTCTATCTTCTTCCAGCGGAGCGGGACCATCTTGAAGCAGCCGACGCGGATCCATCCTCTTCTGACAACGTCCTAAGTCCGAATGAAGGTTCCTTTAAATGACATCATCCAAGATGGCGTCCCTCGAATTCCGATTGGCTGATAGGATTCTATCAGCCAATCGGAATTAAGGTAGGAAAAAATCTGATTGGCTGATTGAATCAGCCAATCAGATTCACGTTCAATCGGATTGGCTGATCCAATCAGCCAATCAGATTGAGCTTGCATACTATTGGCTGTTCCGATCATATAGGGGTCGGCGATGTTAGGGAGGGCAGATTAGGGGTTAATACTATTTATTATAGAGTTTTTGAGGCGGGAGTGAGGCGGATTAGGGGTTAATACATTTATTATAGTAGCGGTGAGGTCCGGTCGGCAGATTAGGGGTTAATAATTGTAGGTAGGTGGCTGCGACGTTGGGGGCGGCAGATTAGGGGTTAATAAATATAATATAGGGGTCGGCGGTGTTAGGGGCAGCAGATTAGGGGTACATAGGGATAATGTAGGTTGCGGCGGTGTACGAAGCGGCAGATTAGGGGTTAAAAAAATATGCAGGGGTCAGCGATAGGTTAAGGTTAGGGGTGTTTAGACTTGGGGTACATGTTAGGGTGTTAGGTGCAGACTTAGAAACTGTTTCCCCATAGGAAACAATGGGGCTGCGTTAGGAGCTGAACGCTGCTTTTTTTCAGGTGTTAGGTTTTTTTTTCAGCTCAAACTGCCCCATTGTTTCCTATGGGGGAATCGTGCACGAGCACATTTTTGAAGCTGGCGCGTCCGTAGGCAACTCTGGTATTGAGAGTTGCAGTGGCGGTAAATTTGCTCTACGCTCCATTTTTGGAGCCTAACGCAGCCCTTCTGAGAACTCTAAATACCAGCGTTGTTTAAAAGGTGCGGGGGAAAAAACATAATTTATGCTTACCTGATAAATGTATTTCTCTTGTGGTGTATCCAGTCCATGGATCATCCATTACTTGTGGGATATTCTCCTTCCCAACAGGAAGTTGCAAGAGGATCACCCACAGCAGAGCTGTCTATATAGCTCCTCCCCTAACTGCCATATCCAGTCATTCGACCGAAGACAAGCAAGAGAAAGGAGAAACAATAGGGTGCAGTGGTGACTGTAGTTTAAAGTTAAAAAATATCTGCCTTAAAATGACAGGGCGGGCTGTGGACTGGATACACCACAAGAGAAATAAATTTATCAGGTAAGCATAAATTATGTTTTCTCTTGTAAGGTGTATCCAGTCCACGGATCATCCATTACTTGTGGGATACCAATACCAAAGCTAAAGTACACGGATGAAGGGAGGAACAAGGCAGGTACTTAAAAGGAAGGTACCACTGCCTGTAAAACCTTTCTCCCAAAAATAGCCTCCGAAGAAGCAAAAGTATCAAATTTATAGAATTTTGAAAAGGTATGAAGCGAAGACTGTTCAACAGAAGCCTCATTTTTAAAGGCCCATGTGGAAGCCCCAGCTCTAGTAGAATGAGCTGTAATCCTTTCATTAGGCCGCTGGCCAGCAGTCTCATAAGCTAAGCGTATTATACATCTTAGCCAAAACGAAAGAGAAGTTGCCGAAGCCTTTTGGCCTCTCCTCTGTCCAGAGTAGACAACAAACAAAGCAGATGTTTGACGAAAATCTTTAGTAGCTTGTAAATAATACTTTAAAGCATGAACCACGTAAAGATTATGTAATAGACGTTCCTTCTTTGAAGAAAGATTAGGACACAATGACGGAACAACAATCTCCTGATTGATACTCTTATTAGATACCACCTTAGGTAAAAACCCAGGTTTGGTACGCAAAACTACCTTATCTGCATGGAAGATCAGATAAGGGGAATCACATTGTAAGGCAGATAACTCAGAAACTCTATGAGCCGAGGAAATAGCTACCAAAAATAGAACTTTCCAAGATAAAAGTTTGATATCTATGGAATGAAAAGGTTCAAACGGAACCCCTTGAAGAACTTTAAGAACCAAATTTAAACTTTATGGCGGAGCAACAGGTTTAAACACAGGCTTGATTCTAACTAAAGCCTGACAAAATGCCTGAACGTCTGGAACATCCGCCAGACGCTTGTGCAAAAGAATAGACAGAGCAGAAATCTGTCCCTTTAAGGAACGAGCTGACAATCCTTTTTCCAATCCTTCTTGGAGAAAAGATAATATCCTGGGAATCCTGACTTTACTCCATGAGTAACCCTTGGATTCACAAATAAAGATATTTACGCCATATCTTATGATAGATTTTCCTGGTGACAGGCTTTCGTGCCTGAATTAAGGTATCAATGACTGACTCGGAGAAGCCACGCTTTGATAAAATCAAGCGTTCAATCTCCAGGCAGTCAGTCTCAGAGAAATTAGATTTCAATGGTTGAAAGGACCCTGAAGTAGAAGGTCCTGTCTCAGTGGCAGAGTCCATGGTGGAAAGGATGACATGTCCACAAGATCTGCATACCAAGTCCTGCATGGCCACGCAGGCGCTATCAAGATCACAGATGCTCTCTCCTGCTTGATTTTGGCAATCAGACGAGGGAGCAGAGGAAACGGTGGAAACACATAAGCCAGGTTGAAAGACCAAGGTGCTGCTAGAGCATCTATCAGCGTCGCCTTGGGATACCTGGACCTGGATCCGTAACAAGGAAGTTTGGCGTTCTGGCAAGACGCCATGAGATCCAGTTCTGGTTTGCCCCAACGATGAATCAATTGTGCAAACACCTCCGGATGGAGTTCCCACTCCCCCGGGTGAAAAGTCTGATGACTTAGAAAATCCGCCTCCCAGTTCTCCACACCTGGGATATGAATAGCTGATAGGTGGCAAGAGTGAATCTCTGCCAAGCGAATTATCTTTGAGACTTCTAACATCGCTAGGGAACTCCTTGTTCCCCCTTGATGGTTGATGTAAGCCACAGTCGTGATGTTGTCCAACTGAAATCTGATGAACCTCATTGTCGCTAGCTGAGGCCAAGCCTGAAGAGCATTGAATATAGCTCTTAGTTCCAGAATGTTTATTGGAAGAAGTGTCTCCTCCTGAGTTCATGATCCCTGAGCCTTCAGGGAGTTCCAGACTGCCCCCCAGCCTAGAAGGCTGGCATCTGTCGTTACAATTGTCCAATCTGGCCTGTGAAAGGTCATACCTTTGGACAGATGGACCCGAGATAGCCACCAGAGAAGAGAATCCCTGGTCTCTTGATCCAGATTTAGTAGAGGGGACAAATCTGTGTAATCCCCATTCCACTGACTAAGCATGCAGAGTTGCAGCGGTCTGAGATGTAGGCATGCAAACGGCACTATGTCCATTGCCGCTACCATTAAGCTGATTACTTCCATACACTGAGCCACCGAAGGGCAAGAAGTGGAATAAAGAACACGGCAGGAATTTAGAAGTTTTAATAACCTGGACTCTGTCAGGTAAATCCTCATTTCTACAGAATCTATTAGAGTTCCCAGAAAGGAGACTCTTGTGAGAGGGGATAGAGAACTCTTTTCTTCATTCACCTTCCACCCATGCGACCTCAGAAATGCCAGAACTATGTCCGTATGAGACTTGGCAATTTGGAAATTTGACGCCTGTATCAGAATGTCGTCTAAATAAGGGGCCACTGCTATGCCCCGCGGTCTTAGGACCGCCAGAAGTAACCCCAGAACCTTCGTAAAGATTCTTGGGGCTGTAGCTAACCCAAAGGGAAGAGCTACAAACTGGTAATGCCTGTCTAGGAAGGCAAACCTGAGAAACCGATGATGATCTTTGTGTATCGGAATGTGAAGATAAGCATCCTTTAAATCCACTGTAGACATGTATTGACCCACCTGGATCATAGGTAGGATGGTAAGAATAGTCTCCATCGTGAATGATGGGACTCTGAGGAATTTGTTTAAGATCTTGAAATCTAAAATTGGTCTGAAGGTTCCCTCTTTTTGGGAACCACAAACAGATTTGAGTAAAATCCCTGTCCCTGTTCCTCCTTTGGAACTGCATGGATCACTCCCATAACTAGGAGGTCTTGAACACAGTGTAAGAATGCCTCTCTCTTTATCTGGTTTGCAGATAATTGTGAAAGGTGAAATTTCCCTTTTGGAGGAGAAGCTCTGAAGTCCAGAAGATATCCCTGGGATACAATTTCCAACGCCCAGGGATCCTGGACATCTCTTGCCCAAGCCTGGGCAAAGAGCGAAAGTCTGCCCCCTACTAGATCCGTTACCGGATAGGGGGCAGATCCTTCATGCTGTCTTAGAGGCAGCAGCAGACTTTTTAGCCTGCTTACCTTTGTTCCAGGTCTGGCTAGGTCTCCAGACCGACTTGGACTGGGCAAAAGTTCCCTCTTGTTTTGCATTAGAGGAAGTTGATGCCGCACTTGCCTTGAAGTTTCGAAAGGCACGAAAATTAGTCTGTTTGGCCCTTGATTTGGACTGATCCTGAGGAAGGGCATGACCTTTTCCTCCAGAGATATCAGAAATGATCTCTTTCAAACCAGGCCCGAATAGGGTTTGCCCCTTGAAGGGAATGTTAAGCAGCTTAGACTTTGAAGTAACGTCAGCTGACCATGATTTAAGCCATAGCGCCCTGTGCGCCTGAATAGCAAAACCAGAATTCTTAGCCGTTAGTTTAGTCAAATGAACAATGTCATCAGAAACAAAAGAATTGGCTATCTTAAGTGTTCTAAGCTTGTCAAGTATGTCATCCAATGGAGTCTCAACCTGTAAAGCCTCTTCCTGTCATGGATTTTCCTCACTTCTCTCTGCCCCTTTAATTTTACCTGTGCTTCCAGCTAGCAAGGTTATTTAATGCCTGGACACGCCCTTCCTCCTTGCTTCAGTAATTTGTTTTTGGCTGTAGTAACAGCAAACAGACAGACGTTAGGAACTAAACTTCCAAGCTACCTATCCTTCCTATAGAAGTATCCTGACTCTAAGAAGAAGCCTGTCCTCACTCACAAGAAGATTTACTACCTTGCTCTGAATTGTTGGGAGCGCATTGCAGCGCTAATTACCTCACCATATCCCTCTGACTTACCTAAAGAACTTATCACCTTCAAAGGTGCTCCTCCTAACCGCTCTTGCGGTCTTCAACTGGATTTACAATTTCAGTTAAACCGTTGCTGACAAACTCTAACACCTCTCAGGACCGGAGTACCGGTGTGAGTAGCCAAACACGCCCCATCGGTTGCGTGTCACGTCACTAGCAAGCCGCCTCTCAGTTCCCTCTAGCCTGTCAGCTCAACCTGACACAGACCGCACACGGAGAGCAGCCTGTCAGTTCAACTGACACAGACCCTAACACATACAGATTGCCTGCAGACTCCAGCTTGTCAGCGCATACTAGCTAACGCTTCACACTAAGCCTGACCACGCACAGGATTCAACCTGTCAATCTTCATTAAGCTGCCTAGAGAAGCATTGTATATTCTGAAGGTGCCATTCCCAAGTTACAACTTCAATTAGTTATTAACTATTCCTTTCTACAAACAACTTTAGCCAAGAGGGAATTACTCTGACACACAGAGATACAAAACCAAAACATCCACTAATCTTGATTCAGAGAATACTGATCAGGATCTTCTACTACAATAGTAAAATCTCCTGCCCAAAACCTCCAGATACATTGTATACTCTTCCTCTGTATCCTGGTTAAGGCATACACTCATTACATTCCGCAGCTGAGATCCACAGCGTACGCTATATCTTACACTTCCAGAGACTCAAACCAGAAAGCCGCAGCAGCAGTGACTGGGGCAATGCATGCAAGGGGCTGTAGAATAAAACCTTGTTGAATAGACATTTTCTTAAGGTAACCCTCTAACTTTTTATCCATTAGATCTAAGAAAACTCAACTGTCCTCGACAGGGATAGTAGTACGCTTAGCTAGGGTAGAAACTGCTCCCTCCACCTTAGGAACTGTCTGCCATAAGTCCCGTGTGGTGGCATCTATCGGAAACATTTTCTTAAAAATAGGAGGGGGAGAGAACGGCACACCTGGTCTATCCCATTCCTTAGTAATAATTTCTGTAAACCTTTTAGGTATTGGAAAAACCTCAGTGCACACCGGCACTGCATAGTATTTATCCAATCTACACAATTTCTCTGGCACTGCAATTGAATCACAGTCATTCAGAGCAGCTAAAACCTCCCTGAGCAATACGCGGAGGTGTTCAAGCTTAAATTTAAATGTTGACATATCAGAATCAGGTTGAATCCTCTTCCCTGAGTCAGAAACATCACCCACAGAAAGAAGCTCTCCTTCCTCAGCTTCTGCATATTGTGAGGGAGTATCAGACATAGCTACTAAAGCGTCAGTATGCTCTGTATTTCTTCTAACTCCAGAGCTGTCTCGGTTTCCTCATAACCCAGGTAGTCTGGATAATACCGCTGACAGTGTATTATCCATGACTGCCGCCATGTCTTGTAAAGTAAACGCCATGGGCGCACTCAATGTACTTGGTGCCATTTGAGCGTGAGTCCCTTGAGCGGGAGTCAAAGGGTCTGACACGTGGGGCGAGTTAGTCGGCATAACTTCCCCCTCGTCAGATTCCTCTGGTGATAAATTTTTTAAAGACAGAATATGGTCTTTATTACTTAAAGTGAAATCAGTACATTTGGTACACATTCTAAGAGGGGGTTCCACCATAGCTTCTAAACATAATGAACAAGGAGTTTCTTCTATAACAGACATGTTTAAACAGACTAGCAATGAGACCAGCAAGCTTGGAAAACACTTTAAAGCAAGTTAACAAGCAAAAAATAAAAACGGTACTGTGCCTTTAAGAAAAATAAAAAAGGTCAGAATTTGAAAAACAGTGAAAAAAAGCAGTAAATCAAACAAAATTTTTAAAGGGTGTATAATAAGCTAACAGAGCATTGCACCCACTTGCAAATGGATGATTAACCCCTTAGTTCAAAAAACGGATAAAAAAAACGATTTAGACTTTTTTAACAGTCACAACAAACTGCCACAGCTCTGCTGTGGCCCTACCTTCCCAAACAAATGACTTTGGAAAGCCTAAGAGCCCTTTAGAGAGGTCCTATAGCATTCAGGGGACTCCTGGAGGAAAGCTGGATGTCTCAGTCTGTAAAAGTTACTGCGCAATTAAGCGCTAAATTAGGCCCCTCCCACTAATGTCTAAACAGTGGAAAGCCTAAGAAAACTGTTTCTAGGCAAATTTAAGCCAGCCATGTGGAAAAAAAACTAGGCCCCAATAAAGTTTTATCACCAAAGCATATATAAAAACATTTAAACACTTCTAGCAAACATTTTATATGACAGGAATTGAAAATGTATAAGAGTATTACCTCTGACAGTAAGCATGATACCAGTCGCTATTAAATCACTGTAATCAGGCTTACCTTACATAAATCTGGTATAAGCAGCATTTTCTAGCATTTACATCTCTAGAAAAAAAATTTAACTGCACATACCTCATAGCAGGATAACCTGCACGCCATTCCCCAGCTGAAGTTACCTCTCTCTTCAGTTATGTGTGAGAACAGCAATGGATCTCAGTTACAACCTGCTAAGATCATTAGAGATCACAGGCAGATTCTTCTTCTATTTTCTGCCTGGGACAAAAATAGTACAACTCAGGTACCATTTAAAAATAACAAACTTTTGATTGAAGAAAAAAAACAACTACGTTTAACCACTTCTCTCTTACTACTTCCATGCTTGTTGAGAGTTGCAAGAGAATGACGGGATATGGCAGTTAGGGGAAGAGCTATATAGACAGCTCTGCTGTGGGTGATCCTCTTGCAACTTCCTGTTGGGAAGGAGAATATCCCACAAGTAATGGATGATCTGTGGACTGGATACACCTTACAAGAGAAAAACCATGCGTAGCTAACGCACCCCTTCTAACGCAAAACTCTAAATCTAGGCGTTAGAGTTTTAATTTGTTCAGATTCAAAGACATATTTAATATTATTATTATTCAACAATGGACAGGTTGCAGTTAGATGTATTATGTGTTTATAGTCCTCAATCATATATGTGTACAAACTCTATTCAACAACACCAAATAACCAGTAATCATACAGATAGATCAGCACTGAATGCTTTTTACCTTGCAATTGACCGTTAAATTAAGCAAATCTAAAAAAATATATATTTTAATTCCTTCCTTGATCATATTTTGTTGTTTCTACATAATTAATTAACTATTAAAAATCTAAAGAAAAACAACCTGGATCTTCATCACTAGCCTAGATGTTGAAGAACAATATACAATATGAAGTTATATATCAAATCCTACATTTATGCATCTTTTTTAATGTATACATCAGATGGGTTTGATTCTGTTTACTTGCCTGTGGCAATTTTTACATTGAAAATGAGACTTTGTTATTATTATATATCTGCTAGACCCTTAAGGGACCAGCATTATGTGCAGTCATTTGCCTGGTTATTTGGTATTATTGAATAATGAGGCAACTCTGGTTTCTCTTACCAGCTATAAGAAGATTAAACAAATATTGACCAGATTTTTTTGGAAAGCATCTTCACTGCAATGTTATAAATTGCCACGTCACCCACCTTTTCTCTAATATATTCTTTAAAAAAAGAAATGTTTAAATAAGGCTCCGGCCTAGTAATGGTTCCATATATCTACTCCTCTTTCTGACATGAATAAAGGTTGAAAATAATAGAGATTATACGTGTTACTATGGTAACAGAGATAGTTTCATCATGAAATCATTGCACATTTAATAATTGTATTTCTAGTTTCAACAGAGAATGAATGTGAGACTGTAGGATAGTATTCAGTCCGGGATAATGCAAATAAAAAACTATTTAAGGTGTCAAACTACTGTACGCTGTTTCTCATAGCATGAATGTAATTGCATTTGTCTCCTATATTAATTCATCTGTGAGTGATGCTCATCTTTATTAAGGAGAACGAATCTGACAGGTGGTCCCAGGAGAAAATGTTTCAAAACAAGAAAATTGGGCAAAAGAAATCTTTTCGCTCATCAATATCGAGCAGTGTGAATATGTAGTATCCCACTGAAACTGTGAACATGGGAATATGTTAGGGTACGATAAAGTTTGTACATTTCATATCTCCCACAGCTATCTGTTATGCTAGATTTTTTTTAGTATAATTAAGAAGGTCTTTATTTCCATAAATGCATTCAAGGGTAATTACACACAACTGTGGTTTAGGCTATTCTTGGTTTCTGTGTGGCTTGCTGCTCATTGTATAAAAAATAATAATCCATGGAATACAAAATATGATGATGTCCCTCAAATACACAAAAGCTGGGGTTAAGCACATAAAACAAGAAAACATATGCACTAGGTTGAGAATGAACTAAAGCTAGAAAAATGCTTAATAGGTTAGTGCTATTCAAGGTGCAGTCTCTCTTAGCTCACTATGCCTTTGACAGAGAAGAAATAATTCCACTTAGAACAAGGAAAAGTAACAAACAACAGAACTATATTTTTGACTCTCTAGGATTTTCATTGAGGCTCACTTCAGCTATCATTTCCAGTGTTTTGTTAGTGGCCGTTCCTGCCATTGACAGATATAGTTGTGTTAATTGCCCCAAAACATGTTATCTAGTGCATCAAAGGTATATATATATATATATATATATATATATATATATATATATATATGCAGGTATATACTGTAGGTGTAACTTTATATGTGTATATGTGTATTTATGTATGTATATGTGCATACACATATGTACACAAACATACACATGTATACATACACATACAAATATAGACACGCATATATACAACTTTGAGCCCTTCTCTGTCAAACACCTTGTGATACAGCAGATCCCTTTAAAACACTTTTTATACTTTCATTTCAATAATATATGTATATTTTACATGAAAACATGTTACAGCATATTTATGCAATATTCGTTTTAAATCAAATGTTATACTATGTATTTACCTTAAATAGTTCACATTTAAATGATCCACACATAGCAGAATATGTTCTATGTATTTTGAAATAGATATTTCTATATAAATCTGTATTTATCTATACCTATATATATACAGGTAGACCTCAGTTTACGCCGGGGTTAGGTTCCAGAAGGAATGGTTGTAAATTGAAACTGTTGTAAATTGAAACCCAGTTTATAATGTAAGTCAATGGGAAGTGAGGGAGTTAGGTTCCAGGCCCCTCTCAAAATTGTCATAAGTAACACCTAATACATTATTTTTAAAGCTTTGAAATGAAGACTTTAAATGCTAAACAGCATTATAAACCTAATAAAATAATCACACAACACAGAATATATAATTAAACTAAGTTAAATGAACAAAAACATTTGCTAAACAGCATTATAAACCTAATAAAAAAATTACACAACACAGACTTCACTTGCATTTTTCTGCAACCAGTTCTTTCTATGCATTCCAATCTGGACTGATTTATAGTCAGGAAGATCTTGTTCCTTTGAAATCTGCTCGATAGCTCAGGTCTGGTTAAACTGATTAATTTCAGCTTGCTTGGCTTGGCTGCAACACAAGCATATATATACATATATATATGTATAGAGAGAGAGAGAGAGAGAGAGAGACAGAGAGAGAGAGTTGTATGCAAACGTTTAGGCACCCCTGACAATTTCCATGATTTTCATTTATTAATAATTGGGTGTTTGGATCAGCAATTTCATTTTGATCTATCAAATAACTGAATGACACAATAATATTTCAGTAGTGAAATGAGGTTTATTGGACTAACAGAAAATGTGCAATATGCATCAAAACAAAGTTAGACAGGTGCATAAATTTGGGCACCCCAACAGAAATATTGCATCAATATTTAGTAGAGCCTCCTTTAGCAGAAATAACAGCCTCTAGATGCTTCATATAGCCTGTAATAAGTGTCTGGATTCTGGATGAAGGTATTTTGGACCTTTCCTCCTTTCAAAACATCTCCAGTTAAGTTAGGTTTGATGGTTGCCGAGCATGGACAGCCCGCTTCAAATCACCCCACAAATTTTCAATGATATTCAAGTCTGGGGACTGGGATGGCCATTCCAGAACATTGTACTTGTTCCTCTGCATAAATGCCAGAACAGATTTTGATCAGTGTTTTGGGTTGTTGTCTTGTTGAAATATTCAGCTCCGGCATAACTTCAACTTTGTGACTAATTCCTCAACATTATTCTCAAGTATCTGCTGATATTGAGTGGAATCCATGCTACCCTTAACTTTAACAAGATTCCCAGTACCGACACTGGCCACGCAGCCCACAGCATGATGGAACATCCACCAAATTTTACTGTGGGTAGCAAGTGTTTGTCTTGGAACGCTGTGTTCTTTTGCCGTCTTGCATAACGCCCCTTGTTATGATCAAATAACTCAATCTTTGTTTCATCAGTCCACAGCACCTTCTTCCAAAATAAAGCTGGCTTGTCCAAATGTGCGTTTACATACCTCAAGCAAATCTGTTTGTGGCGTGTGTGCAGAAAAGGCTTCTTCCGCATCACTCTCTCATACATCTTCTCCTTGTGCAAAGTGCACTGAATTGTTGAACGATGCACAGTAAGACCATCTGCAGCAAGATGATGTTGTGGGTCTTTAGAGGTGGTCTGTTTGCTGTTTTTGACCATTCTCACCATCCTTTGCCTCTCCAATATTTTACTTGGCCTGCCACTTCTGGCCTTAACAAGAACTGTGCCTGTGGTCTTCCATTTCCTCACTATGTTCCTAACAGTGGATACTGACAGCTTAAATCTCTGTGATAGTTTTTTGTAGCCTTCCCCTAAATGATAATGTTGAACAATCTTCGTTTTCAGGTCATTTGAGAGTTATTTTGAGGCCGTCATGTTGCACTCTTCAGAGGAGAGTCAAAGAGAACAACAACTTGCAATTGGCCACCTTAAATACCTTTCCTCATGATTGGATGCACCTGCCTATAAAGTTCAAAGTTTAATGGTCTCACCAAACAAATTGTGTGTTCTAATTAATCAGTGCTCGGTAGTTACAGATATTCAAATCAACAAAATGACAAGGGTGCCCAAATGTATGCACCTGTCTAATTTCATTTTGATGCATATTGCACATATTCTGTTAATCCAATAAACCTCATTTCACTACTGAAATAATACTGTGTCCTTCAGTTATTTGATAGATCAAAATGAAATTGCTGATCCAAACACCCAATTATTTATAAATAAAATTCATGTAAATTGTCAGGGGTGCCTAAACTTTTGCATACAACTGTATATATATATATATATATATATCTACTTATAGATATATTGGAGCCGATTCATCAAGCACCAAATGGAGCTTGTTGCAGCTGTTTCTGTGTTAGCCTTCAGGCTTGCCGGAAACAAGAGTTAAGAAGCAGCGGTCCTAAGACCACTGCTCCTTAACTCGTCCCCCACCTCTGAGACAAAGGACAGTAATCTGCCCGATCGCATACGATCGTGTTGATTGACACCCCCTGCTAGCGTCCGATTGGCCGCAAATCTGCAGGGGGCGCCATTGCACAAGCAGTTCACCAGAACTGCTGGTGCAATGATAAATGCCGACAGTGTATGCTGTCGGCATTTATCGATGTGCGGCAGACATGATCGCTACAGTTGATCATATCTGTCTGCACTTTCATAAATTCGACCTCAATGTGTACCAAAAAAACATCATATATATGTAGAAATATGTATTTATGAATAAATAGAACATATTTTTCTATATCAAGAACAGTGGAATGTAAAATATTTATACCTTCATATCTGGTTAGCACACTTGAGATGTTTTTACATGAGAACATGTTACAGCATATTTAGGCAATATTCGTTTTAAATATATGGAGCTTGATTCAGCTGTTTCTGCACGAGCCTTCAGGCTCACAGGAAACAGGAGTTAAGAAGGAGCGGTCCTAAGACCGCTGCTCTTTAACTCGTTCGCCACCTCTGAGGTGGCGGACAGCAATCCACCCGATCTCATACGATCAGGTTGATTGACACCCCCTGCTACAGGCCGATTGGCCGCAAATCTGCAGGGGGCGGCATTGCACAAGCAGTTCACCAGAACTGCTTGTGCAATGATAAATTCAGACAGCATATGCTGTCGGCATTTATCGATGTGCGGCGGAAATGATCGCTACAGCGGATCATGTCCGTCTGCACTTTCATAAATTTACCCCAATTTGTACAAAAAAAAACCCAATGTAGAAATATGTATTTATGAAAACATATAACATATTCTTCTATATAAAAAACATTGGAATGTGAAATATTAATTCTTTCATGTCTGGTTAGCACACTTCCAGCAGTGTTTGCACCTGAGCGAAAGCGATAAATAGAAGATTACTGGATCAGGTATTGTTTAGCCTCAAGGGCTGCTATTCGAATCCATTAGAGTTTGTATTTAGCTTTGATGATCTATGAATTTATTTTCTATGATGCACATGTTTTGTCACTAAAATCTAGATTACAAGTGGAGCACTACTTCTAGCGCAAGCAAAAGATAACCTCTTCCCCCACAGAAGTCAATGGAGAAAAAAAGTGGGGAAAAAAACAGACTTGCATGCAAACCCAAACTCATATTTTGATATGCGCTAACCCAACATAAAAATATGAATATTTCACATTCAAATGTTCTGCACATAGCAGAATATGTTCTATTTATTCACAAATACATATTTAACCCTTTGAGTGCTAAGCACTTTACCCTCTGGGTGTTAAGCTGATTTAAGTTTTTTTTTTTTTATTTTTTTTTTTAATAATTCTGTAGCTGCTTAGATGCCTGAGATACAGGCTTCTAAGCAGCATGGTAAAATATATATTAATACATATATATATATATATTGATGATTATATATAGGTATATAGATATGTACAGATATATAGGAATTTGTCTTAAAATATATTCTGCTATGTGCAGAACATTGGAATGTGAAATATTTACAGTAAATAATCAGTATAACACTTTATTAAAAATAATTATTGCAGAATTGTTTTTTTTTTTTGTTTTTTTTTAATAGTTTTTATTGAGGGTATAACAGTTACAGAAGTAAAATACAGTTTGCATATTTAAAGAGAAGGTACATGCTAAATAATAGAGCAAATACCATAGGCAGAAAATTATATAAGAACATATATAAGGTTAAATCTAATGCTGCATTTGTTTCATACAATTCCCGCAAAGAAACAAAGATCAGATGTATAATAATTAGAAAGCAAACCTAAAACACCCTCTTTTTCCTCATAACTAGCTGAGGCCGCACTTGGACCCCAATGGATTCAATGTACTTATCTGAGGGGTTTTTTAAATAGCTCAGGCCACTTTTAGGCCTGTTTTTAGTACTCTCCTTCTTATGTCTACCAGGACCATGGATAGGTCCATAAATCCAATACTAAAATCAAAGGAGGGCAAAGGAATAAACATGACAAAAACTCGTAACATGTAATATAATATTGGCTAACACAGTGTCCTAGAAGCAAAACTATAAGAACTACTTTACAAACAAGTCTGAGGGCTAGTATGTTTAAAAATTGTTACTGCTAACATTATTATAGCTGAGATAAGCTCAGGAAATATAGAGGCTGAGATGTCAGAGAATTCAAGATCTAATATGATATAAATACAAATACCACTAGGATTACAGGACCCTAAGGTTCTCTGAGGCTAGTTAAATGGGTATATCCCCCTACTGGGCAATCTCTACGTAAACTGCTGCGTCCATCTGTTATATAATAATCTGAGGGCTGTAAATTTTGGTAAGCCTGAGTAGAGATGGAGCAATACATTGCTTTCCTAGTATTATAAGAATTAGGGGATAGATTTGCATAAGTTGGCAATGCAGTGAATATCTAAGAGCAACTATCTATGCATAGTTTACAATTCAAATTTATCGGCGCCTCTATTTTGTTTCAATAAGGCTGCGCCTTGTCATCTATACCACCTAAGTCTGCTAATCATAATCTTACTCTCTGAAGTACATAAAAAAACACATATAACAGCCACAACTGGTACCTATAAACCCTAAACAGAATCCCAGTGGTCCCAGCATTTACATTAGATAAACATGTGAGTTAACAGTCATACCCAAATTATTGAAAATAGAAAACCTGCAGACAGTAGGACATATAAGCATAGTCATGATAGTTCTTATCAGTGGTTATATAGTCCCCTTCTTCAAACAGGTTATACAACCTAACCCACACATGCTACACATGGTCTCATCATAATAATACACACTATCCAGAGGAAACTGCAAGCATAAATACAATCATATTACAAAACATGTGTGGCAAGAAGGATGCATAGATGTTATGGGTTACTTTCAGTAAATAAGGACTCTAAAGATATTAAAACTAGTAGCTATTTATATAATATAAGTACTTGGGGCAGCTTCACTGACATTTACATGTTGGGCCTAAAGAACAATGACCCTTCTCACAGTACTCAAATGTCACCTAAAAAAAAAGAAAAAAAAAGTCACCAAAGCTTATGGAGTGTCTAAACATCTCTCTCCCGACCATTAGTTCATACATGGGCTCCCCAATAAAATCTCAGGCAAATTTGCCATCATAATGCAGGAGAAGAGATAGAATAAAGGGGAGAAAAAAAGAACAGGGAGTCACTGAGTTCACTGCACAGGGGTGAAGCCTTATGCTAGGGTGGCGATGCATAGCCGCATACAGGATATAGAGAGTCAACCCACACCTTTTTTCTGGTAAGTAGAATTTGTTTTAAAAATGACCCCACAGATGTGAAAAGGTAGCACAGACTGATGGATAATGGAGCGACTGCACCTCAGGATCAGACAGTGAAAATAGGGAGCCTGCACGGCAGAGCAGCCCTCCTCCGGAGCCAGAACCTCCCATCCAACACTCTCCACAGCTGCTTCCTCCCGAAGGCACAGGCAAACTCTGTTCAAGTCGCGAGCATCAACCGCACCTCCCAGGTCAGAGGGGCATGGCAAATGATCGCTGTTCTCGCGGTCTGGAACAAATTGTAGAGGGTAGGTTGTCCCCGGCAGAAGGTGTCGGGTAAAAGTCCCCTGGGGAGCAGTCATGTGCATGTCCGGAGCCGCATCGGATCTCGCACAAGATTTGGTGCTACCTTCTTCCTCAGCCCGGTGTGCAAGTGTAGAAATAAGACTATCAAGTCTGTTTTTGATTTTGCGGTCATACTGCTTAAAGAGGGCTAGGATGGCCATGCGTGAATCCTCCATGTTTAAGCCTCTCCGTGATTAGGCCGCAATAGTTCTTTCCGTCGGTGGGCTATAAAAATTTCCCCAATCTTCTCCAAGTCTTTTGATCCGGCTCTTAGGCAGGGGTTCAAAGCACATCTGGACTTTAATCTGAGCTTTCAGTTCAAAAAGAACCCCCAGAATCTTTATTAACCCCTTAATGACCACAGCACTTTTCCATTTTCTGTCCGTTTGGGACAAAGGCTATTTTTACATTTTTGCAGTGTTTGTGTTTAGCTGTAATTTTCCTCTTACTCATTTACTGTACCCACACATATTATATATAATTTTTCTCGCCATTAAATGGACTTTCTAAAGATACCATTATTTTCATCATATCTTATAATTTACTATAAAAAAAATTATAAAATATGAGGAAAAAAATGGAAAAAACACACTTTTTCTAACATTGATCCCCAAAATCTGTTACATATCTACAACCACCAAAAAACTCCCATGCTAAATAGTTTCTAAATTTTGTTCTGAGTTTAGAAATACCCAATTTTTACATGTTCTTTGCTTTTTTTGCAAGTTATAGGGCCATAAATACAAGTAGCACTTTGCTATTTCCAAACCACTTTTTTTCAAAATTAGCGCTAGTTACATTGGGACACTGATATCTTTCAGGAATCCCTGAATATCCCTTGACATGTATATATTTTTTTTTAGAAGACATCCCAAAGTATTGATCTAGGCCCATTTTGGTATATTTCATGCCACCATTTCACCGCCAAATGCCATCAAATCAAAAAAATCGTTCACTTTTTAACAAATTTTAGGTTTCTCACTGAAATTATTTACAAACAACTTGTGCAATTATAGCATAAATGGTTGTAAATGCTTCTCTGGGATCCCCTTTGTTCAGAAATAGCAGACATATATGGCTTTGGCGTTGCTTTTTGGTAATTAGATGGCTGCCAAATGCCACTGCACACCACACGTGTATTATGCCCAGCAGTGAAGGGGTTAATTAGGGAGCATGTAGGGAGCTTGCAGGGTTAATTTTAGCTTTAGTGTAGTGCAGTAGACAACCCCAAGTATTGATCTAGGCACATTTTGGTATATTTCATGCCACCATTTCACCGCCAAATGCGATCAAATTGAAAAAAACGCAAACATTTTTCACAATTTTATGTTTCTCACTGAAATTATTTACTAACAGCTTGTGCAATTATGGCACACATGGTTGTAAATGCTTCTCTAGGATCCCCTTTGTTCAGAAATAGCAGACATATATGACTTTGGCGTTGCTTTTTGGTAATTAGAAGGCCGCAAAATGCTGCTGCGCATCACACGTGTATTATGGCTAGCAGTGAAGGGGTTAATTAGGTAGCTTATAGGGAGCTTGCAGGGTTAATTTTAGCTTTAGTGTAGAGATCAGCCTCCCACCTGACACATCACACCCCCTGATCCGTCCCAAACAGCTGTCTTCCCTCCCCTACCCCACAATTGTCCCCGCCATCTTAAGTACTGGCAGAAAGTCTGCCAGTACTAAAATAAAAGTTTTGTTTTGTTTTGTTTTAAAATAAAATAATAATTCTGCTGTGTAGGACCCCCCCCTAAGCCCCAACCTCCCTGATCCCCCCCCAAACAGCTCTCTACCCCCCTCCTCTGCCTTATTGTGCACCATATTGGGTACTGGCAGCTGTCTGCCAGTACCCACTTTTAAATCAAATGTTTATTTTGAGTTTTTCTGTAGTGTAGCTTACCCCCCTTAACACCCAACCCCCCACCCTCTCCCAGATCATTAATATTTTTTATTCCCACCCTCTCTCCCACTGAGGCCCACCTTGTGCCTCTTTAACTTAAATGCTAACTTATGGCGTTTCACACGTGCACGCGCGCACGCTCCCGTGCACGTGCATGCACGCTCCCGTGCACGTGCACGCGCACGCACACGCGATCCCGCCCCCCTCCTCTACTGATGGCCACCCACTCGCCTCCCTGGACACGCTCCCACCCACCAACGATCATAGCCATCAATAGCCGATGCAGAGAGGGCCACAGAGTGGCTCTCTCTGCATCGGACTGCTTAAAAAAGTTATTGCAGGATGCCTCTATATCGAGGCATCACTGCAATAACATGAAAGTAGCTGGAAGTGATCAGGATCGCTTCCACTGCTTTCAAAGACCAAAGACGTGCAGGGTACGTCCTTGGTCGTTAAGGACATTTTTTTGGAGGACGTACCCTGCACGTCCTTGGTCATTAAGGGGTTAAAGCCGGGAGCTACTGCATTATTCGCAGAATTGTTTTTTCACGTTTTCATCTTTTAATTGTAATTGGCTCCAATGCACTACTATATATGTCTATATGTGTCTAATATGTATTTATGTGTTCATATATGTATATATGTCTGTAAATACATATAGAATCAAACACAAGGGGGGGTTGGTTAAGCACACCACAAAAAAAACATTTTAAAGTTTTTAAAATACTAGCACACATATTGTGGGAGTGCTGCCAAAAAGACCAAAACAATAACAAAACAACAGAGAGGGTTGGCGCACATCTAAATACTTGAATCCACATGTTTATAACATTTACAAGCAAAATTAAATTTAATTTTTGCTGCAAGACTTTAAGTCTATATATCTTTAAATAAAGTTGGGATCTTAGTCACACAATATGGCCATATTCTGCTAAGCCAGTCTACCACTTACAAGGTGTCCCAAAGTCAGACTGGTCCTAACACTAGTCTGTTTAGCTTTGCTGGGCTGAGTCATTCGATTCTAATATTAAATACAGAATTCCAAAATTGCAGTGCTATGCCTCAAATCATGACTGCACAGAATGAAACTCCCTAGCTTTATATGTATATATATATATACCATAGTCACATTATACTAGTCAGTTTACCTTTGCTGGGCTGAGTCATTCGATTCTAATATTAAATACAGAATTCCAACTTTGCAGTGCTATGCCTCAAATCATGACTGCACAGAATGAAACTCCCTAGCTGAGTATATATATATATATCAAGATCACATTATATGGAATACACCTGGGCTCCTGGGCTGGGTGGTGTGCATTAACCAAAGGGATTTGGTCAACTCCCTATTATAGAATCAAACACAAGGGGGGGTTGGTTAAGCACACCACAAAAAAACCATTTTAAAGTTTTTAAAATACTAGCACACATATTGTGGGAGTGCTGCCAAAAAGACCAAAACAATAACAAAACAACAGAGAGGGTTGGCGCACATCTAAATACTTGAATCCACATGTTTATAACATTTACAAGCAAAATGACTTTGGGACACCTTGTAAGTGGTAGACTGGCTTAGCAGAATATGGCCATATTGTGTGACTAAGATCCCAACTTTATTTAAAGATATATAGACTTAAAGTCTTGCAGCAAAAATTAAATTTAATTTTGCTTGTAAATGTTATGACATGCCCTGATGATCCCCTGTAACACATACTGGAGGTGGGGGAGAAACGTGCGTTGGCACTATGTGTTTATGAGAACCCAGGTACCTGTCGAATGTACCGTGGGCCAGGATTTCTAGTGCACCTGTCCAGGCCTATTCCCTGAATCTTTTGTTTCTTCAGAGACATTTTTGGCTCTATACATGCAGCTGTACCTTTAAAGTGAGCTACGAATCTTTCAGGTGTGACTCCGACAGTGGAGTAAGTGGTTTTGAGGAGTGTGCTATTGGAGTGCAATGGAAGATGTGCCTATACGATAGGTGAACATATACATAACTTTGCGATACAGTCATTTGTCAAAGTTCTTGGCAAAACTTACAATGCAAAATTGATTCAAATGGATCCTTCTGTCTATAGCCACTCATAGTCCCTGGTGACGAGAGACCACTCCCACTGTTGCTGATGTCACACGCCAAGTAATCATCACAGGTGCTTGCAAGCAGAAGACAAGTGGAGACAACAAAAACCGGAGGACTTGGGCTAAGTATATGCTGTGTTTTCCAACTGAATTATTACACTTGCTAGAGACTCTTTATCCAGCAGTACTACTTGCGGCACATTTATTTGCCTTAAGAGAAGATTCCCTGGTATATATAAAGAGGAAAAACAAGCGCTTTTTGATACATAATATAGTTCACCTCTGTTTGGACTGCAGCCATGTGTTTAACATGTATTTTGCCTACTTACTATAAATGTCCTATAAACATTAGATTCTATGTAACATTCGTTATAAACATGAGTTTTCTGGTTAACCCCTTATTGTTTATGATGTCTTTTTGTAATTTATAGCATAGGGAAAGTATTAGGTCTAAGTGCACTTAAAATGTTTTAGATTTTGCTGTCTTTAGTGGTAACTGATATTGACAGATAAGATATCGCTATATACTTAAGTGTATTTTTGGGAAATTATTATAAATAAATTTTTGAAAGTCTTCTATGTGTGCCGTTTATTCCCTTGCTGTTCTAGGGTAATCTTATATACCCTGGTATTTTTTTCTATCTTTCTTTTATATTTTACATATATATATATATATATACTGTATATATACAGTGTATATATATATATATATATATACATATACATTTTTAGACATGTATATGTATGTACCTCTATGTTAAACTCCTTTGACTGCCTTTTTTTTAACATATGAGACTTCCTATCTTTGAGCCCTTATAACTTTTGCGTGCAATATTTTTTTAGAAAAGTTTATATTAGACAGTGTTATGAGTATAACTGTACTTTAACTTTAATAAAGGGGGAGTAAGGAAAAGGAGCTAAGAGGGCGCAACTATTTCTAAAACTAGTAATGTTATTGATATAGATTAAAATCTACTTTTAAAGTGTCATAAAGTAGGGAAAAAAAGGGGAGCAGAAAAATCTGCCCTAGAAAAAGCCTTGTTTAGAAGGGTGACTTGTCCAGTTCACAGTGAAGTGCCAGCTGATATCCAAAAAACTGCCGAAGATGTTAGAGTAAAATGCTCCTAAGATTCCCGGACGATAGCTAGATATCTCAGTGTCGAGTGGGGACACCTCTCACACACCTCCAAACAGATAGAAAAAGTTTAACAGGACTTCTTGAGTAAAGATAGCGCATTTCGGCCCATATACGGGCCTTTATCAAGCCAAAAAAAGGTCTGTGTAAATCTCTAAAAACATTTTGAAAATTTAAATAAAACGGCGGCCTATGAGAAAGTAGCTGCTCTTCTCTGATTGGTTGCCACTTCCAAAAAATACACGCTAAGCATTAAGGTTTGATTAAAGAATAAACTAGTGGTTGTTTTAGTGGTTTAAAACACAAAAAAACTGAAATTAAAAACTTTGCAATGAAAACAATGGTAGTGGTAGGCGTTCATTTGATTGGTTGAAAAACTTTCTAGCACTACGCGGACCTTAATGGGAAATGAAGAACCAAATGCAAAATTTAATAAAAACAAAAAAAACGAGGAATAAGCATGATTCTGATTGGTCGCCATGATATACGTATCGGCGGACCTGTTTTAGAACTGTAACCTGTAGCCGTTAGAATTTTTTAGCGTGTTTTTTTGGAAGTGGCAAGAAATAGCAGCTACTTTCTGATTGGTCACCGTTTTATTTACATTTTTGAAATATTTTTGGAGATTTATACAGCCTTTTTTTTTGTTTGATAAAGGCCCGTATACGGGCCGAAACGTGTCACCTTTACTACAGAAGTCCTGTTAAACTTTTTCTATCTGTTTGGAGGTGTATGAAGGGTGTTCCCACCTGACGCTGAGGTATTCAGCTATCGGTCAGAAATCTTGGGGTAATTTTACTCTAACATCTTTGGCAGTTTTTTGGATATCAGCTCAACTCACTTCTCTCTGAACTGGAAAAGTCACCCTCTTGAACAAGGCCCTTTTTTGCCAATTTGAGGTGAAAAGCTTACAGCTTACAGATTTTTCTGCTCCCCTTTTTTCCCTACTTTATATGCCACTTTAAAAGTAGATTTATATCTATAGAAATAAAATTACTAGTTTTAGAAATAGTTGCACCCTCTTAGCTCCTTTTCCTTACTCCCCTTTATTATTGATAAAAATGTAAATGGCGTGGGTAGCACCAGGAGGAATTATCTATATCCCCCTGTTAATTTTAATTTATACCCTAATCCTGTTATACCACTAAGTAGTGCCACTGTCTCCTTACTGGAATAATAGTGTAACTGTACTTGTTTAATGTATTTGTTATGTGTTTTTTTACACTTTTTATTTTGCGAAACCACAGCTCTTAGACTGCGGTAATCATTCTAGATTAAATCACAATTGCGCTTAAGCGATCGTGATTGTGCTCAACTTGTAATATAAGCACAATTTTACCTGCGAGGAAACTTGTGCCTCACTTGTAATCTAGTGCTAAATGTATAACAATGTTACAAACATTACAAATCTATCTATCTATCTACCTGTCTGTCTAATCTTTCTATCTACTTATATATCTATATATTAAATTTGATACACATAGAGGTGTGTGGCGTATGGATTCTACTGAAAAAACTCTGCTTTGAGGCTCCAAAGAAAAATAAAATTGGACCATGAATAAGTACAATATAACTTAATAAGAATAATTCAGTGGTGATACCATTATACTTATATTTATCTATTTAATATACATTTCCTTGTCTCTATGATCTTTCCATCTAATTCTATGGGCACTGGAATATATAGAACCAAAGCTGAGATTATGACATCTCCAGATGTTGCTTTAACTGATAGTCTCTTTGCGCAAACAGAGCCATTGTCTTACATTTCAGAGAACTTTAAATCTAGCTCATCAGATATTTATCAGGCTGAAAAAGATAATTACTAGTTATTCTTTAATCTCACTTTTTTCACAAATCAGAAGCGCTAACTCATCTTGAAAAAAAAAACGCAACACCTAAATGATGACAATGTTCACTGCTTGCTATTCCCAATGGTCACACAACACTCGACAACGGAATGGGCCACTGACCAATTTTCCCTTGTGTTATCTGCATGAATATAAATGAAGTAGTTAGACTTTCTTTAATCGTACAGAACAATGACATAAATGACAAACCACGCATTTGTGACAGACATTGGAAACAGATGATTCTAACTATTGTTTTCAGTTGGTGAGTACTATCAACTATTATACAATTGTATTTTATATATTTATTGTCATACATTTTGGTGAAACAGCAAATACTATTAGTTGTATTGAGAGGTGGTGGAATGTAGAGGAGTGATAGCTTAAATATAGTTGACTAAGTAAGGAAAGTTTAGCAATGGGGGAAGAGTAAAATGTAAGCTTGGTAAAAACTGACTGAGTACAAAATGTAAAAGAACCAATAGAGTGAAAGGAATGCTTTATCATGGACAGTGCAGTGTCTAACTACATGAGTAACAGCAATATGATTGTGTGTGTATATTCAACTAGACATGACTTTATTTCTTGAAACAGAACATTTTCATAATACACCATTATAGAAACAGAGTGAAGCCATTGCCAGAATATCAAACCCTATAAACAATTTGGTGTGTCTTCCTAATGACAAGTCTAAACGTGGATTTTGTTGTTTGGACTCAACAAAACTAATTCATCACATTTTGCAAATAATATTTTGTCTAAAGTATGTAAGTTAAGGAATCCGTGCACATAAACACTGACTGTGCATTTAACCAATATTGAAAAGGAAAGCTGGGTGGCCACACCTACTAATTCAAGCACATTTTGCAAACAATATTTTGTCCAAATTATGTAACTTCAGGAATCCGTGCACACAAACACTGGTTGTGCATTTAACCAATATTGAAAAGGAGGATGAGTGGTCATCTTTCATCTAACCCTTTCAGTTACGGGTATACAGATGGTTGCTAGGTAATACTGGCATAATATTAAAAAGCAGAAGAAAAAATAATTGGCTAAATTACGAGTTTTGTGTTACAGTGCGGTATGGCTATGCAGTTGAAAAGTTGGTCATTGCGTGTGAAATGGCCGGTAACGTATATTACAAGTTGCCGCGGTATAAGCTGTAATGCAACATTTTAGCCTTAATGCAACCCTCCATTCCGCACTCAAAAAATGTCCATCGCCGTATTACAGGTTGTGCAGTCCGACTAAAATGCTTGTATTACAGCCTATACCGACATGAGCCATTCCGTGATCTGAGACCAGTAGTTATGGATTTTGCGAAATAAAAATGTTTCACAAAGCTCATAACTAAAATGTTACAAAGTACACTAACACCCATAAACTACCTATTAACCCCTAAATCGCCACCCTCATGCATCACAAATACTATATTAAATGTATTAACCCCTAATCTGCTGCCCACCCACATCGCTGACACTAAACTAAACCTATTAACCCCTAAACCACCGACCCCCCACATCGCCAGCACTAAATAAATCTACTAACCCCTAAACTGCCAGCTCCCCACATCGCAACTAATAAGCTAAACCTATTAACCCATAAACCCCTAAACCGCCGGTCCCCCACATTGCAACTAATAAACTAAACCTAATAACCCCTAAACCACCGGCCCCCACATCGCAAAACACTAAATTAAACTATTAACCAATAAACCTAACACCCCCCTAACTTTAAATATAAAGTTACAATATAACTATCTTAAAATAAATAAAAACTTACATGTGAAATAAAAAAAAACTAAGATTAAACTATAAATGAACCTAACATAACTATTCTAATAAAATAAAAAAAACTACAAATTAAAAATCCTAAATTACATGATTAAAAAAAACTAACACTACGAAAAAATAAAAACCCTAAATTACAAATTTAAATAAACCCAATACTACGAAAAAATATAAAAATCTAACATTACAAAAAATAATAAACACTAAATATACAAAAAATAAAAAAATCTTAGATTACCAAAAATAATAAACAAAATTATCAAAAATAATAACAATTACACCTAATCTAATAGTCCTATAAAATATTTTTAAATGAGTACCTTGCATTCAAGCTTCAGTATACGGAGGTGATCGCATGAAGAGGACACTCCGCGCTGGATGTGATCGCCAGTCCTGGACAGCTCCGCTCCTCCACAGCTCCGTGCCACCGGGATGAAGATAGAAGATGGTCCTGCGATGGAGGAAGATGTCGCCGCCTGGATGAAAACTTCTCACCGCCTAGATGAGGATGGATGATTAGACTTCAGGAACCGTGAGTAGATATTCTTGGGTTAGTGTTAGTTTTTTTTTTTTTTTCATATTTTGGGGTGTTTTTTGGGTTTTTTTTAGATTAGGGCTTTGGGAAGTAAAAGAGCTGAATGACCTTTTAAGGGCAATGCCCATACAAATGCCTCTTTAGGGGCAATGAGTATCTTAGGATTTTTTTAGTTACGTTTTTATTTTGGGGGTTGGTTGGGTGGGGGTTTTTACTTTTAGGGGGGACTTTGTAATTTTTTGTAGGTAAAAGAGCTGTTTAACTTGCACTACAAAAGGCCATTTTAAGGGCTATTGGTAGTTTATTGTTAGGTTAGGGGTATTTTTATTTTGGGGGGCTTTATTTTTTATAGGGCTATTAGATTAGGTGTAATTGTTTTTATTTTTGATAATTTCGTTTATTATTTTTTGTAATCTTAAAGTTTTTAATTTTTTGTATTTTTAGTGTTTATTATTTTGTGTAATGTTAAATTTTTATAATTTTTTCGTAGTATTAGGTTTGTTTAAATTTGTAATTTTTTTTTTTTTTCATAGTGTTAGGTTTTTTTTAAGCATGTAATTTAGGATTTTTAATTAGTAGTTTTTTTATTTTATTAGAATAGTTTTATGTTAGGTTCATTTATAGTTTAATCTTAGGTTTTTTTATTTCACAGATAGGTTATTATTTATTTTAAGATAGTTATATTGTAACTTTTTATTTAAAGTTAGGGGGGGTGTTTAAGGGTTAATAGTTTAATTTAGTGTTTGCAATGTGGGGGGCCGGCGGTTTAGGGGTTTATAGGTTTATTCTATTTGTTGCAATGTGGGGGGCTAGTGGTTTAGGGGTTAATAGGTTTAGTTTATTAGTTGCGATGTGGGGGGCTGGCGGTTTAGGGGTTAATAGATTTATTTTATTTGTTGTGATGTGGGGGGCTAGTGGTTTAGGGGTTAATAGGTTTAGTTTATTAGTTGCGATGTGGGGGGCTGGCGGTTTAGGGGTTAATAGGTTTATTTTGTGTCGGTGATGTTGGGGAGCAGCGGATTAGGGGTTAAACACTTTATTTAGCGTTGACGATGTTGGGGAGCGTGGATTAGGGGTATTTAGACTAGGGGTTTATGTTAGGGTGTTAGGTTTAAACCTAACTTTCTTTTCCCCATAGACATCAATGGGGTTGCGTTATGGCGATTTGCCATTTTGCGATCACAGGTGTTATTTTTTTCTAACACTCTCTCCCCATTGATGTCTATGGGGGTAAGAGTGCACAAGCACATAATCTCAGCCCTTGGCTTTTGTGCGGTATGGAGCTTAACGCACCATAACGCACAGCACAAGGAGGTTTTTCAGTAACTCATATTGGCAGGCTATGGAAAGTGCGATACCGCTCATTTTATTGCGTTATTTACACACCCGGTATATAGCAAAACTCGTAATTTAGCCGAATGTATGCAGACATTCCTAAAGCTAATAATTATATGGAAAAAAACAAACACCTTTTATAACAAAGAAAATAGTTTGTTTGTTTGTTTGTTTTTTATTTTCTTGTGTATTATCCCCAAATATATAAAATATAAATGTTAAAGGGATATGAAAATTTTAACTTTCATGATAAAAAAAAAATTCAATTTAGGTGTATTATCTATTTACCTCTTTGTCTTGTATGAAACGCGGACCCGTTCCATGAGGATATACTGAAGTAGACTCAGAAATATGTTGTGTCTTGAGTATCATATGCCGGCAGTAGTGTGTGTAGCAATATTATACAAGCAACCTGTAGAAGGAGCTTTAGAATTCAGTAGCTTCAACCACTCTTTTACAAAACTCTTTGGTAAAGTGAGCTAGTGAACATGACAGCAGTATAGCTATAAACAATGTTTACTGGAAAGACTATTTGAATACAATCTGAGAGCTGATTTATCTTTAGATGGACATCCAAACGGTGCTTTTAAGTAGGGGTAAGTGCAGGCAGACGTGTGAGTGTCCCCTGCTGTCACTCAGCACTGAATAACATTGCTACACAAACCACTGCCATATAGTGCTCAGGACAAGTGCCCACTCCCAAACAAACCTCAGTATGGTCTCATGGAAAGTAACTATGTTTCAACAAAGGGTACTAAATAAAGTACCAAGATAAAGTAAATTCAAACATTTCATAAAAGAACTATATTTATTCAAAGAATGTAAGCTCACTAGCCAATATAAAGGCAAACCATATATTAATTAAACAGCCTATATATAAGCCAATATCTCATATCTTCCTCCTTTGATGGGAAATATATTTTAACAGCAAATCACTCTGATTTATACAACCACAGATACAATCACCAATTTTGATGAGTTTCTCATTAGGAATTCTACAAGACAAGTGCTTTTGCTATGGAAAGTTCTTCAAGGCATTTTTTTATGGGGTCAGGACTGGCCAAGAACAAACTAGAAGCTTACACATTTATTGGCTGATACCGGAATCAATTAAGTGACATTGACATTGTTAAATTGTAATTGAGTAGTGTAAATTTGAACTTCCCTGCCTAGATAGTGTAAACAAAGCAAAGCAAACAAATCAACTATATTTTCTCACATGTATTCAGTTTGTTCATTTTTAGAAGAATGCACTGAATATAGAGAAATATTTTTCCCTTTTTTTACATTTGGCTAAAAATGAATGAATATGGTTTATACTTGTGAGCAGGGGAATACGGTTCATAGAGTTCTGAAACTGCTCTAGTCACCTTTTTTAGTGTGCCCTATACTTTCAATGGATAAAGCATGCTGTGCTAACATTGCTCGCATTGTATTTGTAAGAGGTGTGTTATATGTAACGCACAAGCACAACACATAACTGTGTGTGTGTGTGTGTGTGTGTGTGTGTGTGCAGGGGGGGGGGGGGGTTGTAAGTGTGTAAGTTATGTGTTTTCATATGAATGTGTGTATGTATGGATGCATGTATTTATATATCTTTAAGCTCTTCCCAGTCCAACACCTTGTCATGTACCATATCCCTATATATTTTTGCTAAAAAATCAAAATACAGTTTCTTCTCTTTTTAAGGGTGCCTACAGTGTAGAGCACTCGAGGGAAAGCCAGGACCTGAGTTTTGCAGCAAGCCCCATAGAAGTATATTAGGTGAGGCACACTCCAGATGTAAGAGAGCCCTAGGCTTTAATTTAAGCACCACTTGTAATATGAAAGTAAAAATTGTAGCTCTGTGAATTAACTCTAGCGATGTAGGTGCACCATAGCGCTACCATTTTTAATTCCACTTCTAGTGTAGGCCATAGTGTTTTCCAACAATCTCTCTATCCAGGGTACACCAAGGCACCAAGTGATCACCAAGTGATCCTTCCCCTGGCAAACCTGATCCCAAACTTGACTCATTCGGGCCTGCACTCCAACAGTAGCCCACCTACAAAACACTGGAGGAGCTTTGGAATAATTAGTGAAGAATGTGTATAGATAGTTAGATAGATAGATAAATATATAGATAGGTTTTTAGTGTACGTCAGGAAACAGTTTTGAAGACTTGAGCATTGCCAAACTAATCTAGTCATCAACAATGCCTGAGGAAAGATTAATATGCAGAGAGATAGAGATGTGAGGAAAGGTACTGTCTTTTAGTTAGGCAGATTGACAGCATGCATTGTAATTTAAGTAAATTATAGTGAAATAGTAAATGTGTCTTACCTTTACCATATTGATGTTAAATGAATTCAAAGGTTTTATTAATTTAGGGATTCTTGAAGAACATGGGTGACCTGGACCATTTTGGGACTAATGTGATTAGAATTAATGCAGTTATGGAAATCATTAGAGATGTTTGAACCTGGGTGGGAATAATGTATTATCATCCCCACATGAACTAGCTTATCCTATTTTGTGCAAGGGACAACTATCCTAGTAAATTATATTGCTGAAAAAAACCCTAGTCTGATCTCACTTGCATTGCTCTGGGAAGTTTGATGAACAAAGTGGGCACGGCCATCATGTTTTCAGTTAGCCATTTGTTCCAAAGGGCTTGTAGTCCTCTTGAGGAGGCAATTATCTGGAGCAAAAAAAGATGGCTAAACTGTAGAATTAAATTATGTACTGCATATTTTATAGTTATCTGGTCATTTCATCAGAAATTTTAATGAAGATATACTAACAAAGGAGCTATTGCTGATTTTATCTGCATCATTAGATCATTGAGAAACAGTTGAAAGGGGCTAACTGTAAGACTGTAATAGGAAGTGAATAAATACACCTTAATATCAGTTTTAATGTTTTTTTGTTATCCTATATTATAAAAGGCCAGGTATGTTTGTCCGATGCAGTCATGTGCAGTAGAGACTGCAGCGTGAGACAAACATACCTGGCCGTAAGGAAGGATCTGTCGAAGCTGTGAGGATCAAACAGCAGAGAGGATGGGCGGAAGTGGGTGTGGCAGGGGCGTGGACAGGCGGATGTGGTGGGGGGGAGTGGGGACGGACGGACGGGATGTCACCGCTGCACTGCAGAAAATGGCCTGTGTTCATGGGCTTTAGGACTAATTAAAAGATAATGCAATAGCACTTACTCTGAATCTTTTCTGCCAATTTTCAAAATGTACTTAAATTTACCAGCCATCTGTATCATGTGACAGCCGTCAGCCAATCACAGACTCATATAGTGTACATATACACTGTGAACTTTTGTTCATGTTCAGTAGGAGCTGGTGCCCCTCAGAAAGAGCAATTAAAAAGACTATACACAATTTGATAATGGAAGTAAATTAGAAAGTTTTTTTATAATGATATGCGCCATCTGAATCATAAAGGTTTAATTTTGACTTTAGTTTCCATTTAAATGAAAAACATTGTTCCCTAGATTAACTAAATATCAGCACTGCTGTTCTTGTAGCAATAGATATCTTGATTCTTTTTTAAATAAAGTTTTCTCTGTCACTAAGTCAAGAAGCAACAGGAGACATGTGGGCTCAGCTATTACATATACGGCTCAGGTTTCAGCGCAAGCGCTGAAGACGCGCCACCCCCATAATTTCACCTTGCACATCGGGGTATTATATAAACCCCGCCGGCCATTCATAAAGTGCTGTAAGCCGAATAAACTAGCGATGTCCACAAATGAGCGTAAATACAAATTTCTGGAGTCGCCAGTCACTTACGGCACTTTAGAAACTGCCAGCGCCTAAGAAAATAAAAAAAACATAAAATCTCCCATAAAGGTCTAACCCACCTCCCAAAAATAAACCCAACACATAAAACTCCTATATCCGCCATTAAACCCACATCAGAAATAATAATACAAATATTAACTCCTAAACCGACAACCCCCCACAACCCCTAATCGGCAATTCACCCACATGGTGATCTACCTAATAAAATTATTAACCCCTAATCCGCCATTAACCCACAATGCAATAAACCTATTAAACTATTAACCCCTAATTCGCCAAACCCACACAACGCAATAATGCTAATAAATCTATTAACCCCTAATTTGCCAAAGCACACAACGCAAATAACTAATCACTAAGCCCCCTAACCTAACACCCCTTAAATTAACCCCATTAAATAAATTAAAATACAACTAAATTACAATTAAAATAAAAAATACTAAGTTTAAAATTAAGCTAGCATTACAGAAAATAAAAAAGCTAAAATTACAGAAAATAAAAATTCTAACATTACAGAAAATAAAAAAAAATTATCAAAAATAAAAAAATTATACCTAATCCTTATGAAAATAAAAAAGCCTCCCCAAATAAAAACACCCCCTAATCTAAGAATAAACTACCAACAGCTCTTAAAAGGGCCTTTTGTAAGGCATTGCCCTAAGTTAAATAGCTCTTTTCTTTAAAAAAATACTAACTTCCCCCCTCTAACAGTAAAACCCTCCACCCACCAAACCCCCCAAAATAAAAAAACCTAACACTAAAAAACCTAAACTACCCATTGCCCCTAAAGAGGCATTTGTATGGGCATTGCCCTTAAAAGGGCATTCAGCTCTTTTACTGCCCTTAAAAGGGCATTCAGCTCTTTTAACCCCTTAACGACTCATGTCGTACAGGGTACGTCTTACACAAACTGGTCTTTAAAGACCAGTGACATACCCTGTACGACGTAGGTGTTTAAAGAGTCTGGAAGTGATCCTGATCGCTTCCAGACGCTTTCAAGGTATTGCCGTGATGCCTCGATATTGAGGCATCACGGCAATACCTTTTCTGGCACACTGAAGCAGAGAGGGCCACTCTGCATCGGCCAGCAATGGTGCCAATTGTTGGTGGGTGGGAGCAGCTGCAGGGAGGAGGGTGGGCTGCCGATCACTGGGAATCTTCCACTGGATTAGTCCCCAGTGCGTGCAGGAGCACGGGGGTGGGGCTGCGTGCATGTGCATGTGTGCATGCTCGCACCCCCACAATCTAAACCGTCCGGTTGTGGTGGGAGCGGGTGATGATGTGAAGGGAGCTTCTTCCAAGTGGCGATCGGTTCCTGAAGTCTGGCGGTGAAGTCTTCTTCCAAGCGGCGACCTCTTCTATCTTTATCCAGGACCGCAGAACTGAAGACCGGCGACCGCGGAGCTTGGAGGATTTGTATAATCTTTGTATAATCGCCGCTGTAAATTCAAGGTACGTGATTAAAAATGGCGTCCCTTGAATTCCTATTGGCTGATTTGATTCTTCTAATTCAATTCAGCAAATAGGATGAGAGCTACTGAAATCTTATTGGCTGATTTGAACAGCCAATAGGATTTCAGTAGCTCTCATCCTATTGGCTGATTTGAATCAAATCAGCCAATAGGAATTCAAGGGATTCCATTTTTAATTGAATACTTTAAATTTATTATTCAGGGTACTGCGGCGATCGTGCAAAGAGGATCCTCTGCGCTCCACGGCTCTGCGGTCGCTGGTCCTCAGTTCCGTGGTCGCCGGTCTTCAGTTCCGCGGTCTTGGATGAAGATAAAACAGGTCGCCGCTTGGAAGAAGACTTCACTGCCAGACTTCAGGAACCGTGAGTACCTATTGGGGGTTAGAGTTAGGCTTTTCTTTAAAAAAAAAAAAAAAAATTTAGATTAGGGTTATGGGCACTCTTAAAAGAGCTAAATGCCCCTTTATGGGCAATGGGTAGTTTAGGTTTTTTAGTGTTAGGTTTTTTTATTTTGGGTGGTTTGGTGGGTGGGGGGTTTTACTGTTAGAGGGGTACTTAGTATTTTTTAAAATGCTCTTTTAAGCGCTATTGGTAGTTTATTCTTAGATTAGGGGGTGTTTTTATTTTGAGGGGGCTTTTTATTTTCATAGGGATTAGGTATAATTTTTTATTTTTGATAATTTGTTTTTTTTTTGTAATGTTAGACTTTTTTATTTTCTGTAATTTTAGCTTTTTTATTTTCTGTAATTTTAGCTTAATTTTAAAGTTAGTATTTTTTATTTTTAAAGTGTTAGTTTTTTTATTTTAATTGCAATTTAGTTTTATTTTAATTTATTTAATGGGTTAATTTAAGGGGTGTTAGGTTAGCTGGCTAAGTGATTAGTTATTGCTTTGTGGGCTTTTAGCGGTTTAGGGGTTAATAGATTTATTAGCATTATTGCATTGTGTGTGTTTGGCAGATTAGGGGTTAATAGTTTAATAGGTTTATTGCATTGTGGGTTAATTTCGAATTAGGGGGTTAATAGTTTTAATAGGTACTTTGCGATGTTGGGGTTTGCGGATTTATGGGTTAAAACTTTTATTAGGTCCTTGCACTGAATATGTGATACCGATTTGCAAAGCGGTTCTATGTTAGCTTATGGGAGTAAAAATAGCGGCCGATGGGTGAAAAAACCTAAGCTAACCATTGCCCTGAAAAGGGCATTTGTATGGGCATTGCCCTTAAAGGGGCATTTAGCTATTTTACATGCCCAGACCCTAAACTAAAAATAAAACCCAGCCAAAAAAAACTTTAAAAAAAATAATACTAACCCCCGATGATCCACTTACAGTTCTTGAAGTCCCGCTTGAAGGATCCACCCAGCAGGCATAATCATCATCCATGCGGCAAGAAGTCTTTATCCAGGCGGCCTCTTCAATCTTCATCCACCCGGCGAAGTCCTCATCCAGGCGGCAAGAAGTCTTCATCCAGACAGCATCTTCTATTTTCATCCATCCGGCTGGAGCGGGTCCATCCTGAAGACATCTGGTGCGGAGCATTCTCTTCATATGGTCGCCGCCGTAAACTGGAACTTCAATGCAAGTGACGCAATCCAAGATGGCGTACCTTGCATTTCTATTGGCTGAAAGATTTCAATCAGCCAATAGGAATTAGAGCTGTTAAAATCCTATTGGCTGATCCAATCAGCCAATAGGATTGAGCTCTCATCCTATTGGCTGTTCCAATCAGCCAATAGAATGAGAGCTCAATCCTATTGGCTGATTGGAACATATGAAGAGGATTCTCCATATGAAGAGGATGCTCCGTGCCGGATGTCTTCAGGATGGACCCGCTCCATGACGGATGGATGAAGATAGAAGATGCCGTCTGGATGAAGACTATTTGCCGCCTGGATGAGAACTTCGCTGGCTGGATGAAGATTAAAGAGGCCGCCTGGATGAAGACTTCTTGCCACATGGATGATGACTTCTCCGGTTGGATGGATCCATCAAGCGGGACTTCAAGAACTGTAAGTGGATCGTCGGGGGTTAGTGTTTTTTTTAAGTTTTTTTTGGGTGGGTTTTATTTTTAGTTTAGCGTCTGGGCATGTAAAAGAGCTAAATTCCCTTTTAAGGGCAATGCCCATACAAATGCCCTTTTCAGGGCAATGGTTAGCTTAGTTTTTTTAGATAGTTATTTTATTTGGGGGGGTTGGTTGGGGGGTGGTGGATTTTACTGTTGGGGGGGTTGTATTTTTTTACAGGTAAAAGAGCTGATATCTTTGGGGCAATGCCCCACAAAAGGCCCTTTTAAGGGCCATTGGTAGTTTATTGTAGGCTAGGGTTTTTTTATTTTGGGGGGGGGGGCTCTTTTATTTTGATAGGGCTATTAGATTAGGTGTAATTCTTTTTTATTTTTGATAATTTGTTTCTTATTTTTCTTAATTCAGTGTTTGTTTGTTTTTTGTAATTTAGTTGTTTTTTTGTAATTAGATACTTTTTGTAATTTTTAGAGTAGTGTTAGGATTTCTTAACACTCTCTTGACATTGATGTCTATGGGGGAAAGCGTGCACGAGCACATAAACTGAGCCCTTGGCTTTTGTGCGGTGGAGCTTAACGCCCCATAATGCACAGCACAAGGAGGTTTTTCAGTAACTTATAATGGCAGCGCTATGGAAAGTGCGATACCGCTCATTTTATTGCGTTCTTTATGCACCCAGTATAGCACAAAACTTGTAATCTGGGTGACTGTTTGTTATGCAAAACTGGGGAATAAGTAATAAAGGGATAATTTAAACAAATTTTTTTTTTTGCTAATTGCTCTTCTCCCTCTTGTCTTTACCCCTTGCTCTCCATAGAGCACAGGAAGGGCTAGATTACGACTGGGAGCACAAATTAGCGCTCCTGTTCGAGTGATGACATCTGCGTTTTGCACGCTTCGGGTTATGCTCGTATTACAAGTTGAAAGTAAAAAAGTATGAGCATGAGCGAAAACTCGACATGCACAAAAGAAATATTGCAAGAGTCTTAACTTCTTCTCCTATAGACTTAGGGAAAAAACAAACACCCATACCCGCGTATATTCAAGAGCACTAAACCCAACATAAATTATTAATATTTCACATTCCAATGTTCTTCACTCAAAGGAACATTTCCTTTTTTATTGTAAATACATATTTGTATCTATATACTGTATATACCAATAGAGGTATAGATATGTATTTTACATGAACAGTATAAGATGTATATATAGAAATATATATTTAATAATCAAAAGTTCATTACTTTCTATGTGAAGAACATAGAAATGTAAAATATGCATTTTGCACATCATGTTTCGCAATTTAGATTTTAACGCGGTCAGGTTAGTGCACATGAAAAATTAATAATCTTAAGGTGCATTACTGAAATATTACATATAAATACTATTAAATGTAATGGTAAACCATTTTGAAGAAATGTTCTCTTTGGAATGGTGACTAATAGCAGGCCTGGCCAAGGACCACATTTTTACTCACACTAATTCTAAGGATAATGCCTCAAACAACATTAGGTTATATATACATTTTAGCTAAACATTACATTGTAAATTGGTTACTATTTAAGAATTTAATTTACATGCATATACTACTCACATTTAGAAAATATGGTTCAAATACACATGCTTGATTATCTAATGAAAAGTGGGAACTGCTTTCCTATAAATTATAATGTCTGTTTTCTGTTCAGTGGTGAGAGCCACGCAAAAACGTATTTATGGCCGTACATGGCAGTAGTTTAAAGGAAAATGCTGAATTATATTTAATAGGGTTTCATGATATCTCCACACTTTTGTAAACAATGCACACAAACGTGGAGAGGAGAACATAGAGTAACATAAGGCATACATAATTACTCATCCAGACTGTATGATTTTTACTAAAGATCATAAAAAATAACATCTGCCTACATAGTTACTTCTGTTCAGCAATAGGAATATAGTATGTAGGACACATACAACTATGACAGCAAATGGCAATATACATTTTTCCTTCAATCTCACATTGGAAAAAATATAAGTTAAAATGTAAACCATGTTAAATTGTGAGAGACTCCACAATAGCATTAAACTTTATGACTCCCTAACTGAGCTTCAAAATATCTTGTCAGCAGCTCCATAATGCTGATAGATAACCTTTTCTAAGGCTGCATATGAGCTAAACAATGTGTAATACATGAGGAGCGCTATTAACCTTTGTCACACTGCTGCTTAAAAGGTCATCAAAACCAAAGGACAGGCCATTACCCCCTGTGAGGCGGCATCAAGTGACTGACTGAGAGAGCGAAAGTATAAGAGAGACGAGAGAGAGAAGCATATGTAGCTGTCAGCGTAACATTGCTAATTATAAACTGTCTCGTTTTCTTCTGCCGGTGATCATCTATTGATGTTCTGTAAGAGAACTACATTAATGTCCTCTTGACAAGGACATTTAGAGCAAACAGGAATATTTTCAAGGCATATTTCTTCTTCTTTTGCAATATCATTATTAATATTGTTTAATACTAAATTATGCTCCCATTCTCAATAGGGCCAGAAGTATAAGGGTCTGATCTACTAAGTGATAAACTAGAAAACAATTGAGTAGATAGCAACCATTCAATCAACACAAGTTACAGTACCTTGGGCTCACAAACTTTTAGGGGGGCATGAAAATTATTAACAAAATAGAAAGAACTTTGGAGGTAGAAGAAAATATATATTTTTTCTTAAATAATTACAAAATAACTGTGTTAAGTTTCTGTTGACTTGTTCAAATGAAAAAGCTGACTACTCTTTTTAGGATATTTGGTCAGACCTCTGTTACAATGCTCTGCTTGCATTGGCTAAAGAGGTGACATCATCCAGGCACAGATATAACAGTGCGAACAATTGCCGAGTGTAGTTAGCGCAAGGTAAGCGTTGCACAGTGGAGCACTTTTTTCCTTATGTTAAAAAAAAGGGAGCAACAAAGTCAAAAGTGCTTGGGCCCATAAAAGTTATGATATGGTTCTGTATGTAGTTTGCTACTCAGAATTTATTTTTAGTATTTTATTTTTTTGTATTTTATATTATGAGTTATATTTTTAATGGTTGCAAGCAAACAGAACCCACATGGATTTCAGTACTTTCTGAAAAATTATCCTGCAAGTAAATTTACCAGTCGATTCTGGAATGACTTTGTTTTACTTTAGAAAATAGTAAATGTTTATACTAACTATTAAAGGGTCAATGTGCTAAAAAAATCCATCATCCATATGAAAGTGCAACATTTAAACATCTTATTTTTTTTCCTAGTAAAAGGAAAGTTGCTTAAATTTAAATTGAAAGTAATGTAACAGTAAGTTGTCTACTAGCTTAATGACTGATAGGGACTTCTTTCTGATTTTCATTGGCTGATGGGTCTTCCTACTAAAGCTAATGAGCATTAATATCAAGTACCTATCAGCTAATTTAAACATTTTGTTACTTCAGATTTTTCAGCTAAACAGCAAATCTCAACATGCTCCTTCCCATACACAATAGAAAATGTTGAGCAAAACACCTCTTTATTACGTTGACTACAGGACCCATTTATCATATAGGGCAGGATTACAAATGGAGAGCTAATTTGCGCTCCCGCTCGAGCGTTAACTGCATATAAGTAAGCTTTTTGCACTCGTCGGGTTTCGCTCATATTATGTAATCTGGCCCATAGTAGGCAAATATGCCACATCCACTGTCTACATTTTACCATTGTATAATCAATAGCTTGAGAGCAGAGTCAAATTTGACCAGGATGATTTAACTCTTGAGGTTAATTAGCAGTGGTCTTAATACCATATGTCTTAACTAGTATTGCAGGCTCTAACAAGTGAGTCTGCACCTCTGGTGCTCTGAAGCTGAACCCACAGCTTCATAAATGGAATCCGATATCTGGACAAAATTAAATGTTAATTGAGAAGAAATAAAATGTATCCACTGCAGAATCTGTTGCAGCACTGAGGAATCTGTTGGCGCTCTACAAATAACCGATAATAATAATAATATCCACCAGCTTCACTTCTCTTTTATGTACTCCTTCATTAACAAACAGTAATTATGAGCTAGGTATCCTTTTCCTGTACATAGAACTTATTTCTGTTATGCCCCTCCCCTAATGTTTCTATTACACGCATCTTTCTGTGAGTATGTTTCATGAAGTGCTTATAGATAAGGAGAGTAAATGTAGAACATCCCCAGTATGTTTTAGGTGTAACACACTGGTCATTGTTCAAAGACTAAATGAATTGATCTGATAAAATTTTAAACTTTGGACAACAACATTATATACAAGCTTAAGTTTTGACTTCCATGCCATTGTAATTGATATGAATATAAGTTGATTCAATGTAAAAAAAAAAAAAATGTGTAAATATGCAAAACTATAAACAAAGAATATAACCTACTGGTAGATTTTACATAAATTGGTGAAACAAATAGGAAATCCACCAAATGGGGTAGATCTATCAAAGAAGATAACACAGAACAAAGATCTAATACTTCCTTTGAAAATCTTAGTCAGCCACTACATAATAACCCTCAAAATATGTGAACATGGCTAAATCGTATCTAGATGTCACAGGGTTCACAATTTATTGTGAACATTGTTAATACAGGTGGTGAGCATCTGACAAGGAGTTTTTAGGTAAGAAAAACAATTCCAATCCTCATTCCCAACTAACAGTGTTTTTATAGATACATTAAAATATGTGGGTTAACCCACATAAATGGGCAGATGACAATATGACCTCATTCTTTTCATCAGGTTTTTACAAAATGTAGTCTAATTGAGGATTCTGAGGGCTAGAATATGATAAATATCATCTAGAAAATCCATCTTCCTTTCTGATGCATGCACACTGATGAATCATTAAAATGTATTGTTAATTTTAATACATACACTCAGCAGCCACTTTATTAGGTATACCTGTTTAATTGCTTGGTAACACAAATTGCTAATCAGCAAATCACATAGCAGCAACTCAATGCCTTTAGGCATCTAGACTTGGAGAAGACAACTTGCTGACATTCAAACTGAGCATCAGAATAGGGAAGAAAGGGGATTTAAGTGACTTTGAACGTGGCATGGTTGTCGGTGCCAGACGGGCTGGTCTAAGTATTTAAAAAACTGCAGATCTACTAGGATTTTCACGCACAACCATCTCTAGGGTTTACAGAGAATGGTCCCACTCCTGTTAGCTAAGAGCAGGAAACTGAGGCTACAATTCGTTCAGGCTCACAAAAATTTGACAATAGAAGATTGGAAAAACGTTGCCTGGTCTGATGAGTCTCGATTTCAGTTGTGACATTCAGATGGTAGGGTTATATTTTGGCGTAAACAACATAAATGCCTGGATCCATCCTGCCTTTTATCAACAGTTAAGGCTGATGGTGGTGGTGTAATGGTGTGGGAGATGCTTTCTTTGCAGACTTTGGGCCCCTTAGTACCAATTGAGCATCGTTTAAATGCCACGGCCTACCTGGGTAATGTTGCTGACCATGTCCATCCCTTTATGACTTCAGTGTACCCATTTTCTGATGACTACTTCCAGCAGGATAATGCACCATGTCACAAAGCTCAAATCATCTCAAACTGGTTTCTTGAACATGACAATGAGTTCACTGTACTCCAATGGCCTCCACAGTCACCTAATGTAAATCCAATAGAGCACCTTTGGTATGTGGTAGAACGGGAGATTCACATCATGGATGTGCAGTCGACAAATCTGCAGCAACTGCGTGATGTTCCTCAGACATTATCAAAATGTCTGAGGAATGTTTCCAACACCTTGTTAAATTTATGCCACTAAGAATTAAGACAGTTCTGAAGGTAAAAGGGGTTCAACCCGGTACTAGCAAGGTGCACCTAATAAAGTGGCCACTGAGAGTATATGTCATTAATATGTATAAGTGATTTTAAATTCATATGTTAAAAAAAAACAACTAAAAAAAAATTGTTGTATTTAAATGTTATATTCTCTAGTTATGGTGTCTAGTCATATAAGTTAATACTATTATTTAGTGATTGAGATGAGGCTGCCATCTTGGACCAAAGGTATTCTCACATACTCTGACAGAAATAGTTTGTATTTACATATCAATGAGACTGTCAATTTTTTGACAACTGTATAATGTTCTACAGCTTAGTGTGATGACACAGATCAAAGTCTTGTATTTTTACTGTGGCTGCATTGCTCTATATTATTGTTGTGTGTTTTTTTTAATATATTTTGTATAACTGTAACACTGTGTTTAAAAATGCAAAAATGTAAAGCTCATATAAAGTACTGTGTACACTAACTCCAAGCAAATGATACAGTTGTCAAAAAGTGGGCAATATCATTGGTCTGTGAGTGTGCTGCTTCTGTCACAGGCTGTGAGAATACCTAAACTCCAAGATGGCGACGCCCAGTATGAAAAGGCAGAGCTTCAGTATCTGGCACTTCAAGCTTTTGAAACAAGATAACTGATTTGTAAAGATAGGATGAAATGCAATAAAATAGTGAGTAGTAACAATTATTTTGTAATTGTGCTCAGCAGTTTAATGTCAATTTAACTGGTTTGTTAAAACATGAACTGAATACTCAAAAATGCACAAGAACTTTTAAGACTAACAAAAAGCAGCTAAGAAATTCCATGCAAAACAAGCAAAAATGTGTTTTTTAATGAAGACATGTATGTCTTGATAAAGCCCAGTCTTGTGGACAAGCACATCATCTGTAACTCTACCCATCTGCAAGAAATTGGCTTATCGCTTTTTGCCCACCCTGTGGAGTTTTTTTATATACGAAAAACGGAGGGAGGCAATTTTTTTATGAGACTTTTTATCTGGAACACTCTCGTCTAACCAGATCCATATTCCTCTTTTCAAATATAGAGGTATTTGTTCTGCAATTATTCATGACCTGTAGCGTTACAGAATATTAGGTATACATCTGACCCTTCACCTAACGTGATGTCTGACTGATCACGTGACCGCAACCACCCATGCTGTAGGAAGGAGCCCTACTGGATGCGGGCTGAGCCGCTCAGAGGACTCAAGCAGTGAATAGTACCTGCAATTTCCATCTTCCTGCTAAAGGTAACATCTATCCCACATTAGCGGTATTATCCGCTCACAGATAGACATGTTCTGTCTCAACCAAGGAACTGCACTTCAGGTATTTAAAAATACATAAAAATAAAAATCTGCATGCATCTGCTAATCCGCTAATAGTGTTTGATAAATAATTATATACAGTGAACACCACACTGTTGGAAATAATCAGAAAGACTACTGGTATTACTTGAAACTTTTCTCTCCAGTGAGAGACATTTTAGGATATCTCTATGTTGGATTGTGAGACATTCTCTTCTTGTGTAGATTTTTATTATTGCTTTTAGGGGAGACGTCCCCCATTCCTTTATATTGCATATAATTCATTGTTTTTATTATTTATTTACAATAAATACTCTGTATATTATACTCTTATCTCTCTAACGCATATTAATAGTAGCATATGTAGGTATTCACCTTTAATGATATCTTTGATTATACATCACTATTAAGTTACATCATATTAACACCAATCCTTTATCCTTGCTTTAAGTGCTGCCTTATATTGGTTACAAATCCTATATAATAAAAGGCCAGGTGTGTTTGTCAGATGCAGTCATGCGCAGTAGAGACTGCATGAGGACAAACATACCTGGCCTTGAGCAGCAGAGACAATGAGATCCGTTGTGGGGGCGTGGCCACGGTGGGTGTGGTAAGAGTCATGGCCGGGTGTGCACGTGAAGGGGGTGTGGTCGGCAGGAGCATCCATGATGGGGGCATGGTCAGGTGGGAGTGGGCGTGGCTGAGAGATAGCGAGGAAAAGAGAGGGAGGATTGAGAGCAAAAGAGAGGGAGAGCAAAAAAGGGGGTGAGGAGAGAGAGCAAAAGAAGGGAGAGAGGGCAAAAGAGGGAGAGAGAGAGCAAAAGAGGGGGAGGGGAGAGAGAGCAAAAGAGGGGGGAGAGAGCAAAAGAAGGGGAGAGAGGGCAAAAGAGGGAGAGAGAGGGCAAAAGAGGGAGAGAGAGAGCAAAAGAGAGGGGAGAGAGAAAAAAAGAGAGGGGAGAGAGAGAAAAAGAGAGGCAGGAGAGAGCAAAACAGGGGGAGAGAGCAAAACAGGGGGGAGAGAGAGCAGAAGAGGGGGGAGAGAGCAAAAGAGAGGGTGAGAGAGCAAAAGAGGGAGGCTAGTGGGCAGAAGAGGGGGAGAGAGAGCAAAAGAGAGGGGAGAGAGAGCAAACGAGAGGGTAGAGAGAGCAAAAGAGGGGGGGAGAGAGAGCAAAAGAAGGGGGCTAGAGGGGGAGAAAGAGAAAAAAGAGGGGGAGAGAGAGCAAAAGAGGGGGGATAGAGCAAAAGAGGGGGGAGAGCAAAAGAGGGGGGGAGAGCAAAAGAGGGGGGAGAGAGATCAAGAGGGGGGAGAGGGAGCAAAAGAGAGGGGGAGAGACAAAAGAGAGAGGGGAGAGAGAGCAAAAGAGGGAGAGAAAGAGCAAAAGAGGGGGGAGAGGAGAGAGCGCAAAAGAGGGGGAGAGAGGGCAAAAGAGGGAGAGGGAGAGCAAAAGAGGGGGAGAGAGGGCAAAAGAGGGAGAGAGAGAGAGCAAAAGAGAGGGGAGAGAGAAAAAGAGAGAACAAAAGAGAGGGGAGAGAGAGCAAAAGAGAGGCAGGAGAGAGCAAAACAGGGGGAGAGAGCAAAAGAGGGGCGGATAGAGAGCAGAATAGAGGGGGAGAGCAAAAGAGAGGGGGAGAGAGCAAAAGAGGGGGGGGAGAGAGCAAAAGAGAGGGGAGAGAGAGAGCAAATAAGAGAGGAGAGAGAGCAAAAGAGGGGCAGAGAGCCGAAGAGGGGGGAGAGAGAGCAAAAGAGAGGAGAGAGAGAGTAAAAGAGAGGGTAGAAAGAGCAAAAGAGGGGGGATAGATGGGGAGAGAGAGCAAAAGAGGTGGGAGAGAGCAAAAGAGGGGGGGAGAGAGCGCAAAAGAGAGGGGAGAGAGAGCAAAAGAGGGGGAGAGAGAGCAAAAGAGGGGGGAGAGAGAGCAAAAGAGGGGGGAGAGAGCAAAAGAGGGGAGAGAGAGCAAAAGAGGGGGGGAGAGCAAAAGAGGGGGGAGAGAGAGTAAAAGAGAGGGGAAAGAGAGCAAAAGAGGGGGAGAGAGAGCAAAAGAGGGGGGAGAGAGAGAAAAAGAGGGGGGGGAGAGAGCAAAAGAGGGGGGGAACACAAAAGAGGGGGGAGAGAGCAAAAGCGAGGCAAGAAAGAGCAAAATAGAGGGGAGACAGAACAAAAGAGGTGGAGAGAGAGCAAAAGAGGGGGCAAAGAGGGCAAAAGAGGGGGGAGAGAGAGCAAAAGAAGGGGGAGAGAGAGCAAAAGAGGGGAAGAGAGTGGAAAAGATGGGGGAGAGAATTCTTACTCTACTCCTAAATACTATAAAGTACTATATGGTAAAGACATTTCTTAAAATTAAAAATAGAAAAATTACAACTGATGACCAGGGGGCCTATTTATCAAAGCGTCAAGTATGTAGCATTCGCCGGCGTCAATACACTCGCGAGACATCGCTGCCGTGGATCTGAATACGATCTGCTTATTTATAAAAAAAAAGCCGTCAAAAACATGTGCGTCAAGTACGGTGCGAAGATCATCAGACTGGTGTTAACTAACAGTCATCGATGTCGTGGTTATTCGGGTTTTTCCCAACTTTATTTATACCATTTCATTACTGTCCATGAACAAGCACATTTCTCTAAAGCTAATCTTTTATTTTTCATCTGTTAATGTACAAGAAATAGCTACATTTATACCTCAACAAGCAATATCTCATAGAAAGTTATTTTTATATTAATTTGTTATATGATACTTTCACATAAATTAATGTTTATTTGTATTTCTAGAAATCATATTTTTTATTTATTTTTTTAAATTATTATTAATGCATTATTTCATAATTGTACATATATCCTTGCGCATACTTGTGTATATATATATATATATAAATATATATATATTATATGTGTGTGTGTGCGTGTCAGTGTGTGTGTTATGTCAGAAATCTTTTGCAAACATATTTATACCACTATATGTATATAGTGTAAATGTATTATTATTATGAGCAGGAATAATTGCAAATATAACATGTAATCAGAGTATCATATGTATTTATTTGTAATCAATGGATATTTTAAAGAGATAGGAAAGTAAAAATGTAAGTTTCACTTCTATTTTCAAATGTGCTTTGTTCTCTTGGTATCCCTTGTTGGATAAGAATATGCACATATCCTACACGAGTGGGAGCTAGCTGCTAATTGGTGCCTACACACATTTGTCTCTTGTAATTGGCTAAATAGATGTGTTCAGCTAGCTACCAGTAGTGCAATACTGTTCCTTCAGCAAAGGATGACAAGAGAATGAAGCAAATTTGATAATAGAAGTAAATTTGAAAGTTGTTTAAAATTGTATGTTCTATCCAAATCATGAAAGAATATTTTGGGGTTTCCTATTATAAAATGGGCTGGTATATAAGGTGACATTTCTTACTGAAAAAGACATTCAAGAGAAGGAAGAAATGCCAGTAAAGAGGTGATTTCTTTTCTGCTGTATCTGAATCATGACAGTTTAAAGTTAGTTTGGCTATCCCTTTGAGCTATCAGCTTAAGATTATATTGAATCAAACATCAATTCGAATTTTAAAATCCTTGTCTAAAATATTACACTGTGTGTCCTAATGTCAGCATCAATGTTTATCTTTAATACTAATTTCACATATACATACTTTCAAAGAATAATACACAATGTAACAATACACAATGTAACAAATGTCACTTACAAGTTCTGATGAGTGATCAATGACACAAGTATCGAGCATTTTGATTCGTTAATGATAGTTTACAATGTGTATTTGAATCAGATTGGCTGATGTCATAAATCATGTGATTATGCATATTCCAATCAAAAGTGGTGGAAAAATTCACTAGTGTGTGTGTTGTTGAGGAGTTAACGTCATAATTGGTGCAAAAAACTAGGTACGCTGAGTTGGAAAAGACGCAAGCGTAAATGTAGAATTTTTGCTAACTTAGTGAGAGCTTCAAATAGTGTTGAATAGGAGGGTGAATGAACACAATTCCGCTCGAATACCACGGTTTTCAACTCGCCTCGATCTGCGTCGGATTGAGATTGCGGGATCATATTTTACATCATATTTGATATCACAAATGTCAACATTTGCCGATCTTGACACTTTGATAACTACGGAGGATCAATCTCGCGACAAATACCAAGCAGAATTCCAGCGTATTTTCAGTTGACGCTTTGATAAATAGGCCTCCATGTCTAATTCTTCAAAGAATTTGTAATATTCAAAGAATTCCCAAGCACAATAGCCATAAAGAATGGTTTATATACATCCTTTGTTCTACCAAGGGCATGGATAGAGTTAAATGGGGAAAAGATGTTATAGAAATATAATAAACAGGAATTTGTAGCAGAAATTGGCATCCCATCCACCAATACCCCTTTCCAACCTTGATATTAAGCTTAATGGCAACCTTTATTAGCACTTCAAAATTATTTAAGTATAGAGCCGCCTCTATGTCTTGGGTGAACAGGATTCCTAAGATTTAGATGCATCTAAAATGCCAAAAAAAAATCATTTGTATTGTTGTGGAGATGAATGGTTTCACACAGTTGAATATTTTGTACTCAATCTGTAGAAAACATATGCACTAGTGTTCAACATAAATGAAAGACAATTATCTTATAATATCTTTAGCTTTACAGCAGGTAGAAGAAAGGCATCCTGAGCGGCTCAAGTGTTTCTTATTGTCACTCACATAATATTTTTCTCTTTTGATATTTACAAGCTCCATTGGCATTTGGAGAATACAACTGTAATTGTGACTGCATCGTTCATCAGCAACAGTCAGCTGTTGGCAACTAGCAGACAAAACCAATGGGGTGTCCCTGATCCAGCTGGAAAAAAGACGTGTTAGATATTCAGTGCCTAAAGCGAATATTTTGTTTACGCTTTGGATGCAGAGAGAGGATTCATGGTCAAAGCTTGGCAAATTAACAGTTTGTTTGGCTAATCACATCTAATTTGTGTGTTAGAAGACACAGAAAGCTGATTACCACAAATCCCTATGGGTTTTAAATACACCTTAACCTGCTGGTAGCCTATATAAAAACTATTATTTAGCTAAAAAAATCCAGCTTGGAAAAAAGAAGAGATGGTGATAAAATGTACGTATTAAGGGATACAAAGTTGTAGAAAAAGCTGAAAAATGGTAGAAAAAGAGAACATGCTCAGAGAGTCTTCATTATTCTATAATACAGTATATAACTCTGTAGAAGTCATATAACAGTTATGAATAGGCTCAAAGTAGATCTGCAATTTAAAAATACAACCAATACATTTTAGGGTACCCTTATTACAAGAGAATCATTTTATAAGTAAGTTTTCACAATAGGTTGACTGAGCATCAAAATTTTAATAAATTAGCCTTCAAGGAATAAAAAAAGAGTGTGCCTAATATGGAGGTGTTAGACATCAAGTCCAGGTGTTAAAATAATGGAGAAATATGACACCAAAAGCTATGTTCAATTAGATCATCACACTTAGCACTTCAAAGTGCAAGTGTAAGATTAATGCAAGGAATATTATGACACTTAGAAATAAACTCTCTAAGGAAATGTAAGAGTAATATATGGCTCATAGTGATTCAAAACTATCCGGGCTCAGTGGTTCAAAATTATAGAAATAAAACATTTTACTAGGATTAAGAACTGCTTACTCCATTTGTTGTTTCCTTTTTCTATCAGCTATAAACCGGGTGTATTGATTTTTGTTTTAAACAAACATTATATAATCTTTACAAAAGAATGTGGGGCTATTAAATAAATATTTTCAAATCCCTTATCTTTCAAGCAAAAGATTTTTTTTTATAAAATTTAAACAAATGTGTGTATATATAAATATATATATATATATATATATATATATGTATATATATATATATATATATATATATATATATATATATATATATATATATATATTAGGGTTGCACCGATACAGATACTACAACCTCTATCTGTGCCGATACAAAGTATATATATGTATACAGTATCTCACAAAAGTGAGTAAACCCCTCACATTTTTGTAAATATTTTATTAAATCTTTTCATGTGACAACACTGAAGAAATGACACTTTGCAACAATGTAAACTATAGAGTGTACAGCCTTTATAACAGTGTAACTTTGCTGTCCCCTCACAATAACTCAACACACAGCCATTAATGTCTAAACCGTTGGCAACAAAAGTGAGTACACCCCTAAGTAGAAATATCCAAATTGGGCCCAATTAGCCATTTTCCCTCCCCAGTGTCATGTGACTCATTAGTGTTACAAGGTCTCTGGTTTGAATGGGGAGCAAAAGTGTTAAATGTGGTGTTATCGCTCTCACACTCTCTCATACTGGTCATTGGAAGTTCACATGGCACCTCATGGCAAAGAACTCTCTGAGGATCTGAAAAAAAAGAATTGTTGCTCTAAATAAAGATGGCCTAGGCTATAAGAAGATTGCCAAGACCCTGAAACTGAGCTGCAGCACGGTGGGCAAGACCATACAGTGGTTTCACAGGACAGGTTCCACTCAGAACAGGCCTCGCCATGGTCGACCAAAGAAGTTGAGTGCATGTGCTCATTATCATATCCAGAGGTTGTCTTTGGGAAATAGACATATGAGTGCTGCCATCATTGCTGCAGAGGTTGAAGGGGTGGGGGGTCAGCCTGTCAGTGCTCAGACCATACACCGCACACTGCATCAAATTGATATGCATGGCTGTTGTCCCAGAAGAAAGCCTAAACTAAAGATGATGCACAAGAAAGCCCACTAACAGTTTGCTGAAGACAAGCAGACTAAGGACATGGATTATTGGAACCATGTCATGTGGTCCGATGAGACCAAGATAAACTTATTTGGTTCTGATGGTGTCAAGCGTGTGTGGCGGCAACCAGGTAAAGAGTACAAAGACAAGTGTGTCTTGCCTACAGTCAAGCATCGTGGTGGAAGTGTCATGGACTGGGCCTGCATGAGTGCTGCTGGCACTGGGGAGCTACAGTTCATTGATGGAACCATGAATGCTAACATATACTGTGACATACTGAAGCAGAGAGTGGGTCACAGGGCAGTATTCCAACAAGATAACAACCCCAAACACACCTCCAAGACAACCACTGCCTTGCTAAAGAAGCTGAGGGTAAAGGTGATGGACTGGCCAAGCATGTATCCAGACCTAAACCCTATTGGGCATCTGTGGGGCATCCTCAAATGGAAGGTGGGGGAGCGCAAGGTCTCTAACATCCACCAGCTCCGTGATGTCATCATGGAGGAGTGGAAGAGGACTCCATTGGCCACCTGTGAAACTCTGGTGAACTCTATGCCCAAGAGGGTTAAGGCAGTGCTGGAAAATAATGGTGGCCACACAAAATATTGATACTTTGGGCCCAATTTGGACATTTCCACTTAGGGGTGTACTCACTTTTGTTGACAATGGTTTAGACATTAATGGCTGTGTGTTGAGTTATTTTGAGGGGACAGCAAATTTACACTGTTATACAGGCTGTACACTAACTACTTTACAATGTGTCAAAGTGTCATTTCTTCAGTGTTGTCACATGAAAAGATATAATAAAATATTTACAAAAATGTGAGGGGTGTACTTACTTTTGTGAGATACTGTATATATAGATGATTGTATATAGCTATAGATATATACATATATATATAGGAATATCTCATTATAAATACAAAGAACATATTTTGCTATGTGCAGAACATTGGAATGTCAATTTTTTACAGGCTGTACACTAACTACTTTACATTGTGGCAAAGTGTCATTTCTTCAGTGTTGTCACATTAAAAGTTATAATAAAATATTTAAAAAAATGTGAGGGGTGTACTCACTTTTGTGAGATACTGTATATATACAGAGATAGAAATGTACACTTGTCCAATAGTCCCAGAAATTAATTTTTAAAGTTTATTTCTAAAGTAATAAACACCTAAGACACAAGGTATAACTTTGAACAGTCCAGGTAACTTAAGTGTTATGGCAAAGAGAGACACATATAGATATACATATTTGATGGTGGAGTTCGGGTAGGAATTTCAATATTTTTAATGTTTTAGTGGGAACATAAAGGGACATGATACTCATGGTAAATCTCCTGAAAGTTATGCAGCATAACTGTAAAAAGCTGACAGGAAAATATTACATTAACATCTCCAGGTAAAAAAGAAGATATCTTACCTCAGCTCAGCAGAGTAAGGGCTATGTGATCAGTTATCCTTCAGCTACTGCCATCTGTATGGTGGGAAAAAATAGCCAAACAGCTTAATCAGTGTTGAGGTCACTTTTTGCTGTACTGTGATCTCATGGCATTTCACTGAAATCTCATGAGATTTCATAGTACACTTCCTTAAACTGAGGAGGTAGATAAAGTGACTGTACAGTGTCAGATGCATGCTCCCTTGCAAGTCCCTGGACTAGCATCTGGATTGGATGCTTAAGGTTCAGTTGCATTGGGATGTGGATATAGAGGAAATTTTGAGGTAAAATATTTTGTAGTTTTACACAGAGAGATTACACAGAGTTTATGTGATATTTTCTAGTCAGCTTTTTAAAGATATACTTCCTCACTTTCAAGTGATTCAGCATTTGCGTATCAAGTTCCTTTAAATGCAAAAATTAACGTAAGAGACATATAGTTAAATAAACATTTTCAATATGAATTTTTTCTGTTTTTCCACCTTTGAAAAACTAATAAACATGTTTAGTATCATCTCCCAAACAACCTTTTGTCACAATTTTCTCTTTCTGAGGAAGGGGGTGAAACCCCGAAATGTCACATGGAATAAAAGTTACTTATTTCCAATTCCTACAGAGTGCATCCTTTGTTGAACTTTAGAATATATATATATATATATATATATATATATATATATATATATATATATATATATATATATATATATATATATATATATCAAAACAAGAGAAGCGCACTCCAAAGAATTTCATCCATTTGTGTATTCACTTTATTTGTGAACGTTTTTGGATCAGTATGATCCATCCTCAGACAAGCAATAGTGATGTAATAAAAATGCTGTAACACATTTGAACATTTTCTTATGTTCTTCTTGCACATTTAAGTATATTTAAACTATGATTGCTTTGTAATCTGCAAAACAAAAAACAAATTGCAATCAGCAATTGCTTAGCAAAATATTTGACATTGCTTATGCTTTCATCACTGCCACTCAACTACTAAGGTAAGCAGCCATCAACCGAGCATCCACATGATGACTGAGGAGTGATAGATGTGATCATAGCAAGATCTCAGATCAGACTCTGCAGCTCCACTAAACCACACACACTTCAGACCTCATATTAGATCCCATGTACCTGGAATAACTTTCATGAGCACATACCACACCAGAAACTCACCAGACTTCAGATCAGACAATTGGTCCTGCTGCCTCTCTAATTAACATTCCCAAATAAAAACTTAAATCAGACCACAAAACAATGTTTCCTATGCTCTGACTCCATTCAAAAGACACTCAGGGGCCGAATTATCAAGCTTGGTGCTTGATGCCCCTTGTTTCCGGCGAGCCTTCAGGAACCGCTGCTCCATAACTTGTCCGCCTGCTCTAATGTGGCAGACAGAAATCAACACGATCGAATACGATCGGGTTGATTGACACCCCCTGCTAGTGGCCACGAATCTGCAGGGGGCAGTATTGCACAAGCAGTTCTACATTGTATCATGTCCGTTCACACTTTGATAAATATGCCCCACAGTCTGGTCAGCACATCTAGTTAAAGGGACTTGCTTCTTTTAGACCCAACAACCAAACCACATACTGCTGTGTAAGTTAACCTTCCCAGGGGGTCATTACTAGCCCAATGCTAAACTTCTCTGTTGCCAGATTCTCTTTAGAGACAAGCTTCTCTTGGCAACAGAACTGTAGAGATGAAGTTATATGCATGCTCCACCAAAGGCAATACACAAATGGGGTCTCACCTTAGGTCTGGAGATTACAACCCTTTATTCACTGTAGCAGTATCTATTACAGGCTACAAAAGTGAACACCCTTTTGGATTTTTCTTCTATTTAAACAGTTACCATAAGGAAAGGGATGGCCTAGTTTGTCACAATGCTTCCCACCATAAATTGTGATCTTGGAGCATCAACTGCCATGAGTTATTGCCCCAGATAAGAAACAAGAAATACAGTGCTACCTATTCAATAACATTGTCAGTGTCACAGTCCAGAGTCCTCATGCCTAAAGTCAGTGGTACCTTAATGTCCTGAGAAGCTTTTAGCCCCCAGTTCTAAACTCCCTGTTTCTTATATGACTCTCTCAGTGACTCTCTACCTCCCTGCCTATTGCCCTGGTGATGACATAACAGAATGGAAGGTAATATAAGGCCACAATATTCTCTGCTTCCCTCAGGATAATAGTAGCAGTCCTCATCTCTGACCTTACTGGTCTGTGGGCTGTTTGGAATGTTTTAGCTGGCACTGTCAGAACCTTCTTTTTATCTCTAGCTGTCAGGTATTATTTATTGGTCACTGTCAGAAACCCCATTTTATTCCTGACTGTCTGCTTACCACCCATCTGGATGTGCCTCTGGGTATGGCCTATTCGGGCTAACCTAGCTACTCATGTCTCCCAGTCAGCATGTGGAAATAGTTAGGGACTAGACATGTGCGTTTCGTTTTGTTCCGAATTTAAATTCAGACCAATTTGTCAAATTTGGAGATTCGGATTGATTTGAATTTCCGAATTACCGTAGCACCAAATCTAACAAATAAATCAGAATTAGTTTGTAATTATTTGTAACATTCGGATGGCCATGGACTAATCACAATTACACTAGTATTGTACTGTATATTAGGTTATATCACTCTGCTATGGGTTACACCTAATATTACAGTACATAATACTAGTCTAATACACAGCACATCCCACCTAACACATACCGAACTTCCGAATTTACGAATCGAATCTGAACCGAATATATCCGAATTTATTCGAATCCGAATGAATCCTAACGAATCCGAAACAAATGCATTCGAATGTATCCGAATTTGAATCGATCCGAAAACGAAATTCGAAAACATCTGAAACGATCCAAAACTAACCAAAACAATTTTTTTCACCGTGCACAAGTCTATTAGGGACAGTCCTGTGAGTCCATACCACCTGGCCCCCATCTTTTTGCACTGGTCCCTGGGCCTGTTCTGTGTTCCCACCCACATTCATCCCTTCTACCCCGGTCAGTATGAGTCCCTCCCTCAGGCCCTGATATTCAAGGGTTCTCCAGCTTGTAGAAAAATTGCAGTTCAGACTTCACAGGACCTGAACTTACTGAATATTCAAAAGAAAATGGGTGGAATTCTCCAGCACTGCGAGATCCCTCTCATTTCTATATATGAACGAGAGAAGAGTCCAGTGCAATACAGCACTGCATGATATGAAAGTTTTGTTACACTTCTGTGTTAATTTAACAAATTAGGAAAATGATTTGTATATTTCGGTTTATATATATATATATATATATATATATATATATATACAAATTACATTGCACCTTGAATTTGCTGCATTGCAAACTAAAACTGACAATTTTAGAAAGTGGGAGGGAGAGGGTAGCTCCCTGGGCTGAACAGGGGAGAATATCTCACCTGAGCACAGAGGTTTTGAATATCAGGGCCTTAGTGTTCTGCCCTGAGTTCGGGTTTTCTGTTGCTCATTATCCTGCACTGGTCCCGGGGCCTGACCTAGTTCAGTCACCATAGTCATCCCTATCTTCCCAGTCAGTGGGAAAAAATTATCAAAGACTCTTTCCTGTATCCTCCCTATTAATTATCTTCCAAGCTTTCCTATGCCCTGGGTCCAGTCTGAGTCATGCTCCCTAGCCCTGTATCCTATTCAAGCTAGGTCGAAAGTAGGGAGCAAAGAACAACATTTTGCTCCACATCTCACCTCAATACCAGCGCTGCTTACGTTAGTGGTGAGCTGGCTAAACGTGCTCGTGCACGTTTCCCCATAGGTATCAATGGGGGAGAGCCGGCTGAAAAAAAACCTAACACCTGCAAAAAAGCAGCGTAAAGCTCCTAACGCAGCACCATTGATTCCTATGGGGAAAATACATTTATGTCTACACCTAACACCCTAACATGAACCGCGAGTCTAAACACCCCTAATCTTATACTTATTAACCCCTAATCTGCCGTCCCTGACATCGTCGACACCCACATTATATTAGTAACCCCTAATCTGCCGCTCCGGACACCGCCGCCACCTACATTATAGTTATGAACCCCTAATCTGCTGCCCCCAACATCGGCGAACCCTACATTATATTTATTGACCCCTAATCTGATGCCCCCAATGTCGCCGCAACCTAACTACATTTATTAACCCCTAATCTGCCGCCCACAACTTCGCCACCATTATAATAAAGTTATTAACCCGTAAACCTAAGTCTAACTCTAACCCTAACCCTCCCTAATTTAAATATAATTTAAATAAATCTAAATAAAATTACTACAATTAACTAAATTATTCCTATTTAAAACTAAATACTTACCTATAAAATAAACCCTAAGCTATCTATAATATAACTAATAGTTACATTGTAGCTAGCTTAGGGTTTATTTTTATTTTACAGGCAAGTTTGTATTTATTTTAACTAGATACAATAGTTATTAAATAGTTATTAACTATTTAATAACTACCTAGCTAAAATAAATACAAAAGTACCTGTAAAATAAAACCTAACCTAAGTTACAATTACACCTAACACTACACTATAATTAAATTAATTACCTAAATGAAATACAATTAATTACAATTAAATAAAATTAAAGTACAAAAAAACAAACACTAAATTACAGAAAATAATAAACAAATTACAAGATTTTTAAACTAATTACACCTAATCTTATCCCCCTAACAAAATAAAAAAGCCTCCCCCAAAATAAAAAAAGCCCTACCCTACACTAAATTACAAATAGCCCTTAAAAGGGCCTTTTGCGGGGCATTGCCCCAAAGTAATCAGCTCTTTTACCTGAAAAAAAATTACAATTTCCCACCCCCAACATTAAAACCCACCACCCACACAACCAACCCTACTCTAAAACCCACCCAATCCCCCTTAAAAAAACTAACACTAACCCCTTGAAGATCACCTTACCGGGAGACGTCTTCACCCAACCGGGCAGAAGTGGTCCTCCAGATGGACAGAAGTCTTCATCCAACCGGGCAGAAGTGGTCCTCCAGATGGGCAGAAGTCTTCATCCCGACGGAATTTTCTATCTTCATCCATCGGCGCGGAGCGGGTCCATCTTCAAGACATCCGACGCGGAGCATCCTCTTCTTTCCACGGCTTGGGTGGGTTTTAGAGTAGGGTTGGTTGTGTGGGTGGTGGGTTTTAATGTTGGGGGGGGGAATTGTAATTTTTTTTCAGGTAAAAGAGCTGATTACTGTGGGGCAATGCCCCGCAAAAGGCCCTTTTAAGGGCTATTTGTAATTTAGTGTAGGGTAGGGCTTTTTTTATTTTGGAGGGGCTTTTTTTATTTTGTTAGGGGGATTAGATTAGGTGTAATTAGTTTAAAAATCTTGTAATTTGTTTATTTTTTTCTGTATTTTAGTGGGGGGGTTTTGTACTTTAGATAATTTTATTTAATTGTAATTAATTGTATTTAATTTAGTTAATTTATATAATTATAGTGTAGTGTTAGGTGTTAGTGTAACTTAGGTTAGGTTTTATTTTACAGGTAAATGTGTCTTTATTTTAACTAAGTAGTTATTAAATAGTTAATAACTATTTAATAACTATTTTACCTAGTTAAAATAAATACAAAGTTTCCTGTAAAATAAAAATAAACCCTAAGCTAGATACAATGTAACTATTATATAATATAGTGGCGGCGACGTTGGGGGCGGCAGATTAGGGGTTAATAAATGTAGATAGGTTGCGGCGATGTTAGGGACGGCAGATTAGGGGTTAATAATATTTAACTAGTGTTTGCAATGCGGGAGTGCGGCGGTTTAGGGGTTAATATATTTATTATAGTGGCGGCGATGTCCGGTTCGTCAGATTAGGGGTTAAAATATTTATTTTAGTGTTTGCGATGTGGGGGGGCCTCTGTTTAGGGGTTAATAGGTAGTTTATAGGTGTTTGTGTACTTTTTAGCACTTTAGTTAAGAGTTTTATGCTACAGCGTTGTAGTGTAAAACTCTTAATTACTGACTTTTAAATGCGGTACCAGGCTTGGCAGGAGAGGTTGTACCGCTCACTTTTAGTCAGACTCGTAATACAGGCGCTATGCAAGTCCCATTGAAAATATAGGATACGCAATTGACGTAGGTGGATTTCCGGTATTTCCGAGTATGGCCAAAAAAGTGAGCGGTACACCTGTACCTGCAAGACTCGTAATACCAGCGGGCGTTAAAAAGCAGCTTTGGGGCAGGCCAACGCTGCTTTTAAGCCTAACGCAAGACTCATAATCTAGCTGAATGTAACCACTAATTGATTAATATATATATATATATATATATATATATATACACATACTTGTACATATAAAGCACTAAAATTAAATTTAAATGCACAAAAAGAAAAAGGTTGTTATAGTAATGTTTTAAAATATTTCAGTCCACTTTTTTATGGTTTCACATATTTGAAAACATAAGGTTATTTGGTTTTCTAACAAACTAAATCACACTTTTTTATTGCATTTTGTATAAATTGCATTAAAACAGAAGAAAATGTAAAAGTTAAAGCAAAAAATGCAGTATAGCTAGGGAAAGACAATTTAGCGAGAGCCTCTGTGTTATAACTACTGTGCCATATAGGGCCAGATTACGAGTGGAGCACTAATTAACGCTCCCGTTTGAGTGTTAATTGCATTTGAAGTAAGATTTTTGTACTTGTTGGGTTGTGCTTATATTACAAGTTGAAAGTAAACTGTTTTTGCTCTCGTGCTAACCCAACCAGTGCAAAAATACAAAGTTAGAATATTGCATGCACGTTCACGTAATCTCCCATACAAAAAGTGGAAAAAGTGGAAAACATCTGGATTGGATGAGACTCTTAAGCGCTTGTGCTTAATTACCCAATAAGGAAAGATAGTCTTACTATGTAGTTGGATTCAATGAGATCTATTTATTTTTAGAATTATAAATACATACAATAAAATTTAAAACAATAGAAATTGATTCTTAAAACAAATCTAACTGGTTGGCCAACCATACAGTGTGAATAAAATGATATAATATGTTTTCCAATCCCTGTTACTTAGTGTGTTATACAAACATATCTGTATATTTGAATTTTTGAATTTTGGTTTAATTGCAGATATTTTTTATGGATTTGATATAGTGGACTTGTGAAGAAGTATGGTATCCACAAAGAATATTCGCAATATTAATTCTTAATTACCATATTTACCATATTCGTTTGTTTAAAGCTGAACATACATAATTAAAATAGCGTCAATGGTATCAACAATATAATTAAAATAGCGTCAATGGTATCAACAATAGTAACAAATAATAAAAGTGAAACAAAAATAAAGTGATACAGTAAAAATCGTATAAGTTATGAAAGATAAAGTCTTTCTGCCGTGATCGTTAGAGTAATTGTTAATTGCTTTTTGTTAAAAGCGCTGTTGTTAAGTCCTCCGTGGGGATAGTATGTGCGGGCGTGCTGCAACACGTTTTTATCTAATTGCTATATATATTGCGATTATAAGTCACTGTTAAGTAGTTTTGGTTATCTGTCCTTCACATTAACTTCCTTAGTTGGTGTAGGTATAATAAATCTTACCCGTTGTTTCTTTTGGGATACTTTGTTTCTGGTCTAGTTTCTTTTTGTACCCAATTCAATCTTTACTGTGATGAATGTGGATCGGAAGCCGGGATAGCCGCTGCCGGTGTTGTAGTGGTTTCAGTATGTCGAGTTGGTTTGTCTCTGCGATTACACACACTTGAAGAAGATCGGATACTCTGAAACAAATAGAGTACGGATCTAAACAGAACACATTCGCAACAATTCAAGAGGTTTTGAAAACCTGAACCAGGCAAAAAGCCCAGCCATCTGACAAAAGGATTAACGGTTAAAGCACACTACCACAATACCCCAGCATCTACTTCTTCAAGTGTGTGTAATCGCAGAGACAAACCAACTCGACATACTGAAACCACTACAACACCGGCAGCGGCTATCCCGGCTTCCGATCCACATTCATCACAGTAAAGATTGAATTGGGTACAAAAAGAAACTAGACCAGAAACAAAGTATCCCAAAAGAAACAACGGGTAAGATTTATTATACCTACACCAACTAAGGAAGTTAATGTGAAGGACAGATAACCAAAACTACTTAACAGTGACTTATAATCGCAATATATATAGCAATTAGATAAAAACGTGTTGCAGCACGCCCGCACATACTATCCCCACGGAGGACTTAACAACAGCGCTTTTAACAAAAAGCAATTAACAATTACTCTAACGATCACGGCAGAAAGACTTTATCTTTCATAACTTATACGATTTTTACTGTATCACTTTATTTTTGTTTCACTTTTATTATTTGTTACTATTGTTGATACCATTGACGCTATTTTAATTATATTGTTGATACCATTGACGCTATTTTAATTATGTATGTTCAGCTTTAAACAAACGAATATGGTAAATATGGTAATTAAGAATTAATATTGCGAATATTCTTTGTGGATACCATACTTCTTCACAAGTCCACTATATCAAATCCATAAAAAATATCTGCAATTAAACCAAAATTCAAAAATTCAAATATACAGATATGTTTGTATAACACACTAAGTAACAGGGATTGGAAAACATATTATATCATTTTATTCACACTGTATGGTTGGCCAACCAGTTAGATTTGTTTTAAGAATCAATTTCTATTGTTTTAAATTTTATTGTATGTATTTATAATTCTAAAAATAAATAGATCTCATTGAATCCAACTACATAGTAAGACTATCTTTCCTTATTGGGTAATTAAGCACAAGCGCTTAAGAGTCTCATCCAATCCAGATTTTACCCCCACTTTGAAGTTTGTGAGATTACTTCTTCGAGACTCCCTAGCTTTTACCCCCACAGCGCATAGTTTATTAACCCAACACACCAAAAGTGGAAAACACCCAACCCTCCCGCAAACACGATGGCATATTCTCATTTGCGCAAACCCAGCATGAAAATATGAATATTTCACATTCCAATGTTCTTCACATAGTAGAATACGTTTTATTTATTCATAAATACATATATCTATATATACAGTATATATATATATATATGATTTTGTTTGGTACAATATATATCTATCTACAGGGAGTGCAGAATTATTAGGCAAATGAGTATTTTGACCACATCATCCTGTTTATGCATGTTGTCTTACTCCAAGCTGTATAGGCTCGAAAGCCTACTACCAATTAAGCATATTAGGTGATGTGCATCTCTGTAATGAGAAGGGGTGTGGTCTAATGACATCAACACCCTATATCAGGTGTGCATAATTATTAGGCAACTTCCTTTCCTTTGGCAAAATGGGTCAAAAGAAGGACTTGACAGGCTCAGAAAAGTCAAAAATAGTGAGATATCTTGCAGAGGGATGCAGCACTCTTAAAATTGCAAAGCTTCTGAAGCGTGATCATCGAACAATCAAGTGTTTCATTCAAAATAGTCAACAGGGTCGCAAGAAGCGTGTGGAAAAACCAAGGCGCAAAATAACTGCCCATGAACTGAGAAAAGTCAAGCGTGCAGCTGCCAAGATGCCACTTGCCACCAGTTTGGCCATATTTCAGAGCTGCAACATCACTGGAGTGCCCAAAAGCACAAGGTGTGCAATACTCAGAGACATGGCCAAGGTAAGAAAGGCTGAAAGACGACCACCACTGAACAAGACACACAAGCTGAAACGTCAAGACTGGGCCAAGAAATATCTCAAGACTGATTTTTCTAAGGTTTTATGGACTGATGAAATGAGAGTGAGTCTTGATGGGCCAGATCGATGAGCCCGTGGCTGGATTGGTAAAGGGCAGAGAGCTCCAGTCCGACTCAGACGCCAGCAAGGTGGAGGTGGAGTACTGGTTTGGGCTGGTATCATCAAAGATGAGCTTGTGGGGCCTTTTCGGGTTGAGGATGGAGTCAAGCTCAACTCCCAGTCCTACTGCCAGTTTCTGGAAGACACCTTCTTCAAGCAGTGGTACAGTAAGAAGTCTGCATCCTTCAAGAAAAACATGATTTTCATGCAGGACAATGCTCCATCACACGCGTCCAAGTACTCCACAGCGTGGCTGGCAAGAAAGGGTATAAAAGAAGAAAATCTAATGACATGGCCTCCTTGTTCACCTGATCTGAACCCCATTGAGAACCTGTGGTCCATCATCAAATGTGAGATTTACAAGGAGGGAAAACAGTACACCTCTCTGAACAGTGTCTGGGAGGCTGTGGTTGCTGCTGCACGCAATGTTGATGGTGAACAGATCAAAACACTGACAGAATCCATGGATGGCAGGCTTTTGAGTGTCCTTGCAAAGAAAGGTGGCTATATTGGTCACTGATTTGTTTTTGTTTTGTTTTTGAATGTCAGAAATGTATATTTGTGAATGTTGAGATGTTATATTGGTTTCACTGGTAAAAATAAATAATTGAAATGGGTATATATTTGTTTTTTGTTAAGTTGCATAATAATTATGCACAGTAATAGTCACCTGCACACACAGATATCCCCCTAAAATAGCTAAAACTAAAAACAAACTAAAAACTACTTGCAAAAATATTCAAAATATTCAGCTTTGATATTAATTAGTTTTTTGGGTTCATTGAGAACATGGTTGTTGTTCAATAATAAAATTAATCCTCAAAAATACAACTTGCCTAATAATTCTGCACTCCCTGTATATATATATATATATATATATATATATATATATATATATATAGTATATATTTATACAGCATCTCACAAAAGTGAGTACACCCCTCACATTTTTGTAAATATTTTATTATATCTTTTCATGTGACAACACTGAAGAAATGTCACTTTGCTACAATGTAAAGTAGGGAGTGTACAGCCTGTATAACAGTGTAATTTTGCTGTCCCCTCAAAATAACTCAACACACAGCCATTAATGTCTAAACCATTGGCAACAAAAGTGAGTACACCCCTAAGTGAAAATGCCCAAATTGGGCCCAAAGTATCAATATTTTGTGTGGCCACCATTATTTTCCAGCACTGCCTTAACCCTCTAGGGCATGGAGTTCACCAGAGCTTCACAGGTTGCCACTGGAGTCCTCTTCCCCTCCTCCATGACAACATCACGGAGCTGGTGGATGTTAGAGACATTGCTCTTCCCCACCTTCCATTTAAGGATGCCCCACAGATGCTCAATAGGGTTTTGGTCTGGAGACATGCTTGGCCAGATCATCATCTTTACCCTCAGCTTCTTTAGCAAGGCAGTGGTCATCTTGGAGGTGTGTTTAGGGTCGTTATCATGTTGAAATATTGCCCTGCGGCCCAGTCTCTGAAGGGAGGGGATCATGCTCTGCTTCAGTATGTCACAGTACATGTTGGCATTCATGGTTCCCTCAATGAACTGTAGCTCTCCAGTGCCGGCAGCACTCATGTGAGTCCAGACCGTGACACTCCCACCACCATGCTTGACTGTAGGCAAGACACACTTGTCTTTATACTCCTCACCTGGTTGCCGCCACACACGCTTGACACCATCTGAACCAAATAAGTTTATCTTGATCTCATCGGACCACAGGACATGGTTCCAGTAATCTATGTCCTTAGTCTGCTTGTCTTCAGCAAACTGTTTGCTGGCTTTCTTGTGCATCATCTTTAGAAGAGGCTTCCTTTTGGGACGACAGCCATGCAGACCAATTGGATGCAGTGTGCGGCGTATGGTCTGAGCACTGACAGGATGACCCCCCACCCCTTCAATCTCTGCAGCAATGCTGGCAGCACTCATACGTCTATTTTCCAAAGACAACCTCTGGATATGATGCTGAGCATGTGCACTTAACTTCTTTGGTCGACCATGGTGAGGCCTGTTCTGAGTGGAACCTGTCCTGTGAAACCACTGTATGGTCTTGCCCACCGTGCTGCAGCTCAGTTTCAGGATCTTGGCAATCTTTTACACTAAGGAAAAACTTCTCAGAGACTAACATGGAGGATCCCCCCCAGAGCCTTTCTTAACACCTTTAGATAGCACCCACTCAGGTCTACTATTTAGAGACCAATGTGATTTTAACACATTACTATCACTACAAAACAACACCTCCAGCACTTCATCACTCACACACAAGTTCTCACACAAAGACCGCTCATTCTTTTACCCTATTCAGGCTAGAAGCCCCAGTATTGAACTATATCAAGACACAGTATTGAGAGATATTTTATCACTCAATGAGACCACAAAAGATACTCATTCAACAGTCAAACACAATATTACCCATGAAGAAAAAAACGCACTGGCTGAACTAGAGACCAACCCTGACATTGTAATAACACAGGCTGATAAGGGTGGGGCAGTAGTGATCCTTAACATCACTGATTATATGGAAGAAATCAATGTGCACCTTGGGGACACTTCTACCTACACACGCTTAGGATATGACCCCACTTCTAGGTTCAGCCAAGAATTATTTTCGTTCTTGGACACGGCCCTGGAGAATGGCTTCATTACCAAGGAAACCATGGAATACTTACATGTAGAGAATCCTCTTACTCCAACCTTCAGGGTCGTGCCCAAGATACACAAAACTCTGACTAGACCCCCAGGGAGACCCATTGTGGCTAGCATGGGGTCCCTATGTGAGAGACTGGGGGCCTGGCTCGACTCAGTCCTACAACCCATAGTCATTACATTGCCAGGTTACATTAGAGACAGTGCCCATCTCCTCTACCAGCTTAATGACATCAAATGGCAACCATCTTTTCAGTGGGTCACCATAGATGTAACGGCCCTTTACTCTAGTATACCCCACCAGAAAGGATTGGAGGCTCTGGGTCATATGATCAGGAGGTATACTTCATTTTCTGATGAATACATTCAATTTGTAGTTTCCACTGCTAAATTCCTTCTCTCACACAACTACTTTGTCTCTGGGGGGGAATTCTATTTGCAGAATTGTGACACAGCCATGGGGGCAAAATTTGCCCCCGCATATGCCAATTTATACATGGGCTGGCTGGAACTTAACAGCATTTATGCTGATGACTTCCCCCTCAGAGACAATCTAGTTGTGTATGGCCGTTATATCGACGACCTTATAGTCATTTGGAATTCTGATAACCAGATAGAGGCCCATACCCTGGTGGACCTTCTCAATGACAACCTGTTTAATTTAAAGTTCACGCATACGTTATCATCCAATTCCATAGCCTACTTAGATTTACATCTTTATATAGATGAAGGATCAAACATCATTTCCACAATTCACAGGAAGACCTTAGCACGCAACACCATACTTAGAGCTGATTCTTGCCATATTAGACATACCATCAGAGGCATCCCCAAAGGCCAATATATTAGGGCACGTAGAAACTGTTCCAATATTCAACAGTACAGAATACAAGCAGATGCCATCACTCAGAGACTCCTAGAAAGGGGTTACAATAAGAAGTCACTCATACAAACAGCTAATCAAGTGAGTAAAATAGAGAGGCAGACTCTGTTTTCAAGCTACACTGGTAGAAATGCCACTAATACTACAAAGAAAAATGCATTTACTGATGAAATTGTTTTTTCCACCCAATATAGTAGACAATTTGATGAGATCTGCAAAATAGTACTTAAATATCTTCCTATTCTCCAGAGTGACATCAAACTACAATACATAACCAAACAACAAATTAAATGTGTAGCCAAGAAGGCCCCCACAGTGGGGGATAGAGTTAGGAAACATTTCACTAACAAACCCACACCTGGGACACATTGGCTCAGCCTCAGCAAAGGCTTCTTTAAATGTGGCCACATCTGCAAGAGTTGTAATTATACTCAGAAAACAGATAATTTCTCTTCATCTACCACGGGCAAAACATTTTCTATCAAACAAAGAATAGATTGCACTACCCGTTTTGTAATATACTTAATAACATGCCGGCAGTGCTCCCTACAATACGTAGGTCTCACTACACGACCACTTAAGGACCGTATCAGACAACATATATTATCCCTAGAAGATGAAACTCCCAGAACCCCTGTAGCTAAACATTTCCGTTCTCATGGTAACCATACTAAACATCTTTTTACATTTGTAGGCATTGAACATATCTACAACGACATTAGAGGAGGAGATAGGGTAGGGAAACTTCAGAAGAGAGAGGCATACTGGATATTTACCCTTCATACTAAATCTCCCCATGGCATCAATATGAGACATGACCTTGACCTATTCATTGACTAGGCTTGATACATGCCCCATCAGCAGGGGACCTTTTTGCCTCTTCCTCCATTCCTCCCTTCCTCATCTCTCCTCTTCCTCCTCTCTGTCTTAACCTTTAACTCCAGGCCGAGCAATTTCTGTCCCTAGGTTTCTGTTTTATTTAGATAACTTAATTTTTAGTGTTTTCTCTTCTTTTACTGGTTTGTAACTCATATCTTACATTCAGACCACCACTACCTAATGACCATTTCCTATCCCAGAATTGCACACTACCTTTATTCAATATCTAGCATTTTTTTTCTGATCTGACTCCTTTACTTCCTTACCTGGTACCCATGTCATCTGGATTAAGCTTACATAGAGCAGGCAACCAATGACCAATAGGTACAGTTCCCCCCCATGGTCCAGACACAACAATTAGGTATTTACTCTATATACTGTGAAAATTTGTCCGGCCACTAGGGGCACATAGAAATAATAACCCTATTGGTCCTGCTCAAGCCCTTAGCCTAATTTCCTACCAGTGTAACATAGCAAAGATATGGCCATCTATTATTATTATCCTCCCTCTTATTTGTGTATGCCTTATTTAACAAATATTTCCTTTTTTATCAGAAACATACTTCCTTTGTAGATACATATTGTTTTAGTCCAGCATTTTTAGATTTCCCCCCATGTACCCTCCTGCTCCTCATTTTCAAGTGTTAATCCTGTTACTTTCAGGAATAGTGCCCATCTTAACCTATTAGTTCACTCAAAACTTAGTCTTATAAACTGTAATGAGTGTTTTAATGGTACAGGAAACATTACAATTGTCCCTGTTACCAATACAGGAATTCAATGCCATAAATTTCATAGAGAAAACCAACTTACAAAATTTAAGAATATCTTAACATTGATTCCTAGTGATTTCCGGGCCAAACTAACCTAAAGATTTTTCTTAAAAAGAATTTAGTAAAATTAAGAACTATATCACGAGGTGTAAAGAAAGGGAATAAAAAAATAAATAAATAAATAAATAATAAAAAAATAAAAAAACAAAAAAGAAATATAGTAATAAAAGAAATTTTAATGCACGCTTATGATGTGTGCTTTTTAACACAATTATGGAATTTAGAGGTGGAGAATATCTTCCCCTAGACCCTCTCCACTCCTAGTTTCCTGTCCTTTATCCTGAATGTAATGAATATTCTGCCAATAGTTCATCTTAATTAACTTATTATCACCTTGATTCAAACACCACTTTTAAATAATTGCCCCCTTTTCTTTCCCCTCGCACTTACTTTTTTACTAATCAACAGATTTTAGATGGTTACTCACTGATGTCACTTATTTATTTATTTACCTTAGATAATACACGTTCACAACTAGTTTCACTTAATTATCACAGGGATCAGTGCCGGGATCAGTGCTGCCCACTTTTGTGAATCATGTTCTATTGGCTGATGTTCTCTATATAACCCCTTCACATGTAACACTACTAGATCTCTGATGAAGCGCATGTGAGCATGCATGAAACGCGTCAGATCTAGCACCCCTTGCACACCTGTGTTAGTGCTACTCACTCTGTATATCGAATAAAGTCACCTGGCTTCAAGTTCCTGAGTCCTCGCCTTCTTCCTTGTATTCTATATATATATATATATATATATATATATATATAGTATATATTTATACAGCATCTCACAAAAGTGAGTACACCCCTCACATTTTTGTAAATATTTTATTATATCTTTTCATGTGACAACACTGAAGAAATGTCACTTTGCTACAATGTAAAGTAGGGAGTGTACAGCCTGTATAACAGTGTAATTTTGCTGTCCCCTCAAAATAACTCAACACACAGCCATTAATGTCTAAACCATTGGCAACAAAAGTGAGTACACCCCTAAGTGAAAATGCCCAAATTGGGCCCAAAGTATCAATATTTTGTGTGGCCACCATTATTTTCCAGCACTGCCTTAACCCTCTAGGGCATGGAGTTCACCAGAGCTTCACAGGTTGCCACTGGAGTCCTCTTCCCTTCCTCCATGACAACATCACGGAGCTGGTGGATGTTAGAGACATTGCTCTTCCCCACCTTCCATTTAAGGATGCCCCACAGATGCTCAATAGGGTTTAGGTCTGGAGACATGCTTGGCCAGATCATCATCTTTACCCTCAGCTTCTTTAGCAAGGCAGTGGTCATCTTGGAGGTGTGTTTAGGGTCGTTATCATGTTGAAATATTGCCCTGCGGCCCAGTCTCTGAAGGGAGGGGATCATGCTCTGCTTCAGTATGTCACAGTACATGTTGGCATTCATGGTTCCCTCAATGAACTGTAGCTCTCCAGTGCCGGCAGCACTCATGTGAGCCCAGACCGTGACACTCCCACCACCATGCTTGACTGTAGGCAAGACACACTTGTCTTTATACTCCTCACCTGGTTGCCGCCACACACGCTTGACACCATCTGAACCAAATAAGTTTATCTTGATCTCATCGGACCACAGGACATGGTTCCAGTAATCTATGTCCTTAGTCTGCTTGTCTTCAGCAAACTGTTTGCTGGCTTTCTTGTGCATCATCTTTAGAAGAGGCTTCCTTTTGGGACGACAGCCATGCAGACCAATTGGATGCAGTGTGCGGCGTATGGTCTGAGCACTGCCAGGATGACCCCCCACCCCTTCAATCTATGCAGCAATGCTGGCAGCACTCATACGTCTATTTTCCAAAGACAACCTCTGGATATGATGCTGAGCATGTGCACTTAACTTCTTTGGTCGACCATGGTGAGGCCTGTTCTGAGTGGAACCTGTCCTGTGAAACCACTGTATGGTCTTGCCCACCGTGCTGCAGCTCAGTTTCAGGATCTTGGCAATCTCCTTATAGCCTAGGCCATCTTTATGTAGAGCAACAATTCTTTTTTTCAGATCCTCAGAGAGTTCTTTTCCATGAGGTGACATATTGAACTTCCAGTGACCAGTATGAGAGAGTGTGAGAGTGATAACACTAAATTTAACACACCTGCTCCCCATTCACACCTGAGACCTTATAACACTAACGAGTCACGTGACCCCAGGGAGGGAAAATGGCTAATTGGGCCAAATTTAGACATTTCCACTTAGGGGTGTACTCACTTTTGTTGCCAACGGTTTAGACATTAATGGCTGTGTGTTGAGTTATTTTGAGGGGACAGCAAATTTACACTGTTATAACGCTGTACACTCACTATTTTACATTGTAGCAAAGTGTAATTTCTTTAGTGTTGTCACATGAAAAGATATAATAAAATATTTACAAAAATGTGAGGGGTGTATTCACTTTTGTGAGATACTGTATATATAGATGATTGTATATAGCTATAGATATATACAGATATATATAGGAATATCTAATTATAAATACAAAGAACATATTTTGCTATGTGCAGAACATTGGAATGTCATTTTTTTTTAAACTAGATACATAATTTAAAGCTTTATTAAAAATTAATATTGCATAAATATGCTTTTACATGTTTTTATCTACTTAGCGGCAAAGAGCTCCAATCCACGTATATATATTTCTAGATATTTATACATATACATATTTATGTGTATATACAGTATATCTGTAATTACAGATATACACAACACATATGAATACATATTTATACATTTAGACATATATAAATACATACATATCTATCTTTAAAGATGCCTTTTTTTTCTAACGCCTGAGACCTCCTATCTTTGAGCCTTTATAACTTTTTGTATATATATTTTTTTTTAATATTTTTTTATTAGATAGTGTTACTATAATTTTAAAAGAAAAAAGTGTCTCTGGACCAGCAGGTAAAAACAGTTGTAGGCTTTATTTTCTAATTGTAGATAAAACATAGGGATTACACACAATCCAGTGGTGTATGCAGGTTCAGAGACCGAACCTGCATACACCACTGGATTGTGTGTAATCCCTATGTTTTATCTACAATTGGAAAATAAAGCCTACAACTGTTTTTACCTGCTGGTCCAGAGACACTTTTTTCTTTTATTATTACTTGCTTGCGAGCAAGGAGGAGCTCGCTATCTGGACCTTCAAGTTTCCTTTGAGTGACAGCCTGTGAAAGCATACTATGGATCACGCTATAGCGTAATAGCGTAACGCATGGGAACCGGCATCGTCTTGGAAAGCAGCGTCCGCGAATTGTGGAGGTGTTGTGGAGGTGCAAGATTTTCACCCATCGGTAATGGTAAGACCTCACGCCTGAAAGCGGTTGAATAGACGCATCTGGTGCGGAGTGGTGAGTGCCCTGAGAATAGGGCTATAATCTTTAACATAACACTGAAGCTGCATGTTCTGAATTAGACTTTTATTGCTGGGTTAAAATCGCTATATCTGCTGTTTTTCTATCTGCTTGCCTTTGCTTGCTATAAGGCTGTACACGGAGCAAAGCAAATGTGTTTGTGTGTGTTACTATAATTTGTAATGTATTTTTATGTGTTTTGTTAAACTTTTTTGTTTTGCAAAACAGTTAACTAGAGCTCTGAAGTCACTGTAATCATCCCAGCTTAAATCCAGCGTCAATCGCGTTCACTTTCAATTCATAATACGAATGGTAAGCCCGACGAGCGCAAACCCTTGCGATAAATCCCTTATCACTCGGGCACAAACATTTGCGCTCCTCCTGTAATCTAGTCCTTAGTTGGCTAAGCAATCATTTTATTATATGGAGGGCCAAGTTATGCCTTTCCAATAGCTTAGCCAAACATAGGTTAATGAATATGTTCACATATAGACCAGCCTGGTCAGTAAAGCTGCACATTTCTGTATCGCTAAAAAGAAATATAAGCTCTTAATTTACAGTCTTTTCCTGAGAGACCATGGTGACCTGTTGAAAGAGGCTTTGGTAGCAAAGTCACAAAGACATCAAGGGACCTAGCAATCTGACCCAAGGGAATGGAAGGGTCAGCTAAGGTAAAGTGAGGAAAAGAAGGGAAATATGATAATTAATTCAGTTCGCTTTGTAACCCATCTTATATGCAACACTGAGTCACACAGAAACCTGCTTCATTGCTAGAAGCCAACCATAGATCAAAAAGGTGCATAAGAGACTTAACCTGGTTGCAAACTAACACTATATTATCACAATTAACACCTATGCTACCTCACTTTTAACCTTCATATCATGCAGATGGCTTAAAAATTATCTATTTTAAGGAACAGCAGGTTGTTCTCTTTTGCTTAACTCAAAGATATTTAAAAATTCCTGTATAATAATATTTCTGTTTCACCTTAAAGTGTTCACTGCTAACTGATTTTACAACATAAGGGTTGTGATTACAAGAGATTGCAGGCTCTAATAGTTTTTTTATGCAGCAATTTCCAATAATTTACTTGTAAATTAAAAATGCAATTTGAGTCTATGATCTTGCTTTATAAGTCCTATACATGGGTTTGTTAATTTGTATAAATATATATATATATATATGTATATATAAATATATATATATATATATATATATATATAAAACATTACTAATATTTAAGACAAATTATAATTGCACTTATAGAAGCAACATTTAAATGATAGTCATTGCTGCAATCAGGTCAAACATTTGGTGCCTAGTGGGGGGTTGGGTAGTTGTGGAAAACAAGTGTACAAAGGAAATGAATGAGGGGACATTTGTGACTTCTATAATGATCCTTGCTAAATCTGATACCGTTATTACATGGCATGTGCCTCATACTGAGAGTGCTCTTCCACCTTATATTCCCATTCTATCGTTGGAGGATTTGATGCATGTAGTGGTTGAGGACTGTAGATTTCTGGGAGGTGTATGGTATTGAAACATATTTTGCAGATTTTGAACCTTTTTGTAGAACTGTACAAATGTCCAATCAGAACTCTCTGCTCAGCAACGGAAAAAAATTGTATGTGAACCTAGAATTCCTATGTATTCAAGGTAATTAAAAGTATTTGTTCAACTTCAAAACTCTGGCAAATACTGCAGATTCCTAATTTTCCTTCATTCTGAAAGACACATATGGGATAATGTGATAAACTTAAAGGGATACTAAACCCTATTTTTTTCTAGATAGAGCATGCAATTTTAAGCAACTTTCTAATTTACTCCTACTATCATTTTTTCTTTGTTCTCTTGTTATCTTTATTTATAAAGCAGAAATTTAAAGCTTAGGAGCCAACCCATATTAGGTTCAGCACCCTGGATAGCAGTTGCTTATTGGCGGCTACATTTAGCAAACCAATAAGCAAGCATAACTCAGTTCTGATCCAAAAATGGGATGGCTCTTAAGTATTACATTCCTGCTTTTTAAAAAAGATAGCAAGAGAATTAAGAAAAAAATATAATAGGAGTAGATTAGAAAGTTGCTTAAAATTGCATGCTCTGATTGGGTTTAGGGTTCCTTTAAAGTATTTGAGAATAGCCAACAATATTTCCTTTTTATTTTAACAGCTGGCCATACTAATGAGAACCTATTCATTTAGAAACAAATGTATCTTCTAAAGCAGAGCTCATGTTCCTATCCATCTCCAGAGAAGGATAAACTGTATATCAAATAGGAAGGTGCAGCATACAGGTGTCGGGTAAAGGGGGAGTCATGAGATTTGTTATATATAATATATAAGGGAGGGTAGGAGGCAAGGAGGGATGAAGAAGCAGGGCATCTCAATAGTGTTGCACAATTTGGAACATATTTAATTTCCCCATTTATGTATTGAGGCTTTTTTTTAGCATGAGCAATTAAGACATCACACTTCATGTGCTGGCACTTAAATTCAGAGAATATACAAAATCCAGATGTACTAGTTTATTTCTACTAAACTACTGCTAGCAATCAACATTTAATTCAAGTCTGCAATTACTGCAGTAGCAAAGATCAAAATGAATCTTTATCTAATAAATAGCTACCTACATGTGAAACCACTAAATAGAGTTTAAGCAAAAGTAAAACACACACACACAAAAAAAAATCCTCAACATATCTACATATATTGTTCTCTATTCCATCAGCCTGAAGACAAGACAGCAGTTAGCAGGTTAAACATACTGAGGTAATATCTGTCTACTTTCAGGCTGTGTAACATCTATATCAACTAGGGTGCATTGTGTTGTCCTGCAATGGAGATGCTGAAGGGTTAATAATTTAACCCTTGTTAGCCAATTTATTACTTGCTGTAAAGGGATTCTTCCCATGCTAATTATTTGCTTGAGAGGGGGTAAGGGAGGTGATGAAGAACATGATGATTTAAACAGCATTAAAGGGCTATAACAAGGCAAAATAAATTCTATTATGTTAGTACATTTTATTACTGCACTGTTGCATATTCCCCTGCAAAGGGCATAAACAAATAGTTAATGTCATCTCTAGAGCAGCAGTGTACTAGTGGGAGTTAGCGGAACAGATCTGGTGAGCCAATTACAAGAGGCATGTGAGTAGCCACCAATCGCCCACTTGCTCCCAGTAGCCCATTGCTGCTGCTGAGGATATAAACATATTCTTTTCATCAAAGGAAACCAAGAGAAAACATTGGATTTGATAGTAGAAGTGAATTTAACCTCTTAAGGACCAGCAACATACCCTGTATGTCGCTGGCCTTTTTTTGGGACTTGATTGTTTTCTAGCTCGGTCTTGCCACCAGCGTTGAGACTGCTCTATTCCACAAAGCCTGCTGGAGGGAGTGCATTAATAGTGTGTTCTTGCTAGACTTGTGCTATTATGTCCTGAAAAAACCCTTAACAACCAGTGACATACAGGGTACATTGTGGTCATTAAGGGGTTAACAATTAAATGTCTATTTGAATCATGAACGTTTAATGTTGACTTTTTTGTCCCTTTAAGTAATCAGTATGACTTAATGATACTACTAGTATTTTATGTGCTTGTTTTGTGGTGTATTAGATTGAACAGGGGTTTACGCAAACCATAAATAGACGTGGCTCTGCTGCAAAGTGTCCCTGGAAGTGTTTTCAAATGTTGTCAACTATGGAAGACAGAATGGGACAGATATATTACAGTTTACAGCTTCCTAAATAGCTTATAACTTAATTTAATTAAGTTCATAATATGCTGGGTTATCACCCCACTTGTTTTGTTTCTGCCCATAGTTAATAAAAGTGAGTTACCCTACCTAGAGGAACATACATTTTAATTATGCTGGCTTAGAAAATGTTATGTTAAAGGCACACTGAACCCAAATTTTTTCTTTCGTGATTTAGATAGAGCATGAAATTTTAAGCAACTTTCTAATTTACTCCTATTATCAAATTTTCTTTAATATCTTGGTATCTTTATTTGAAATTAGAAAAGATTGACCTCTGCGCCTATTAACAACCTATGTGCCCGGGGAGGGGTAATCCTAGCTGGTACCCAATGTACAAGAAGAAAATTGAGGTATAACCCAAGGCGCCTACCCTAAGGAGGCTAGGTGTATGAAAATGTAAAATCTAATTATAATTTAAACTCCAGTGTGGTCTAAAAAATGTTTTAATACATAAATAAAAATGTTTTGCAGATAAAACAAATATACATACAAAAATGTTTTGCAGATACTTGAAGCATTGTATGTATATTTGTTTTATCTGCAAAACATTTTTATTTATGTATTATCTTTATTTGAAATGCAAGAATGTAAGTTTAGATGCCGGCCCATTTCTGGTGAACAACCTGGGTTGTCCTTGCTGATTGGTGGATAAATTAATCCACCAATAAAAAAGAGCTATCCATTATTCTGAACCAAGAAAAAAGCTTAGATGCCTTCTTTTTAAAATAAAGATAGCAAGAGAATGAAGAAAAATTGATAATAGGAGTAAATTAGAAAGTTTCTTAAAATTACATGTTCTATCTGAATCACAAAAGAAAATTTTTGGGTTCAGGGTCCCTTTAATTACATGAAAATGTGTGTTTATTACCTAAACATGGTTTAAACTGTGTTAAGAAAACCACATTTTTGGGATAGATTAGAAGTGCACTGTTATTTAACTTTCCCGCTATAGCATTGACTGATGTAGCATTAAATGATAATCTGGTTAGACTTAGACAAGCTGAAACTAAGTGGATCCATATGTTAGGTAGTATGTCCCCCAATGGCCTAAATATTGATATAGATTTGCAAGCCTTTATGCTATAATTTTAATTTTAATATATAGTCAAATAGTTAACCACATGAATTAGATGTAGTAGCACTAGGATATTAGTTGTTTTCAAATTGTTTTTATATCTTTTTTCTGTGTTGTCCTATGAGGGATGTTTTTATACTATATTTTTATACTATATTACACATAGCGGTTTTCTATATAGAGATTTTAGTGTTATAATGTGTTTTTATAGTGATTTATAGTGATTTTTATGCAATGAATTTTCAAATAATGATTTTATATATAATGATTTCAAGAGGGTATATTTCAATAAATAATTTTTAACCGTTTTCTCAGATGATCTTCATAAGACAAGTACGGGCTAATAATAGTTACATTTTAGGAAATAGACCCATAAAGGTTTCAAATACGTTTTTATCATTGTATCATATGTTAAATTGTTGCGATACATACCATGAATCTATATGCCGGTTGAACCGAAACTGAGACTGTCAATCAATGTGTAGGGGCGGGTTGCTACAGAACCCGGCAAATTCAAAAGCCCTTCCGGTATTATACAGCTTCATTCAGCCATCACCTGTTGAAAAAGTCCGCCCGTGTTGCGGACAAAAAGCGTCCAGGAATATCAAGGAAAGTATCAACAAAATGACTTTGGAATTTATGTTTTAAACTCACCCTGTGTCCTGTACCCAAGGCGTTTTCACATAGTGAAATAAGACCTTGAATAGCGGTACTCGCACAGAGGAGATAAACAACTGCCTGAAGGGACTGCCAGGAAGGGTTGGAGTTTTAAAGCCACTTTTTTATTGTCATCTTGTAAGTGCAATAATGTTTGTCCTAAGTTTGTATTTAATAAACTGATGCTGTGAGTCGCGGCTGCGCCTGTCCCCTTTTTTGTTTCTAATATTAACTGATGTAGAATATCAAAATTTTAAATTCCAATGTTCTTCACATAGCTCAAATGTTCTATTTACTCATAAATACACACACACACACACACATATATATATATATATATATATATATATATATATATATATATGTATATATATATATATATATATATATATATATATATATATATATAAAGTATATATATATTGGTTTTGTGTTTCAACTCCTGGCAAAGAACACCCCAGCAAAGCTTCAAATATCCTCCCATTACCCACAATCCCCAGTCATTCAGCCTAGGAATTATGGAAATAGTAGAAGACACAAAGGGTATAGAAGTGCCTGAGGTTTAAAAAAGGACAAAAAGCTGTCTTAAAAGAAGGGCGGGTCGTGGACTCTCCATGCCAGGAAAGAAAAGAATTTATCAGGTAAGTATAAATGATGTTTTCTTTCCAATGGCATGGAGAGTCCACAAAAATTATTAAATTACTAGTGGGAACCAATACCAAAGCTAGAGTCCACAGAATGGAAGGGAGTAATACACAAGACAGGCGAATCTAAACAGAAGGCACCACCGCTTGAAGAACTTTCCTCCCAAAAGAAGACTCAGCTGAGACAAAAACATCAAATTTGGAAAATTCTGAAAAAGTATGCAATGATGACCAAGTGGCCGCCTTGCAAATCTGTTCCATAGAAGCATCATTTTTAAAGGCCCAAGAGGAAGCGACAGCCCTAGTTGAGTAAGTAATTTTCTCTGGAGGCTGCTGTCCAGCTGTCTCATAACCCATAGAATAACACTTCTCAACCAGAAGAAAGAGTAGAAGAAGAGGCCTTCTGACCTCTCCGTTTACCAGAAAAGACAACAAAAAGAGCAGAAGATTGACGAAAATCTTTTGTAGCCTGTAAATAGAACTTCAAAGCACGCACAACTTCCAGATTGTGCAACAACCCATCCTTCTTAGAGGAAGGATTAGAACAAAATGAAGGAACAACAATTTCTTGGTTAATATTGCGTTCCAAAAACTCAGAAAGTCTACGGCCAGAAGTAATTGCCAGCAGAAACAAAACCTTCCAGGACAATAACTAATTATCAACAGAATACATAGGCTCAAATGTAGCCTGCTGCAGAACTTTAAGAACCAGATTAAGACTCCAAGGAGGAGCAATTGACCTAAACACAGGCCTGATTCTAACCAAAGCCTGGACAAAACATTGAACATCTGGCAAAATTGCCAGACGCTTCAGCAGAAGAATCCACAGAGCCCTTTAGGGTACTAACTGATGAACCCTTCTCCAGGCCCTCCTGAAGAAAGGACAGAATATGGGGAAAAGAATATGGAGCTATTAGAATCACTGAAGCCTGTTCCTGTTTGATGCCGGCTATCACCCGAGAAAGAAGGGCAACCAGGGGTAACAGATAAATTAGACCGAAATCCTATGGCACTGCCAGGGCGTCTACCAGAGCTGTTTGAGGATCTCTTGATCTTGCTCCGGATCTTGGAAGTTTGGCGTTTAGATGAGATGCCATCAGATCCAGCCCCAGAACTCTCCACTTGAGGGTTAACATTGAAAAGACTTCCGGATGGAGAGCCTATTCCCCTAGATGAAACGTCTGCCTGCTCAGATAATCTGCTTCCCAGTTGTCCATCCCTGGGATATGAATGGCAGAGTGAGACTCTGCCCACTGAAGAATGCGAGTCACCTCCTACATAGCTAACAAGCTCTGAGTTTCTCCTTGGTGGTTGATATCCGCCACCGAAGTGATGTTGTCCAATTGAAATCTGATAAACCGGACTAAACTCAGTTGAGGTCAAGCTGATAGAGCATTGAGAATTGCTCTAAATTCTAGGATATTTATAGGAAGGGCAGACTCATCCTGAGTCCAATATCCCTGAGTTCTTAGGGACCCCCAAACTGCTCTCCAGCCGAACAGACTGTCATCCGTGGTCACAATCTCCCAAGAAGGTCTCAGGAAACAAGTGCCCTGAGACAAATGGTCCTGGGAGATCCACCAAGACAGAGACATCCTTGTCTGAGAGTCTAAAACTATCCTCTGAGAGAGATTCAAGTGGTGTCCATTCCATTGATTGAGCATAAATAACTGTAGAGGTCTCAGATGGAAGCGAGCAAACAGAATAATGTCCATGGATGCCATCATGAGACCAATTACTTCCATGCATACAGCCACTGATGGACAAATAGAGGACTGAAGAGAATGACAGGCCTCCAGAAGCTTGAATTTTCTGACCTCTGTCAAAAAAATCTTCATAGATACTGAGTCTATGATTGTCCCCAGAAAACATACCCTGGTACTTGGCACCAAGGAACTTTCCCCTAGATTCACCTTCCACCCGTGAGAGTGAAGAATAGCTAACAGAGAAACTGTATAGGATCTTGCTATTTGAGAAGATGGCACCTGGACCAAGATATCGTCCAGGTAAGGAGCCACTGCAATCCCTAGAGATCTGGCCACAGCCAAAAGAGCCCATAGAACCTTCGTAAAGTTTCGAGGAGCAGTCACAAGGCCGAAAGGCAGGGCTACAAATTGGAAATGATGATCCAAAAAAGTGAACCTCAGGAAATTGAAATGTTCCCCATAGATAGGCACATGAAGATACGCATCCTTTAGGTTTATAGTGGTCATAAACTGACCCTCCTGAACTAGAGGGAGAAAAGAACGAATAGTCTCCATTTTTAAGGACAGAACTTTGAGAAACTTGTTGAGAGACTTTAAGTCTAGAATGTGTAGAAAAGTTCCCTCCTTTTTGGGAACTACAAAAAGATTTGAATAAAATCCCTGACCCTGATCTGCTAGAGGAACTGGGATAATCACCCCCAGAGAGGAAAAATCCCTTACACAGGTAAAGAAGGCTTCTCTCTTTACCTGGTTTGTAGATAATCATGACAATTGGAATCTGTCCCTGGGGGGGATAAGACTTGAATTCTATCTTGTATCCCTGGGAGACTGCATCCACTGCCCAAGGACCTGGAACATCGCAAATCCAAGCCTGCTGAAAAAGGAAAAGCCTGCCCCCTACCTAAACCAGAACTGGATCGGGGCGGCCCCTTTATGCTGACTTAGCCTCAGTGGAAGGCTTTCTGGATTGTTTACCCTTGTTCCAGGGCTGGCTAGCTCTCCAAGAAGTCTTGGCTTGCTCAGATTTAGAAGACGAGGAAGATCTCTGTCCCTTGAAGTTATGAAAGGAATGAAAATTAGAGTCTGACGACCCTTGGGTATATTCTTCTTATCCTGTGGTAAAAAAAACTCCCTTTCCATCAGTAACCATAAAAATGATCTCTGCCAGACCAGGACCAAATAAAGTCTTACCCTTAAAAGGTAGAGACAGAAGCTTGGATTTAGAAGTCACAGCCGCAGACCAAGACTTTAACCAAAGGGCTTTGTGGGCTAGTATAGCAAAACTAGAAATCTTGGCTCCCAGCCTTAACAACTTGCATACTGGCATCACAGATAAAAGTATTAGCCAGCCTTAGAGCCTTGATCCTATCCTGGATCTCCTCTATAGTAGTCTGCTCTGAAATTAGATCAGACAAGAGTCACACCAATAAGAGGCTGCACCAGCAACTGTCGCAATACTAGCAACTGGCTGCCACTGCAAACCCTGATGAAGAAACATCTTTCTTAAATAACCCTCCAAATAACCCTCTAAAAGAGGAACTATCCTTGAGAGGAATAGTAGTTCTCTTGGCTAAGGTAGATATAGAGCCCTCTACTCTAGGAACAGTGCACCACATATCACTGAATCAGCCACAGGAAACATCTTTTTAAACACAGGAGACAGGTTAAAAGGAACACCCGGCTTCTCCCATTCCTGAGATATAATGTCAGACATGCGATTTGGAACAGGAAAAACCTCCACAGATTTAGGTTTGACATCAAAAACACTATTCAGTTTATTAGCCTTTTTAGGAGCCTCTGCAACAGTTTCAGAGTCATCCAAAGTAGCTAAAACCTCCTTCAAAAGTAAACGGAGATGCTCCAGTTTAAATCTAAAATTAATCTCCTTAGAATCTATTGTACTAGGAATTGCAGATTCTGAATCATAGATCTCGCCCTCAGAAGCTGCAGTGAAATGATCCTCGCTAGATAACTGAGAAAGACTAACCAAATCAGTCTTGGTGGGATTAGAACCCATATAAATATTCTTAGATTTCCTCTTCCTTTTACCAGAACTAGGTAAAGCACTTAGGTCTGCAGAAACTGCAGAAGTCAACTGTGCAGCAAAATCTTTAGGCAAACAAACAATCCCAGAGACTGACTGAAAAGAACCGCAGGGCACTGCATGTGAATCTGTCAAAGACAGGGAAATGTTAGCAGAAGGCTGAGACAACCCCTGAACAGCATTATCCTGAGAAAAAGAAGGCTCAGATAAGGAATCCTTATCCTTAGATAATAAAACGTTATTAAGGCAAGGGGAACAAAATTGCACAGGAGGTATAACCTGGGCATCTGCAAAATAAAGACATTTTTCAAATGACAGCGAAAGCTTGGGATCGGCTTCCATGGTAAATAAAATAGCCCATTATTTCCCTTATACTCTAATTTCAATATAAAAAAATAGAATACAATTCTAAGCATAGATAAATCATTATTAAAACCAGCACCTCTATACCCCAGCCATGCTGGAGAGACTCACCCAACGGTAACCAGGAATCCAATCCACACCAGCAAATAAATCCTGTTCAAACTGCAGATCCTAGAAAGCTGCAAGCATCAGAGAGAAGCGACAGGCAGGAAAAAAACGACCTAAATCTGGCTTCCAAACAGTCAGCTAGAAAAAAACTGTTCAGCACACAGAAAGTAACAGAGCGGTCACATTATCGCAAATTCAAAAGTAAGGTGCGGTCCAACAACTACAAGCGATATTACCCAAACTAAATAAAGGTAAACTTGTGCAAACAAATCCCCATAGTCAAAAAAAACAAACAAAAAAACCTTCACATGACAGAACAGTGCACCGAACTGCTGCCCAGTAAATCCTCAACCTTTAAAAGGGATATTCAATCCCATAAGGATCCACCTATCTTTTTTTTTTTTTTTTTTTTTTTTTAAACAAGAAACTCCTAAGTGCTGCATACTTTTCACCTAGAAGGTAAATGCACTTATCCTGTGGATCCACTGTATTGCAGGTACAGTAAACAGGTGTGACAGAATCCTCACTGACATAGACCTGTAGATAAAGAAAAAACAGAGTATCCAAAAGTGGTTTTCTATAGAAGGTAGCAAAAATGCTGGAAGGTAAGCAAAGACCACCTTGCCGTCTTCCAACTGCTAAAAGCCACCATTACTCTTACTAAAGAGAATTACATGGACACAGCATAACCCCAGTCCTTGCTTGCAGGGAAAAGTACCCATTAAAGGTTTAACAACTTGATTTCTTCAGACACCTCCTTCGCACATCACCTACAATGTTACACAGGCAAAGAATGACTGAGGATTGTGCGTAATGGGAGGATATTTTAAGCTTTGCTGGGGTGTTCTTTGCCTCCACCTGGTGGCCAGTAGTTGAATTCCCACTAGTAATTGAATGGATTTGTGGACTCTCTATGCCATTGGAAGGAAATATATATTTATAAAATCCCATAGAGCACCTGTGGAGAGATCTCAAAACAGCAGTTGGGAAAAGGAACCTTTCCAATTTGAGAGACCTGGAGCAGCTGAGCTGGGGAAAGAAAAGCGTTCCTAAATTCCAGTAGAGAGGTATAAGAAACTCATTGATGGTTACAGGAAGTGATTGATTTCAGTTATTTTTTCCAAGGGGTGTGATACCACATATTAAATTGAGGGTACCAATAATTTTGTCCAGTCCATTTTTGAATTTTTGCAGGGAGTGTTTCAGATTTGGTATTTTTTTCTCCACTTTTTTGTGTTATACCAAAACAAACAAAAGAAATAAACATGAGAATGCCTAAACATTTGTAATTGCAACAATTTTCTGGGCGAAGTGCTGCATTATCAGAAAGAAATGCAGGTGTGCCAATATTTTTGGCCATGACTGTATATATATTATGGGTAAAGTAAGAAATACGGGTAATCCTAGGATTACCCGGGCAAAACGATCATTATCCAAGTAAAGTTACACAGGAAAGGTATAAACTCTTTTACACTAAATAAATACGAGCAAACATCAAAAAAGAAAAGCACTCTGAGGGCAATTCAAGAGAACATAAGCAGAAGTAAAAAATGGATGTTGCGCTAAAAAGCTAGGTATAATAGGTAGGCAGAAAATTGGTGCAGAAAAATTAATTCACACAAATTACCTCTTAGGAGTTATAATAGAATACCAAGTAAGTAAAAAAATATTTACATAAATAAATAAAAGTAACAGTAACAATATATACACAAAATAAAGTTTAATATATTTCACCCAATAAAATTAATTGATACTAGGTAACCATTGGTGGTACACTCTATAAAAAATATTCATCATAAAAATAGTTTGTTTAAAAAGAATGTCCGGTATGATATTTATCGTGAAAATCCAGATGATAACAAACAGCAAGATCAAAAAGGTGTAATAGTTCACAATGTACCTAAATATATAGGCTTATGTGGCTACAGGCAGTTTCAATGGAAGTGAGCAGTCGGCTTTAGAAACACTACATATGAGGATGCAAACAGTAGACGTTCGGACTAAAACACCACTACGTTACCAGAGTCAGATCAGGAGTACAGTCCCATTCCTTTAGGCTACAACCAACTCCCGTGAATCGCCTCTTATCGGTCTGTAAACAACATTTTGGGCCGGGTCAAGAATCTACCCTTTAGGTGTCCGGTCGTCCTACTATGGGTTTCCTGCAATATCCGACAATTTTATTTGGCGTGTGGCGGTTATCCTTCCTTCCATCTGAAGTGATCACGTGATAAGTTTCTCACGCTGTCAGCCACAGATTTGCAGATTTGAAATTTTAACACAGAGCGCTCTGTTTTGAAGAAAGTCTTTTCAGATAAAGACTACAAATGGTCATCTAAAGGGTAGATTCTTGACCTGGCTCAGAAGGTTGTTTACAGACCAATAAGAGGCGATTCACGGGAGTTGGTCGTAGCCTAAAGGAAAGTGGTGTGTTAGTCCAAACTTGTACTGTTTGCATCCTCATATGTAGTGTTTCTAAAGCCGACTGCTCACTTCCATTGAAACTGCCTGTAGCCACATAAGCCTATATATTTAGGTACATTGTGAACTATAACGCCTTTTTGATCTTGCTGTTTGTTATCACCAGGACATTATCCATGTAGCTGTGGGTAAAGTCTGATGTTCTGTAATTCCCCCATCTACACTATTTCTTTTGCCTGGGGGGTTCAAGGAAGGTGCTTTGCCGATACTCTGGCATCCACCCCAAGTGAACCTTGGAGAATGTGGTTTACTCCCCAGGAGGAGGCAAAAAAGATAGTAAAGATAGGGGAATTACAGTGCATTTTATATATATTTGATGATGTGACTCCACACTCTTTGGGGATTTATGATCATTCATCAGGCTTTACCCACAGCAGCTTGGGTAATGTCAGTTTTACCCGGGTAATCCTAGGATTACCCAATATTTAACTATACCAATATCATACATATATATATATATATATATATATATATATATATATATATATATATATATATATATATATATATATATATATACAGGGAGTGCAGAATTATTAGGCAAGTTGTATTTTTGAGGATTAATTTTATTATTGAACAACAACCATGTTCTCAATGAACCCAAAAAACTCATTAATATCAAAGCTGAATATTTTTGGAAGTAGTTTTTAGTTTGTTTTTAGTTTTAGCTATTTTAGGGGGATATCTGTGTGTGCAGGTGACTATTACTGTGCATAATTATTAGACAACTTAACAAAAAACAAATATATACCCATTTCAATTATTTATTTTTACCAGTGAAACCAATATAACATCTCAACATTCACAAATATACATTTCTGACATTCAAAAACAAAATAAAAACAAATCAGTAACCAATATAGCCACCTTTCTTTGCAAGGACACTCAAAAGCCTGCCATCCATGGATTCTGTCAGTGTTTTGATCTGTTCACCATCAACATTGCGTGCAGCAGCAACCACAGCCTCCCAGACACTGTTCAGAGAGGTGTACTGTTTTCCCTCATTGTAAATCTCAAATTTGATGATGGACCACAGGTTCTCAATGGGGTTCAGATCAGGTGAACAAGGAGGCCATGTCATTAGATTTTCTTCTTTTATACCCTTTCTTGCCAGCCACGCTGTGGAGTACTTGGACGCGTGTGATGGAGCATTGTCCTGCATGAAAATCATGTTTTTCTTGAAGGATGCAGACTTCTTCCTGTACCACTGCTTGAAGAAGGTGTCTTCCAGAAACTGGCAGTAGGACTGGGAGTTGAGCTTGACTCCATCCTCAACCCGAAAAGGCCCCACAAGCTCATCTTTGATGATACCAGCCCAAACCAGTACTCCACCTCCACCTTGCTGGCGTCTGAGTCGGACTGGAGCTCTCTGCCCTTTACCAATCCAGCCACAGGCCCATCCATCTGGCCCATCAAGACTCACTCTCATTTCATCAGTCCATAAAACCTTAGAAAAATCAGTCTTGAGATATTTCTTGGCCCAGTCTTGACGTTTCAGCTTGTGTGTCTTGTTCAGTGGTGGTCGTCTTTCAGCCTTTCTTAACTTGGCCATGTCTCTGAGTATTGCACACCTTGTGCTTTTGGGCACTCCAGTGATGTTGCAGCTCTGAAATATGGCCAAACTGGTGGCAAGTGGCATCTTGGCAGCTGCACGCTTGACTTTTCTCAGTTCATGGGCAGTTATTTTGCGCCTTGGTTTTTCCACAAGCTTCTTGCAACCCTGTTGACTATTTTGAATGAAACGCTTGATTGTTCGATGATCATGCTTCAGAAGCTTTGCAATTGTAAGAGTGCTGCATCCCTCTGCAAGATATCTCACTATTTTTGACTTTTCTGAGCCTGTCAAGTCCTTCTTTTGACCCATTTTGCCAAAGGAAAGGAAGTTGCCTAATAATTATGCACACCTGATATAGGGTGTTGATGTCATTAGACCACACCCCTTCTCATTACAGAGATGAACATCACCTAATATGCTTAATTGGTAGTAGGCTTTCGAGCCTATACAGCTTGGAGTAAGACAACATGCATAAAGAGGATGATGTGGTCAAAATACTCATTTGCCTAATAATTCTGCACTCCCTGTATATATATATACATATATATATATATATGATTATATATAGGTATTGACATATACAGATATATATGGGAATATGTATTTACAAATACTTAGAACATATTCTGCTATGTTTTCATCTACTTAACTGCAAAGAGCTTCAATGCACTTATGGATAAAATGTCTATATATGTAGTATACATACTGTGTGTATTTATGTGTTTATATGTGTATACATATATCTGTAAATACATATATATATACACATATAATACATAAATACATATGTACACACACAAAATAACAAGTATATCATTGAGCAATGATACTTTTTTATTGGACTAACTATACATTTATAAGTTGACACTTCTGAAAGCTTTTCAACTAATAAATGTACAGTATAGTTATTCCAATAAAAAAAGTATCATTGCTCAATGCAACTCTTGTTATTTTGTTATCTACATAGATATACATATTTAGACATGTATGTATATGTATCTCAATGTTCAAGCCCTTTACCTGCTTTTTTGTCTAACACCTGAGACCTCAAATTTTTGAGCCTTTATAACTTTTTTGTGTATTTCTTAAAAAATATTTTTTATTAGATGGTGTTATTATAAGTGTAACTGTACTTTGTAATGTATTTTGATGTGTTTTGTGAGACTTCTTTGTTTTGCGTAACAGTTAACTACCTCTGAGGTTGCGATAACCCAAAGTGGATTAACCTAAATTGTGCTCAAGCGATCACGTTTACTTTCAACTTGTAATACGAGCAGAAAACCTGTTGCGTGCAAACATCCACAATAAATTCCTTTTCGCTTGTGTGAAACTGTTACCGCTCCACTCATAATCTAGCCCTTTGTGCTGTCTGCATTTCACATTTTTAAGTGTACTAATCTCTAAGTATTACATAGGCAAAATATAATATAAGAAGGTCTGCACCAAAATCCTGATCTTCCTCTCTTTTTCGCTTCTTTTGTGCAGTAAAATACACTCTCGACCAGCTCCTCCCTAACTACTTTGCATAAATGCCACAAACATAACATGAAGTTGTGAGCATGTTTTTTTGTATAGTTTTAACAATGTATGAAATTGTGGTGATGTGTTATGTTTCTATTGGTGCATTAATAACTCCCAAAATTAATTAGTAGAAAATATAGATTTCCCAGCTTGTTTTGCTCTTTATTGGAACTGGAAATGCAATGTCATTAATGTGATAAATATACAGGTGGCATCAGCAAAGTGTTATTTTTTTCTTGAGAAAATGTGATAAATTGTAGAATAATGGATGGATTGGAACATAAGATATTTTAAACTGCTTAACATACCGTGCACCATTTACTTTAGGCTTTGCAGTATTTTAGTCTCAAGCATTGTATATAAGCTAATGTGTACCAGAAATGTGCCAAAATGATTGTTCCTGGTTTATCACTCATTTCATGCATATTGTTCCATTATTCGTCATACTGTGATACTCCAGGAAAAAGGCATATTTCAATAATTATTTAGTTCAAGAATAAAATGCCAATCAAAGCCATAAACCAGCCTTATTTAACAGAAGTAAGCTTATAGAATAATCAGAAAAGTATGAGCTCAGTAAAGTGGCTCTCTCGCATTATACATATATATGTGTGTGTGTGTGTGCGTATATATATATATATATATATATATGTGAGTGTGCTTCTTTCTGTGTGTATTTAGTCTCCCTATGGAAAAAAAGGGGCAACCAGGCGTGGACTCCTTGCTCAGTGTGCTTAGAAGAATATTGCTACACCTCACTGACGAGGCCCAATGAAGGCCGAAACGATTGTCTGGGGTTGCTGTGTTCCTTGTTCAGAGAGGAATTGCCTGGTATTTCGGCGCTGGACTGACCGTAATAGGCGGGATCAGACTGATATATGAGAGTGTGTACAAATCCCCAAATCCAGAATTCCAAAATCCAGAATTATTCTTAAATCAATACTTCTTCCTTAATATTTTATTTTAAAGATAAACTTATTAAAAAATAGTATTTTTCCCCTCCCAGTTTTCTCTGTCTGTGTCTTTGGCTGTTTTTTATGTTCTAAGATGCAGATGCTAGTCTATATGTACTAAAAACAAGTATAACCTTTCTGATTACAGTCCTGTTCTATCTTTCTGATGATACTATGTATACACAACTTAAACATTATATAAAACTACCTTTAGGTTACATGTATAAGCTGCATTATGACATGCAAATATTGCATAAATAACATAAGATATTGTTGTTTACACCCATCCCCCTATAAACTGTCCCATTTTAAAGATATAAAACATAAAAATATTCCGAAAACCAGACTATTCCAAAGTCTGGATAAAGTGTTATATGTATATATATATATATATATATATATATATATATATATATATATATATATATAACCACATATATATACATTATATGCTTAAAATAGTGCTCTCCCTGCATTGCAACTCAAATATTTAATGCAAAGTGGGGCTTGTGTCTTTAAAAAAAAGAAAGAGACAAATGGCTGTGCTGTGAGTGGATGTGGCCTTTGCTTAAACAGAGCTATAAATCATTAGGCTGCTCTGCCTGAGAACACCACAAGAAGTACAGCACTGCTGCAGGCTAACTACACAAGGACACAGGGTCTGTTTGTAAAGAAACAGCAGCCATGTAGACATTAACCCTGCAGGGGATGAGGTGACAAAGAACAAAGCAGGCATTCATAACTCTATCTAATATTATGTGTAGCATAAATATTGACACCCTGCTCAGTTACACAAGATTGGATATCAAGTTACATTCTCCTAGGTAACATGATATGTTTTGCCCAATAAAAAAAAAAACCTGAATTTTTTTATTATTTATTTAGATTTGGTGCTGGTGTTGATATATTATTTGCTTTTGGTTTTGGAACTGATCATATGTTTAAGACAAATAGTCAATAACATTATTTATGTTGTTTGTCACCTATATATAAAAACTGTTATAGAAAGTTTTAAGTGCTAGAAAAAACAAAAACATTAAAACCTTATGTTTGACCAAGTTATCAGAAATACTTTATTTGCCCTTTCTCTTAGTAGTCATGCAAACTCTCCGTAAACTACACACAGGGCTGGATTTATATCGGTAAGATCCATAAACATATGATGCCTAGATCTTTTCATTCCTGAAAAGTTCCATGGTTAAACTTCTTATTTGTTGTACTGGGCTGAGTAATCTAAAACAAAGCTGCTTTACTAATTTACAAAAACTTCAATCTTAGCCAAGATCAGAACAACATCGGGGGGTGGGGGGAACTCAATAATATCTCCAAATCAACCACCTGAAGATTATTCAACTGACATGGATTTACAACAACACAGGAGAAATAAACGCCCTTGCACAAATGGCAACTGCTGACAAAATATATTCCTTCCACAGCTACGCCCAAAGCTAGCCATATAAGTTCAATATACTCAGACCCCAGCAATATCCTATCGTCCTTAACCACTGGTTCACTCCTGGCAAAGTATTGAAATTAAAGCCATTTTATTACAAATGCCATGGATAAACTACAAAGAAAATGCACAATGAAAACAATGAACATCACATACAGGCCTATCACGTCACTATTAACATGATACACATATTCAAAAATAACCAACGCATCAATACTTGAGCTGCAATTTCCATCACTACCTATGCAGATTTCAATTTGACCCCCAACTACTCTAACCAGTACTGACTCAGTGTAACCAATTCTGAGCATGAAAATCAGCAAATGTAAAGCAATCAAGAAAGCAGCACGTAAAAGGAAAAACTCAACAATGGAAGGACATATAGTGATCAAAACAGGAACTAGCTGGTACAACATTCAAACAGAAACTGTATAATGAACATACTAAACATAATTTCTTTCTAAAATCCTATACATCTGATGCACTTTACATATCTCCACACCCAAAGATGAAAGAAAGAATGCCAATTATTTCAACCTTCTATTGATCTGCTGAGGTTTGCTCTCTAGCAACAGAGAATTCCTGTACTATGTACTCTGCATTGTCACACATCACTCCTACATAGTGAAAAGGTTTGCAGGAACCCAGACCCTAACTTCCTACATCCTTGCTTAGTTGCACTTTAGTAATTTCCTTGGTATGAGCAACCTGTAGATCCCTACAATTTCATATAGTTTCTAGGGCATGGTTTCCATTCAGCTGCTAAAATGTGGAAACTGGTGGTAACATAAAAATTCTCCATAGGCTTTAATAGAGATAATGTTTTTACCTCCAGTTTCAAAATGTTACCAACTCAATGGAAACTAGGCCTTAGTTGTAACATTCTAGGATTGGCCATGTTTCTGTGGCTTCCATTAGCAAATAGTACCAAAACATGGTGCATGATTTTCTGCTGGTAAATAGCATATGCAGAAAGTATAAATGCACAATTTTCTAAGAAATATGAATATAAAAAGAACACATTTTGCTTTTATGAAAAAATATGTTTTTGCCATTCTCCCAACACGTGCCAAAAAGCAAATTTTGTAACATGCAAGTGTTGTAAATCAAATATCCGCGGTTTGTGCAATGTGCATTTTGAAAATACAGGTTAGAGATTTTGCTGTTTTTTCTCCCATCTAGAGAGTGTGACACAAAGCACACTTGTTTTCCAAGAAGTGTTTAATGCCCCTTTAATACTTTACAGCCAGAACCGGATGTTTCAAACAAAAAAAAACAAAACTTTTTCATGTCCCTTTAAGGAGGTTTTGATAGATTTTGTAGGTTTTACAGTCATTATGGTTTTTTTTTTCAAATCGTCAGAAAAGACAAAATATCATTAAATAAAATAGTACTATGCTATTTATTTATTTTTTTCAATTGATAGATTAAATTCAGTCTACGTATCTTTTTGGCCTGTGCTAATGTAGCATTTATTAGTTGCATAAATACATTTGTTTGCTAGAAGTCAGCTAAAATCAAATGCCCCAAGGAAATTGAAGTAACACATTATGAACTACCTTAAATTTCTAAAAATTAATAAATCCATAAGCCAGTTTTCTTCTAATAATTTAATTACTGAGCCTGGAGTACATTCCATTTCATCATTTTATTTGGCCAATGTTTATATATTGTTATTAAAAATGTGATTAACAAAGATAAAAGTTTGCTGCAAACTATTTTTGCTTAAATATTTATATGATGTAATCCCACCAGGCTTTGTGGAGTTCTAGAGAAAATACAGTTTAATTAAATTAAAGCAGATTATGATAAAGCTTGGAACTAAATGATTTGAAGCAATGTTCTTGTTTAGTTGTGCACGTTTTGCACCTTCTTTAGAAAATCAATAAACTGTTTCATATAGTGCTACTGAAAACTGTTATTGTTAAAGGGACATTAAGCTCAACAAATGTCTGTCGTCCATGTGAAAGAGTGCTGTTTATTTGAAAGTTATTAGGAAGTACATGCCTGCGTACAGATGGTTATTAAAGACTGATTGCTCACTGGTTATGTCTCATTATGTCCCTTTAAAAATATTTATGATCAGATGCTGCAATGACTAATGGAATTTTTTATGCATTTTGTTGTTTTTCTCTTCTGTAACAAGTGTTGCAGTATTGTAAATACTTTAAAAAAAATCAAGGACTATGCAAACCACAAAAAGGTTAAAAACAGAACAGACTTTATTATTTTTTCCCCAGTCTTTCATTTCATTTTGTGTTTCTATGTTAAAAGCCACATTTTCTCTAGTCAATATGTTGCACCTTCTAAAGAGAACGCACAGCATGTTTACCAGAATGAGGCTCAGTAAGAGAAGTTTCCTCGGCCAGAAGCCACTACTGACTCACTGCCAAAAGACTGAAGGAGTAAACTGGAATATAAAATAATCTGAGAAGACAGCTTGGAACTTATAAATAACTTATGCTGGAAGAACCGATGTAAACTCACTCCTGTTATACTAAAAAAAAAAAAAATCAGTAGAAAATATAGCTGTTGGAACAACTATCATAACAAAAGGAATACAATACTGCATTTAGAATATTTAATATTAATGGTGTTATTATTCTGATGATTAGTCTATTCTCCACACGTAATACACTCTAATAGCATCACATTTCTAAACCAAAGAAAGACCAGGACTTGTGAATACATGGTAAGGGCTTTTGACTCCCCATGAAGACAGTACAATGCTTATGTGTAGAATAAGGGGTGGGGTTAGGAAGCTACTTAGTAGGGTGTGAGGGGGGGCTTCCAGTGCAGAAGGGGGAGGCTGGGTAGGATGGCGCGGGAAACCAAGATTTAGTGGATTGCTGGTTTGGCTGGTCAGACAACTGAGCTATCGGTGAACCAGGCCGCATAGTGTAGTGAGGGGCATTCTGGGTGACAGGCAGGGGAGGACGTGGGAGTTGGAGGTGGGTTGGAGGGGTTTATAAGGTGGCTCCTGATGGCTAGGGCTTTTGGTAGGATGGGGGGATCAATTGTTGTCTCTCTTTCTATGATGTAACAGCTTAGTAGTGGGGGAAGGTGGTAATCTTAAAGGGGATTTTGGTAGGGAACAGGGTTGCATGGGGGAGGATTACATTAAAAAAATGCACACAGATAGAAGGAAGTGGGATGGCTAATCAAGGGGGTAGGAATTACTGATGACTTTGGCAAGTCCATGTGGGGTGGGGGGAGTGGGGATAGCTTTGGGGGGCAGGTGGGTGGGTTGGTTGATGTGCTTTTATCTTGGTGGGGAGGAATTACTAGACAAAAATCAATAATAATAAATAAAAAAAACAAAAAAACTTTCAGGTAGGCAAGTTGGTGGGATAATGTGGGTGTGTGGAGGGCATGTAGTGGTTTTGGTGGTATTGTTGGTATGGGGGTTTGTTCAAAGTAACCTTTTTTATTTGTGCAGAACAGGCCTGTGAGGAGCTGTGTGCTGCTTTACTGGAGGCTGAAGGAGATTCCTTGCATATTATTGAGTTCTACAGTGATTTTGATGAAGAGGATCCAGGAGAAGGGGCCTCTGCTGGACCAGTAGGGATGGGCAAGTTAGAGGATACTGCAAATTTGGCCCTGTTGTTGCACCTTTTGACTTTGGGAGCTGTGAGGGTTGCGGGAGGCCTATGCCAAGGGACAACCTGGAGAAGATGGCAAAGAAAGGGGTATTGCTTCATGGGAGCGGCATAGGGTTTGTGGGGCAGTGACATTGTCTTGTGTTTTATCTGTGCAGGAGTGGTGGCCTGGAGCAGAGCGCAGGAGGGGAGACAGGTGTTCTCCTATCTGGGAAACATTGGAATAGTAGAGAGATCACCATCCAGGAGGTAGAAACCTAGTAGGACTGGTGGTGTTGGCATGTCATCTGCCCTAGTCAGCACGGCTAGGGAGGTTTCTAGGCCAGAGGAAGTAATTGCAAGAGGACCTACTATGGTGCCTGCGGCCAAAGGTGTGGTATGATTTGGGGGTGACTCTGTATGTATGTCTGGAGGAAGTGAGGCTGTTGATTGGCATAATGCAGTGCTTAAGGGTTTGAAAGGGTTGGTGGCTCATATGGAGAAGCAGTTGAAGTGGATCATTGGCAGCAGGGGGGTGGGGGTCTGCTTGTGGGCATGAGTTGGACTGGGGACCATCCCAGGGGTTGTCAGTGTTCCAGAGGCGAGTGGGGCAGCCGGAGGTTCCAGGTCACTTGAAGTTTCTGGAGACTTTATGTTTTCTATTGGTCCTTTGGGGTTGCATCTAGCAGCAGATGTGAAGAAAAAGATATGGAAGAAGGAGTTTTTGGAAATGTTTTTGTTTCTAACTTTGAACCAGTTTGTGGAAATAAAGGATGATGTGAAGATTGAATCTGGGAAGAAGGAAGAGGAGGAGCGTAAGAAGAGATACGGGAAAACTTTGCAAATTGGTCCAAAGCTTTCTGTATTTTGGCCAGTGTGATTGTGGAGAAGTTTTCAGATCAAGGTTTAGATTTGTTTTACTACTTGGATGCAATTGCATCTGCTTATAGGACTTATGGGGGAATGGCATGGTAGTGCTATGATGAGCAATTTCGGTAATGGATTGCAGTTTGTCCAGAAATGTGGAGGGATGGTAGGGATGTGGGCATATGGTTAGAAATCATGATGCCAGGGCGGCACTCATTTTGGCAGGAGTGGGGCAGGAGGCAATGTGGTGTCCAGTGAGGCAGTGGCGATCAGAAAAGGTCTCTGGAGGCCTGGATGCGGCGGATCCCATAGGAATCAATGGGAGTCTGACCATAGCGAAAGCTCATGTTCTCTGCTGCCAGACATCCCATTAATTCCTATGGGAGCTGTCTACACCTAACACCCTAACATGTACCCAGAGTCTAAACACCCCTAATCTGCCCCCCCCCTACACCGCTGCAACAAAATAAATGTATTACCCACTAAACCGCCGCTCCCGGAGCCCACCGCCACTCTAATAAACTTATTAACCCCTAAACCGCCGCTCCCGGAGCCCACCGCCACTCTAATAAACTTATTAACCTCTAAACCGCCACTCCCAGAGCCCACCGCCACTCTAATAAACTTATTAACCCCTAAACCGCAGCTCCCGGACCCCGCCGCCACCTACATAATACCTATTAACCCCTATCCTGCCCCCCCTACACCGCCGCCACCTATAATAAATTTATTAATCCCTATCCTGCCAATCCCGTACCCCGCCGCAACTAAATAAATTGTTTAACCCCTAAACCGCCGCTCCCGGACCCTGCCCCCACCTATATTAAACTTATTAACCCCTAAACCTAAGTCTAACCCTAACCCTAACACCCCCCTAACTTAAATATTATTTTAATAAATCTAAATAAAATTACTCTTATTAACTTAGGCCTAGATTTGGAGTTTGGCGGTAGCCGTGAAAACCAGCGTTAGAGGCTCCTAACGCTGGTTTTAGGCTACCGCCGGTATTTGGAGTCAGTCAAAAAAGGGTCTAACGCTCACTTTTCAGCCGCGACTTTTCCATACCGCAGATCCCCTTACGTCAATTGCGTATCCTATCTTTTCAATGGGATCTTTCTAACTCCGGTATTTAGAGTCGTGGCTGAAGTCAGCGTTAGAATTCTAACGACAAAACTCTAGCCGCAGAAAAAAGTCAGTAGTTAAGAGCTTTCTGGGCTAACGCCGGTTCATAAAGCTCTTAACTACTGTGCTCTAAAGTACACTAACACCCATAAACTACCTATGCACCCCTAAACCGAGGTCCCCCCACACAGCCGCCACTCGATTAAATTTTTTTAACCCCTAATCTGCCGACCGCCACCTACGTTATCCTTATGTACCCCTAATCTGCTGCCCCTAACACCGCCGACCCCTATATTATATTTATTAACCCCTAACCTGCCCCCACAACGTCGCCGCCAGCTACCTACACTTATTAACCCCTAATTTGCCGTCCGCACGCCACCGCCAGCTACATTATAGCTATGTACCCCTAATCTGCTGCCCCTAACACCGCCGACCCCTATATTATATTTATTAACCCCTAACTTGCCCCCCACAACGTCGCCTCCACCTGCCTACACTTATTAACCCCTAATCTGCCGAGCGGACCGCACCGCTATTATAATAAAGTTATTAACCCCTAATCCGCCTCACTAACCCTATAATAAATAGTATTAACTCCTAATCTGCCCTCCCTAACATCGCCGACACCTAACTTCAAACATTAACCCCTAATCTGCCGACTGGAGCTCACCGCTATTCTAATAAATGTATTAACCCCTAAAGCTAAGTCTAACCCTAACACTAACACCCCCCTAAGTTAAATATAATTTACATCTAACGAAATTAATTAACTCTTATTAAATAAATTATTCCTATTTAAAGCTAAATACTTACCTGTAAAATAAATCCTAATATAGCTATAATATAAATTATATTTATATTATAGCTATTTTAGGATTAATATTTATTTTACAGGTAACTTTGTATTTATTTTAACCAGGTACAATAGCTAAAATAGTTAAAATAATTACAAAATTACCTGTAAAATAAATCCTAACCTAAGTTACAATTAAACCTAACACTACACTATCAATAAATTAATTAAATAAAATACCTACAATTACCTACAATTAAACCTAACACTACACTATCAATACATTAATTAAATACAATATCTACAAATAAATACAATGAAATAAACTAACTAAAGTACAAAAAATAAAAAAGAACTAAGTTACAAAAAATAATAAAATATTTACAAACATCAGAAAAATATTACAACAATTTTAAACTAATTACACCTACTCTAAGCCCCCTAATAAAATAACAAAGACCCCCAAAATAAAAAAATGCCCTACCCTATTCTAAATTACTAAAGTTCAAAGCTCTTTTACCTTACCAGCCCTGAACAGGGCCCTTTGCGGGGCATGCCCCAAAGAATTCAGCTCTTTTGCATGTAAAATAAAAACATACAATACCCCCCCCCAACATTACAACCCACCACCCACATACCCCTAATCTAACCCAAACCCCCCTTAAATAAACTTAACACTAAGCCCCTGAAGATCTTCCTACCTTATCTTCACCATACCAGGTTCACCGATCGATCCAGAAGAGCTCCTCCGATGTCCTGATCCAAGCCCAAGCGGGGGGCTGAAGAGGTCCATGATCCGGCTGAAATCATCATCCAAGCGGGAGCTTAAGAGGTCCATGATCCGGCTGAAGTCTTCATCCAAGCGGGAGCTGAAGAGGTCCATGATCCGGCTGAAGTCTTCTATCAACGGCATCTTCAATCTTCTTTCTTCGGGAGCCATCATCTTCCATCCGACGCGGAACATCCTCTTCTCCCGACGCCTACTCGCCGAATGACGGTTCCTTTAAATGACGTCATCCAAGATGGCGTCCCTCGAATTCCGATTGGCTGATAGGATTCTATCAGCCAATCGGAATTAAGGTAGGAATATTCTGATTGGCTGATGGAATCAGCCAATCAGAATCAAGTTCAATCCGATTGGCTGATCCAATCAGCCAATCAGATTGAGCTCGCATTCTATTGGCTGTTCCGATCAGCCAATAGAATGCAAGCTCAATCTGATTGGCTGATTCAATCAGCCAATCAGATTTTTCCTACCTTAATTCCGATTGGCTGATAGAGACCTATCAGCCAATCGGAATTCTAGGGACGCCATCTTGGATGACGTCATTTAAAGGAACCGTCATTCGGCGAGTAGGCGTCGGGAGAAGAGGATGCTCCGCATCGGATGGAAGATGATGGCTCCCGAAGAAAGAAGATTAAAGATGCCGTTGATAGAAGACTTTAGCCGGATCATGGACCTCTTCAGCTCCTGTTTGGATGAAGACTTCAGCCGGATCATGGACCTCTTCAGCTCCCGCTTGGATGATGACTTCAGCCGGATCATGGACCTCTTCAGCCCCCCGCTTGGGCTTGGATCAGGACATCGGGGGAGCTCTTCTGGATCGATCGGTGAACCTGGTATGGTGAAGATAAGGTAGGAAGATCTTCAGGGGCTTAGTGTTAAGTTTATTTAAGGGGGGTTTGGGTTAGATTAGGGGTATGTGGGTGGTGGGTTGTAATGTTGGGGGAGGGGTATTGTATGGTTTTTTTTTACAGGCGAAAGAGCTGAATTCTTTGGGGCATGCCCCGCAAAGGGCCCTGTTCAGGGCTGGTAAGGTAAAAGAGCTTTGAACTTTAGTAATTTAGAATAGGGTAGGGTATTTTTTATTTTGGGGGTCTTTGTTATTTTATTAGGGGGCTTAGAGTAGGTGTAATTAGTTTAAAATTGTTGTAATATTTTTCTGATGTTTGTAAATATTTTTTTATTTTTTGTAACTTAGTTCTTTTTTATTTTTTGTACTTTAGTTAGTTTATTTAATTGTATTTATTTGTAGATATTGTATTTAATTAATGTATTGATAGTGTAGTGTTAGGTTTAATTGTAGATAATTGTAGGTATTTTATTCAATTAATTTATTGATAGTGTAGTGTTAGGTTTAATTGTAACTTAGGTTAGGATTTATTTTACAGGTAATTTTGTAAATATTTTAACTATTTTAGCTATTGTACCTGGTTAAAATAAATACAAAGTTACCTGTAAAATAAATATAAATCCTAAAATAGCTATAATATAAATATAATTTATATTGTAGCTATATTAGGATTTATTTTACAGGTAAGTATTTAGCTTTAAATATGAATCATTTATTTAATAAGAGTTAATTATTTTCGTTAGATGTAAATTATATTTAACTTAGGGGGGTGTTAGTGTTAGGGTTAGACTTAGCTTTAGGGGTTAATACATTTATTAGAATAGCGGTGAGCTCCAGTCGGCAGATTAGGGGTTAATGTTTGAAGTTAGGTGTCGGCGATGTTAGGGAGGGCAGATTAGGGGTTAATACTATTTATTATAGGGTTAGAGAGGTGGATTAGGGGTTAATAACTTTATAATAATAGCGGTGCGGTCCGCTCGGCAGATTAGGGGTTAATAAGTGTAGGCAGGTGGAGGCGACGTTGTGGGGGGCAGATTAGGGGTTAATAAATATAATATAGGGGTCGGCGGTGTTAGGGGCAGCAGATTAGGGGTACATAGGGATAATGTAAGTAGCGGCGGTTTACGGAGCGGCAGATTAGGGGTTAAAAATAATATACAGGGGTCAGCAATAGCGGGGGCGGCAGAATAGGGGTTAATAAGTGTAAGGTTGGGGTGTTTAGACTCGGGGTACATGTTAGGGTGTTAGGTGCAGACGTAGGAAGTGTTTCCCCATAGACAACAAGGGGGCTGCGTTAGGAGCTGAACGAGGCTTTTTTGCAGGTGTTAGGTTTTTTTTCAGCTCAAACAGCCCCATTGTTTTCTATGGGGGAATCGTGCACGAGCACGTTTTTGAGGCTGGCCGCGTCCGTAAGCAACTCTGGTATCGAGAGTTGCAGTGGCGTTAAATATGCTGTACGCTCCTTTTTTGGAGCCTAACGCAGCCATTCTGTGGACTCTCAATACCAGAGTTATTTTAAAGGTGCGGCCAGAAAAAAGCCAGCGTTAGCTACGTGGGTCGTTATCGACAAAATTCTAAATCTAGCCGTAAATTAATCCTATGTAAAACTAAATACTTACCTATAAAATAAACCCTAATATAGCTACAATATTACTAATAATTATATTGTAGCTATTTTAGGATTTATTTTTATTTTACAAGCAAATTTAAATTTATTTTAACTAGGTACAATAGCTATTAAATAGTTATTAACTATTTATTAGCTACCTAGTTAAAATAAAGACAAATTTACCTGTAAAATAAAAACTAACCTAAGTTACAATTACACCTAACACTACACTATCATTAGCTAAATTATTCCTATTTAAAACTAAATACTTACCTGTAATATAAACCCTAATATAGCTACAATGTAATTAATAATTACATTGTAGCTATTGTAGGATTTATATGTATTTTACAGGTAACTTTGTATTTATTTTTACTAGGTTGAATAGTTATTAAATAGTTATTAACTATTTATTAGCTACCTAGTTAAAATAAAGACAAAATTACCTGTAAAATAAATCCTAACCTAAGTTACAATTAAACCTAATAGTACACTATCATTTAATAAAATAAATTAATTAACTACAAATACCTACAATTAAATACAATTAAATAAACTAACTAAAGTACAAAAAATAAAAAAACTAAGTTACGAAAAATTACAAGATTTTTAAGCTAATTACACCTAATCTAAGCCCCCTAATAAAATAACAAAGACCCCCAAAATAAAAAAATGCCCTACCCTATTCTATATTACGAAAGTTAACAGCTCTATTATCTTACCAGCCCTTAAAAGGCATGCCCCAAAGAAATCAGCTCATTTGCATGTTAAAAAAAATACAACCCCCCCACATTAAAACCCACAACCCACATACCCCTACTCTAACCACCCAATCCCCCATTAAAAAAACCTAACACTATCCCCTTGAAGATCATCCTACCTTTAGCCGTCTTCAGCTAGCCGACCACCGATGGAACAGAAGAGAACATCCGCAGTGGCGAAGTCTTCATCCAAGGGGCGCTGAAGAGGTCTTCCATCCGATAGAAGTCTTCATCCAGGCGGGGTCTTCAATCTTCATCCATCCGGAGACGAGCGGAGCCATCTTCAAAGCAGCCGATGCGGAGCCATCTTCCTCCAGCGATGCCTACTCGCCAAATGAATATTCTTTTAAGTGACGTCATCCAAGATGGCGTCCCTCGAATTCCGATTGGCTGATTGGATCAGCCAATCGGGTTGAACTTGAATCTGATTGGCTGATTGGATCAGCCAATCAGATTTTTCCTACATTAATTCCGATTGGCTGATAGAATCCTATCAGCCAATCGGAATTCGAGGGACGCCATCTTGGATGACGTCACTTAAAGGAATATTCATTCGGCGAGTAAGCGTCAGTGGATGAAGATGGCTCCGCGTCGGCTGCTTTGAAGATGGCTCCGCTCCGCTCCAGATGGATGAAGATTGAAGACCCCGCCTGGATGAAGACTTCTATCGGATTGAAGACCTCTTCAGCACCCCTTGGATGAAGACTTCGGCCACTGCGGATGTCCTCTTCTGTTCCATCGGTGGTCGGCTGGCTGAAGACGGCTAAAGTTAGGATGATCTTCAGGGGGGTAGTGTCAGGTTTTCTTAAGGGGGGATTGGGTGGGTTAGAGTAGGGGTATGTGGGTGGTGGGTTTAATGTTGGGGGGGGTTGTATTTTTTTTAACATGCAAAAAAACTGATTTCTTTGGGGCATGCCCCGCAAAAGGCTTTTTTAATGGCTGGTAAGGTAATAGAGCTGTTAACTTTCGTAATTTAGAATAGGGTAGGGCATTTTTTTTTTTTTTTTTTGGTGGGCTTTGTTATTTTATTAGGGGGCTTAGATTAGGTGTAATTAGCTTAAAAATCTTGTAATTTTTTTTATTTTTTGTACTTTAGTTAGTTTATATAATTGTATTTAATTGTAGGTATTTGTAGTTAATTAATTTAATTTATTTAATGATTGTCTAGTGTTAGGTTTAATTGTAACTTAGGTTAGGATTTATTTTACAGGTAATTTTGTATTTATTTTAGCTAGGTAGTTATTAAATAGTTATTAACTATTTAATAACTATTGTACCTAGTTAAAATAAATACAAAGTTGCCTGTAAAATAAATATAAATCCTAAAATAGCTACAATGTAATTATTAATTATATTGTAGCTATCTTAGGGTTTATTTTATAGATAAGTATTTAGTTTTAAATAGGAATAACTAATTTAATAAGAGTGATATTTATTCAGATTTATTTAATTAATATTTACGTTAGGGGGGTGTTAGGGTTAGGGTTAGACTTAGGTTTTGGGGTTAATAATTTTATTATAGGCTGCGGCGGTATAGGGGGGGCAGGATAGGGGTTAATAAATTTTTTATAGGTGGCGACGGTGTAGGGGGGGCAGATTAGGGGTTAATAAGTTTAATATAGGTTACGGCGGGGTCCAGGAGCGGCGGTTTAGGGGTTAAACAATTTATTTAGTTGCGACGGGGTACGGGATCGGCAGGATAGGGGTTAATAAATTTATTATAGGTGGCGGCGGTATAGGGGGCAGCATAGGGGTCAATAGGTATTATGTAGGTGGCGGCGGGGTCCCGGAGTGACGGATTAGGGGTTAATCAGTTTATTAGAGTGGCGGTGGGCTCAGGGAGCGGCGGTTTAGGGGTTAATACATTTATTATAGTTGCGGCGGGTCTAGGAGCGGTGGTTTAGGGGTTAATAACTTTATTTAGTTGCGGGGGGCTCCAGGGGCACCAGTATAGGGGGTAGAACAGTGTAGTTTAGTGTGGGTGCTTAGTGACAGCTTATCAATAAAGCTGTAGAAAAGCCGAAGAGCAGCGAGATCGGATGAGTGATAACTATCACAGTCCGCTGCTCATCGCCCTGTACTTGGTGCGTGGCTTTTTGATAGCTTTTTTGATAACTTTGGCGAGCTTATTCAGGTCCGCAGCGGCGATGGTAGGCGAGCTTAGGCGGGCGTATTGGGCCGGCGAAGGCAGGTAAGTAGACAAGTTGATAACTAGAGGCCATTGTGAGCATCTTACTGTATAGTTGTGGTTCTTGCAGGATTTTAATGGGAGAACTTTGTTTCAGCAGGTTGGGGTTTAGTAGAGAGATTTATGTCTTTGGTACATACTTGGGGGATAGGTGTTGCAGTGGTCAGGGTCCTGCAAGGTGGTTGGAAGCTGGTTTGATGAAGAATCTTACCTTTTTTGTGGGGGGTTACTGTGGCTTTGTGGGTGTGGCCTGGGCTTCTGTCTAACAGACGAGTTACATTTCACTCTGACAATTTGGAGCAAGTGTTGACTATTAACAGGCTTACAGCTAACTCTCCTCCATTTATTCATTGGTTGTGTTTGTATTGTAATGCTTGAGGTATAATGTGTTCTTTAGAGCCTTGTAAGTGCCTGGGAAGGATAATTAGGTAGCTGACACTCTTTCAAGTTCACAGTGGGACTATTTTTTATTGTTGGCACAAGAGACAGAGAGCGAGGTGACAGTGTTTCTGGAATCTTTGCGTACGGTGGCATTTCCAAAGTCTTGATGTTTGTAATGGGAGCATTAGCTCAGAAGACTTGGCGGTCATATGTACAGGTATGGAAGGGTTGGCTCGGGGTGTTAGAAATTAAAGGGAATGTGTATTTGAGGGAGGGGAGGCAGCAGGCATTATTGGGTTGGATGCAGGAATGGGGTAGGTCAGATGTGTCAGAAGATAGAAGATGCCGGCTGTAGGATCACTTCTGCCCAGATCGGATGAAGACTTCTGCCCGATGGGTGAAGATGGCTTAAGGTAGGGTGATCTTCAAGGGGTTAGTGTTAGGTTTTTTTAAGGGGGGATTGGGTGGGTTTTAGAGTAAGGTTGGATGTGTGGGTGGTGTGTTTTAATGTTGGGGGGGGTTGTATTTCTTTTTTTACAGGTAAAAGAGCTGATTACTTTGGGGCAATGCCCCACAAAAAGCCCTTTTAAGGGCTATTTGTAATTTAGTATAGGGTAGGGAATTTTATTATTTTGGAGGGCTTTTTTATTTTATTAGGGGGCTTAGATTAGGTGTAATTAGTTTAAACTTCTTGTAATTTTTTTTATTTTCTTTAATTTAGTGTTTGTTTGTTTTTTTGTACTTTAGTTTATTTGATTTAATTGTATTTAATTTTAGCTAATTGTAGTTAATTAATTTAATTGATTTAATGATAGTGTATTGTTAGGTGTAATTGTAACTTAGGTTAGGATTTATTTTACAGGTAAATTTGTCTTTATTTTAACTAGGTAGCTATTAAATAGTTAATAACTATTTAATAACTATTGTACCTAGTTAAAATAAATACAAACTTGCCTGTAAAATAAAAATAAACCCTAAGCTAGCTACAATGTAACTATTAGTTATATTGTAGCTATCTTAGGGTTTATTTTATAGGTAAGTATTTAGTTTTAAATAGGAATAATTGAGTTAATAATAGTAAATTTATTTAGATTTATTTAAATAATATTTAAGTTACGGGGGTGTTAGGGTTAGACTTAGGTTTAGGGGTTAATAACTTTATTATAGTGGCGGCAGCAGATTAGGGGTTAATACATTTAATAGGCTATGTGGGCTATGGCGGTTTAGGGGTTAATACTTGAATAGGTTTATTGCGTTAATTATTGGGTTAATGGCGGATTAAGGGTTAATAGTTTTAAGAGGTAGTTTGCGATGTTGGGGTTGTCGGATTTAGGGGTTAATAATTTAGTTATTACTTGCGGTGTGGGTTTGATGGCAGATATAAGGGTTAATACACTTTATTAGTTATTGCAGTGGGGGATTGCGGTTGACAGGTAGATAGACATTGCACATGCGTTAGGTGTTAGTTGATTTTTGCAGGCATTTTAGGGAGTTACGGTGCTCCCATACTCAGCGCAAGGCTTGCTACGGCTGCCTTTTATGGCGCCACGTAAGTCCTTGCGCTGGATATTGGATACCAATTTGCAACGCGGTTCTATGTTAGCCTATGGGAGTAATAATTGCGGGCGATAGCTGAAATATACGTGGGTAACTTGTATGCTACGCCGTATATGTAATACCAAAATCGTGTAAAATCTGGCAGCGGGGGATTTTGCGGGCGACGCTGCATATGTAATGGAGACCTTGGTATGCATGTGTTTTCCTATTATGGTTTTAAGTATTTTGTTTAGAGAATTTCGCTGGGATTTGAGAAAATCTATATGTGCCCATGTTCAGCCCATTTTACAGAAAACAACAATTATGCTTTGTTTTTTTACTTATTTGATATGGTTTTAGCACATCCAGTGTATTTAAAATAGGATTTATGCTGTGCATATTTAATATGATTTATTCCTGTGTAATTTACATACACATTTTACGTTTTTGATAAAATTCGAATTTTTGTGATCAATTTTGTTAGGACTTTTGATGCACCTTAACAATACAGTTTTTTCCTTTGTATTTATGTGTGATGGTTCAATTATTCATTGAGCAGTTTGTAATGTATGCATCTCCTTCCCATATGAAAATTAAGTATAGGCCTCTTAGTGAGAAACCCTGTTTTCAGAGATACTATCGCTCCCTTTAAAACTGTGCGTGTTTACACACTAAAGGTTGTGTGTGCTAGCCCCTTGAAGTCTGTGTGAGCTGCCCTTTAAGGTTGTGCTGCATGAACATTACTGTGATCTGTCCCTTTAATGATGTGTGATTGTGGTGCAAGTTGTCCTTTTAAAGGTTGTGAGTGCTCTGTGTGTTTGTGTGCGTGCACCTGCCACTGTCCTGTTAAGACAGAGTGTCCCTTTAAGTCTGTGTGCATCACGTATCGATGCATACTATCGCTCTCTTTAAATCTGTGCCTGTTTACCCACTAAAGGTTGATTGTGCCTGCCCCTTTAAGACTGTGTGAGCATGTGCCGAGCTGCCCTTTAAAGTTGCGCTGTGTGAGCATTACTGTAATCTGTCCCTTTAAGATGGTGTGCATGTGGTGCTAGTTGACCCTTTAAAAGCTCTGTGTTTTTTTGCCTGTCCCTTTAAGACTGTGTGACCAGGCAGTGAGCTGCCCTTAAAGGCTGTGCTGTGTTATTTATTTTCTCAGTAGTTTATACAGTTGGTTCTGACAGGGCTGCTTTAAGTGTCTGTGTACAGTAAACAGTTACAAATGTATAAAAAGCTGTAGGCTGAGGGTTTGATACAATGTATCCATGTAGGTGAGCACAGCTGGCTGGCTAGGGAAAGTTTATGGGGAGAACAGGGATTTTATACCCCTAAATATGGCTCCCTTTTTGTTCCTGGAGACACAAACACTGTAGTATTGTTTGTAGCCCTCATCTGAACCCCCATACCAATTTTTGAAGTAATAATAATGCAATATGGCCAAGAAAATAATTTAGAATGCTAAACACAGATTTTACCATATCTGAAAAGAGGGGAACTTCCGGGTGGTGGCCATGATAGGTTGCAGCTCGAGCCTAAACGATTTAGCTTGACAAAACCCTGTAACAAGAAGCCATCTGGCCTGAAATTAAATATACTGCAATCAAGCTAATCATCCTCCACCTGATCACTCTAAAATCATTAAGTTAGCTGCCAACATCAGAGCACTGGAGCTTATATTGAGGTTCTGGCCTCCAACTGACCCCCAGACGGAGTACCCTCAGGGCTTTGCCGTATCACAATGCCATGGGTGAGTTGCAATAACCTCACATAGATGTTTTAAATATATCCGATTAACATATGTTTAACATAGAAGAGCTATACTTTTCTATTAAGGCGCTGCTTGAGGAACATGAAGAAAAAAATATGAAAAAGAATAGATTAAGCGCTCTACATACTGACCGCACCTAATCCAACACATAAGGCAGCTACGCTGAGAGAACAAACTGCAATCGCATGCTTTGCACAGATCAGGCTACAGAGATTGCCTGCTTGATGGTGGTGATGGAACGCCTGTGCAAGACTTGTCTGGACCTGACATCCCCTCCCTAGTCATGGGGAACTGTGGCCCAGAAACCTTTGAACATGCACGGAGTGAGCGCAGTGATTATTTCTGCTTCCGATAACTATCAACCATATGGGGCACATGAATGGATGGTCATTCGCGGCAGGATGGCCCTGGACTTGATCTTACCGGCTACCTGGAGACATGCGGTCGGCCCTTCTAGGTGGGAGGTGAGTTCTCCCAGGACTGCTTCTTACAAGAAATACTGCGACATAATCTGCAGGAAACGCCACCAGCTTAGCAGTTGCCAATATTTTGTCAGATGCGCTCCCTACCTACTCCGCTGTCTAAACTCCCTAGAGACATGGAGACTCATTCTTTTGCTACAATGTCCTGGGCCTCCAAGTATAAGGTTTGTAGTGCCATGGCATGGGGACTTCTGTTTTTCAATGTTTCTTTGCAAGATAGGAGTGAGAAAAGTACATTCTGGCCTTGTACATATATTACAACAACTTGTGACTGGGACATTTGTTTAGTTATTTATTGTACTTACTGAACTATACTACTTTAAATTTATTTGGTTGTTCATGGAAATTCCTATTACGTGAAAGTTTATACTGTGCAATAGATCTTTATCTTTCTGTTATACTGTAAGCCTGTTTATCTACTGGTCAGAGATATTGCAGATATATTATAGCCATCCCTTGTTCTATGTTTCATGGGTATTCTAATGGGAAATAAGTAGAAATCAGTATGCATGTTATTAGCAACTTATACAGGTCCAGAGTATAGAACCATTATTTAGTTGCCATATTTTCTTGTAGTTAATTGATTTGATTCTGATGATGCCCTTATAGAGACACAGCTACCTAGTTCTTATTTTAAAGTATACACTATATCAGCACATTGTTACATAATTACTAGCAGTGACTATCAGCACATTGTTACATAATTACTAGCAGACTGAGTAATAGTATGAGCTCTTTTGTATACACAGTATTGCTCACACTCACCTAGATTACGAGTTTTGTGTTACGATGCGTTACGACTTTTAACGGTGAAAAAATGGCCATTATAGTGGAATGTCCAGGAACGCATATTACGAGTATTGTCGGTATAGCTATACCGCAATCATTTTAGCCTATAACGCAATGTCCATTCCGCACTGAAAAAAATTATGTTTGAGTATGGGATTTCCATAGCGCCGGTATTACAGGTTGTGCGTTCAGGCTAAAATGTTAGCGATACAGCCTATACCAACATGATCCATAACGCCATCTGAGACCAGTAGTTATGTGTTTTGCAAAACAAAAATGTTTCACAAAACATAACTAAACTGTTTCAAAGTACACTAACACCCATAAACTGCATATTAACCCCTAATCTGCTGCCTACCCACATCGCCCACACTATTTAAATATATTAAACCCTAAACAGCCGCTTCCTGACTTTGCCGACACTATAATAAAGTTATTAATCCCTAAACCTCCGGCCTCCCTCAGGTCCTAATCCGACCTTTTACGTCGGTAAAACTGGCAGAGAACATAAAGAGAGGGTACGTGAACACAGAAATTATATTAAAAATAAAGACTGTGACAGTCCTGTAGCAAGGCATTTTAGAGAATGCCATAATTCAGATCACTCAGGACTGAGGATTATTAGAATAGAGCATTTAAAGTCTAATAGAAGAGGTGGAAACTTGGATAAAACATTACTCCAACATGAAACTCGTTGGATATATTTGCTAAAGACAATAGCCCCTAAAGGGTTAAATGAAAAAATTGAATATGTGTGTTTTCTTTAAAACTCTTATTTGTATATACATAATGCTCATTATGTGCTATGACAAAAACATGCATGTATTATTTAATTCCCGATAAGTCTTTATGAAATTTACCACTTCAATTCTGTAATGTATAATAATATGTTGAATGTATCAAATAATCAAACATATCACTTTGAAATGTATATATTTGTAACCTCTTAAAATGTCAACAAGGGTTTAGAAATATGCCATGCTGATCAAGCAATATATATCATGATGTAAGGATATTAGTAACACAGTTACAACCTCTAACTGAGCTTTAATGTGTGGCACTTTTAAATAAAATGGAGGCGTGACTGGGTACCTGCTCTTAAGGACGCCTCAGCAACACTGCAAACATCTGACGAAGCCCCACCAGCCCTAAAGTGGGAGGGGCGAAACGCGTCATCCTGGCAATTGTTTGGCACATGTGATGAAGCAAACTACCTTGCTGTTGCTCAAGATCAGTGGCCACATTATGTGAACTGAGAACCAGATAAATACTCACCCTGGAGATATGAAGAATCTGTTGGTGAGCAAATGTCCCGATGATCATCTGTTAAGCGGGCAGTAGTTGCTACAAGAGGGAAGGCAAACCTTACCTGCTTCTAAGGCTAAGGCTTGTAATAGCCCTGAAGAGGTTTGTGTTTTTTGGCCATTTTTACCCCTTTACAAGCACCTGAATATCCTGCATTTGATGTTTCAAATAACCGAAATGTATTCATTTCTCTGAATACTTCACTGCTAATATCTGTCCATAAGCTGAAAAGAGGATCAAAGTTTGGCAGCGTGCTTCCTATTTCCCAGGCAGTTGTGGGTGCCACTTCTTTTGCAAGGACATTTGCTCACATACTCATGTATATGTTTTTTTTTATGTATTTTAACATTGTGGTGTATTTAAGTATGCTTAGCAGACAGATACATTAAAGCCTTTTTTCTGTACTCTAATGTGGTCTTGGTCACTCTTTAGTAGTTAAGGCTTTGTTAACTGATCTTTTCTTTTTTAATTTTTGATACATAGTTCTTATTTTACTTCTATTAGAGCTGTTCCCATTTAGGCTATATCTGAGCCCTTGCAAATTTCAAAAACCTTCACTATGGGATAGCGAAATCTATAAAATACCAACTCTTAAGAGCTACTTTTTTTTTTTAATGCTCTTAGAAGATAGACTTCTCAGAACTCCATGGTTGTGGTCAGAAATATTATAATAATTTCAACAGAGATATCCAGTGAAGGTCTAGGGGTCGATCCGATAAAAATCGTTGCACGCAAAAGTCGGCGACGCCAATAATTGCGCGGGTTTGGTATCCTATATACGGCGTAACCTAGAAGTTACGCGCGTATATTTCTGCCGTCGCCCGTAGTTTTTTGGGCCATAGGCAGGTATACCAAACCCAATTTGGTATCCAATATACAGCGTAAGGAATTACGTGGCGAAAATGGAGAAATCTTACTCCATTTTCACCTCGCCACAAAAAGCAGCCGTAAGAAGCCTTACGCTGACTATTGGAGCCCCGTAACTCCCTAAACTGGCTGCTAAATAAACCTAAAACCTAACGCATGCGCAATGTCTATCTCCCTGTCAACCGCGATCTGCTAAATAAAACCTAACACCTAACGCATGCGCAATGTCTATCTCCCTGTCAACCGCGATCCCCCGCCGCAATCCCTAATAAAGTATTTAACCCCTAAACCGCCGCCATCTACATAAACTAACCCCCTACTGTGAGCCCCTAAAACAGTCACCATCTAACTGATCTATCCCCTAATGTGAACCCCTAAAAACGCCACCATCTAACTGATCTATCCCCTAATGTGAACCCCTTACACCGCCGCCATCTATATTAAAATTATTAACCCCTAATTTAATCTACCTACCCCGCCGCCAGCTATATTATCTATATTAACCCTAAGTATATTATAGTTAATATAGTTATTACATTATATATATCAACTATATTAACCCTAATTATATTAGGGTTAATATAGTTAATATAGTTACTATAGTATTTATATTAACTATATTAACTCTATCTAACCCTAACACCCCTAACTAAATTCTTATTAAATAAATCTAATTCATATTATAAACTAAAATATTCCTATTTAAATCTAAATACTTACCTATAAAATAAACCCTAAGATAGCTACAATATAATTAATAATTACATTATAGCTATGTTAGGGTTTATATTTATTTTACAGGTAAATTGTTAATTATTTTAACTAGGTATAATAGCTATTAAATAGTTATTAACTATTTAATAGCTACCTAGTTAAAATAATTACCCAATTACCTGTAAAATAAATCCTAACCTAAGTTACAAATACACCTACACTATCAATAAATTAAAGAAACTACAAATATCTATCTAAAAATACAATTAAATAAACTAAACTAAATTACAAAAAAAAAAAAAAACACTAAATTACAAAAAATAAAAAAAAGATTACAAGATTTTTAAGATAATTACACCTATTCTAAGTCCCCTAATAAAATAATAAAGCCCCCCAAAATAAAAAAATTCCCTACCCTATTCTAAATTAAAAAAAGTTCAAAGCTCTTTTACCTTACCAGCCCTTAAAAGGGCCTTTTGTGGGGGCATGCCCCAAAGAAAACTGCTCTTTTGCCTGCAAAAAAAACCACAATACCACCCCCCAACATTACAAACCACCACCCACATACCCCTAATATAACCCAAACCCCCCTTAAATAAACCTAACACTACCCCCCTGAAGATCTCCCTACCTTATCTTCACCACGCCGGGCCAAACTCCTCATCCGATCCGGGCGATGTGTTCCAGCAAGCGGCAGTGAAGTCTTCTTCCATCCGGGCGATGTGTTCCAGCAAGTGGCAGAGAGTCTTCTTCCATCGGCGATGTCTTCAAGCAAATTGGCATCTTCAATCTTCTTTCTTCGCTCCTCCGCCGCGGAGCATCCATCCGGTACGACGACTTCCCGACGAATGAGGTTCCTTTAAATGACGTCATCCAAGATGGCGTCCGTCGAATTCCGATTGGCTGATAGGATTCTATCAGCCAATCAGAATTAAGGTAGAAAAATCTGATTTGCTGATTGAATCAGCCAATCAGATTCAAGTTCAATCCGATTGGCTGAAGCATTTAAAGGAACCTCATTCGTCGGGAAGTCGTCGTGCCGGATGGATGCTCCACGGCGGAGGAGCGAAGAAAGAAGATTGAAGATGCCGATTTGCTTGAAGACATCGCCGATGGAAGAAGACTCTCTGCCGCTTGCTGGAACACATCGCCCGGATGGAAGAAGACTTCACTGCCGCTTGCTGGAACACATCGCCCGGATGGAAGAAGACTTCACTGCCGCTTGCTGGAACACATCGCCCGGATCGGATGAGGAGTTCGGCCCGGCGTGGTGAAGACAAGGTAGGGAGATCTTCAGGGGGGTAGTGTTAGGTTTATTTAAGGGGGGTTTGGGTTAGATTAGGGGTATGTGGGTGGTGGGTTGTAATGTTGGGGGGTGGTATTGTGTTTTTTTTGCAGGCAAAAGAGCAGTTTTCTTTGGGGCATGCCCCCACAAAAGGCCCTTTTAAGGGATGGTAAGGTAAAAGAGCTTTGAACTTTTTTTAATTTAGAATAGGGTAAGGAATTTTTTTATTTTGGGGGGCTTTATTATTTTATTAGGGGGCTTAGAATAGGTGTAATTAGCTTAAAAATCTTGTAATCTTTTTTTTATTTTCTGTAATTTAGTGTTTGTTTGTTTTTGTAATTTAGTTTAGTTTATTTAATTGTATTTTTAGATAGATATTTGTAGTTTCTTTAATTTATTGATAGTGTAGGTGTATTTGTAACTTAGGTTAGGATTTATTTTACAGGTAATTGGGTAATTATTTTAACTAGGTAGCTATTAAATAGTTAATAACTATTTAATAGCTATTATACCTAGTTAAAATAATTAACAATTTACCTGTAAAATAAATATAAACCCTAACATAGCTATAATGTAATTATTAATTATATTGTAGCTATCTTAGGGTTTATTTTATAGGTAAGTATTTAGATTTAAATAGGAATATTTTAGTTTATAATATGAATTAGATTTATTTAATAAGAATTTAGTTAGGGGTGTTAGGGTTAGATAGAGTTAATATAGTTAATATAAATACTATAGTAACTATATTAACTATATTAACCCTAATATAATTAGGGTTAATATAGTTAATATAGCTGGCGGCGGTATGGGGGATTAGATTAGGGGTTAATAATTTTACAATAGATAGCGGTGGGGTAGGGGCTCACTTTAGGGGGTAGGTAAGGTAGATGGCGGCGGTGTTAGGGGCTCACTTTAGGGGGGTTATAGATTTAATATAGCTGGCGGCGGTTTAGGGGTTAATAATTTTATTAGGTTGCGGCGGGCTCCGGGAGCGGCGGTTTAGGGGTTAATACATATTTTATTGTTAGGATAGTAAGGGGGGATACCGGATAGAGGGTTAGACGTGTCGGGCTATGTTAGGGAGGCGTGTTAGACTTGTCAGGCTTTGTTAGGGAGGCGTGTTAGACAGTGCGGGTGATTTAGACTTTAGTCAGGTTTTGTAGGCGCCGGCAGTTTCTAACGTGCCGTAAGTCACTGGCGACGCCAGAAATTTGTACTTGCGCAGATTTCTGGACATCGCTGGTTTATCAGACTTACGGCACTTTAGCATCTGACGGCGCAGTATATGGGATAGCTCGAGTTGCGAGCTGAAACTGCGGGCGACGCGGGTTCCCTCGCTTGCGCCGCAAACTACGATCTATATCGTATCGCGCCCCTATAGTTCACATCTATATTATAACTACCTCCAGAAATGTTTTGCTTCTCTGGATTATAAAGGATAGTAGATGTAATCTTTTAGTGTCATGTGTATACAATCAATAGACTACATAAGCACTAGTTAATAGTCATGTCCATGTCCTCCAGATATTTCTTACCTCCCTAGACTATTGATGACAACAGATGTCATGTTTATCATGTACATGTAACCAATAAACTATATACACATTTCTCAGACATGCTTTAAGCATAAGCATAGTGATAGGGACGGTCAAGTCCAAAAAAACTTTCATGATTTAAATAGAGCATGTAATTTTAAACAACTTCCCAATTTACTTTTATCACCAATTTTGCTTTGTTCTTTAGGTATTCTTAGTTGAAAGCAAAACCTAGGAGGTTCATATGCTAATTTCTTAGACCTTGAAGACTGCCTCTAATCTGAAAAAAATGTCACCACTAGAGGACATTAGTTCATGTGTATTATATAGATAACATTGAGCTCATGCACGTGAAGTGACCTAGGAGTGAGCACTGATTGGTTAAAATGTAAGTCTGTCAAAAGAACTGAAATAAGGGGGCGGTCAGCAGAAGCTTAGATACAAGGTAATTACAGAGGTAAAACATGTATTATTATAACTGTGTTGGTTATGCAAAACTGGGGAATGGGTAATTAAGGGATTTTCTTTCTTTTTAAACAACAAAAATTCTAGTGTTGACTGTCCTTTTAATGATAGTCCTATTTTTGGCTTAGTTGCCAAGATCTTGTTGACTACTTAATAAAAATAGGATTAAAGTTTGGCAGCATGCTTTTGCACTTATGTGCTGGGTGCCACTCAAGAGTCTTTTTAAAGGCTGCAACTCTAACTACACAACTTACCCTGCTCTGCAAACCATTTTAAAAGCTGCAACTCTAACTACACAACTTACCCTGCTCTGCAAACCATTTTAAAAGCTGCAACTCTAACTACACAACTTACCCTGCTCTGCAAACCATTTTAAAAGCTGCAACTCTAACTACACAACTTACCCTGCTCTGCAAACCATTTTAAAAGCTGCAACTCTAACTACACAACTTACCCTGCTCTGCAAACCATTTTAAAAGCTGCAACTCTAACTGCACAACTTACCCTGCTCTGCAAACCATTTTAAAAGCTGCAACTTTAACTACAAAACTTACCCATTTTAAATCATTTTAAAAGGTAATTCATCTGAAAGATATCTCCAATCAAGACAATGGGGCCCATTTAACATTGTACGAGCGGACATGGGCCTCTAGTTATCAAGCCGTCAACCGCAAATACGCTGGAATTCTGCAGCGTATTTGTGGAGAGGCTGATTCGCCTTAGTTATCAACCCCTACTGCCCGGCAAAAGTAGAATATAGTGACGTAAGCTTCGATCTGCCGGACTCAGTCCGACACAGATCAATGCTTAAAGGGACATTATACACTCATTTTTTCTTTGCATAAATGTTTTGTAGATGATCTATTTATATAGCCCATAAAGTTTTTAAAAAAAATAAATGTATAGTTTTGCTTATTTTTAAATAACATTGCTTTGCTTTTCAGACTCCTAACCAAGACCCAAAGTTTTATGTGAATACCGTCAGCTACCTTCTCCAGCTTGCTCCTGTTTGTGTAAAGGGTCTTTTCATATGCAAAAGAAGAGGGAGGGGGGGAGTGTCTTATTTGCCACTTGCAGTGGGCTTTCCAGCTAAATTTTCAACAGAGCTAAACTGAAAGCTTCTAAGTAAGTTTTTAAACAGTTTTATACTGGATTTTTATATCAGTATCTGTGCATCTTGTTCTTTATAGTAGTGTCTATTACATGCAGTTATATGAAAATGAGTGTATCAGAGAATTATTCTCACAGCGCTAGAAGGACCTATAGCTCCTATCTAAAATGGGCCCCCAATGCCCACGGGAAGAGTACTAATAGAAGATAAGTTAAGAGTGGAGCGCCAACAAAGGCAAGGTCTGGTGTGTGTGTGAGGGATATGTTCACACTATCTTATGTGGGGGCTATATCCCTGTGATTAGCTGCAAAGGTTAATAATGGTAAAAGTAATAACACAATTTTAATACAAACACAAATTACATCACTAAACATGGATCAATGGTACATAAAAACATATATATATATGTATATATATTTATAAAAACAATTCTAAAAAACACAACACTTAAAATATAGGTTTGAATACCAGGGGGAATATGTCCCTCCAAGAGAAAGTTACGATATTGTTAGAACTGATATGGGTATGTAAATCGTAGAGGTGGTTGGACTCAACTACCCTCTATAACATTGGGTTCAGGGCTACCCGAAAATGGTTCAAGTCACTGGTAGGTTGGTTCCTACTAGTCTGATCGATGCAATATACAAATTGTACAGAAGCAGAGAAATATATAAAAATATGAGAAAATACAAATAAAAATTCACAACGTGGTGTGTATCATATGTGAAAAAAGGAGAAAAAATGGTTATAAAAGAAGGTGATCACAGATTGTACTAGTGTGTACACAAACTAGTGTTGATCAAAAAATTATTCCAAAAGGTGATAACAAAAAATTCTTGAAAAATAAAACTATAAAAATGTGTGAAAAAATATATGTGTAAAAAAAATAAGTGACAAATCACACAGTGAGTGATGTGTGAGATGGTGAGTGGAAAAGGAGTTTGTGTAAAAAGGTACAAAATACAAATAAATACAATATGAAAACAAAATATATTCCTAGAAAACGTCCCCAAAAGTCATAAAATGAAAATCAAATTAGTTCCAAATTAGTGTCCATAAAAATCAGATGGTGGTGACATTATGGTGATCCTGATAGAAATTGTATCCAAAAATAAATAAAAGTTAATGGTTCCGATAAATAGTTCAAATTAACTATTGAACCCGGAAGTGCTAAACCGGAAGTCTCAGCCCTATACCGGATATAGTATCTCTGTTCACAAAAGTTCCTAAAAGTTAATATATGTTTGCTACAACCCAAAATGCCAGCTTATACATGTATAATAAGACTCTGGCATCTGTTATGCTTATACGACCATCCTGTGTGCCATGCTCGATCCCATCCGGTATTTGCGCTAAACCGGATGTTTACCTATGTCCTCTACTTCCGGTTTGAGAGTTATGCGCCAAACCGGAAGTTAGGATGCGTGAAACAGGAAGTTGGGTTTTCTGCATCATTACCCAGAGGGACAGTGGTTTTGCCTCGGTGATGTGCCCATATCTATTTCCGGTGGTACTATGGCTCAAACATCTTAGAGTAAAACAAATAGGTCTACACTGAAGTTATTCTGTTAGAGATTTCTTATGGCTAATATTGCGCAAATGACTCTTACATGGTCTATGGGTTGGAATGTAAGAACTTGTCACCTATTAGAGTATCGTACATATGTGGTACATATCAGTATATTTAAATCTCCCTCTTCCATTCTATTGATGAGGGGACCTAAGGGGTGCTACTAAAGTACAGTCAAAATTGGGATAATGTGTTACTAGACTCTGTGTAAGATCTTGAATTTAAGGCTCATAAGTATATTAGGGTATACTACGGAGCATAGAGATATGAAGACATATGGGGTGCAAAGACATATGAAGACATGTGGGGTGCTAGTTGGACTCTGTTGGAATAAGGGATGTGTGCTGCTGGACTCTTGGTTCCATTCTTTGTTTTTTTTTTTTTGTAAATAAGATTTTTATTGGGTGACAATTCCAACAGCTTTAACATTCACAAACTTTTAGTCACGTGATAACAATAGAATCGAAAAAGAAAACATGGTATACTTTCAACAACAGAACTTATGATCACATTTTTGCTGCCGAATTGCCCTCCCCTCTTTTCATTATATCTCGCCCCCTCCCCTGTTTGATGTCAACCATCTCCCCTGTTCTATTATCCTCTCTATCTCTGCTCCCCCTTTTCTGAGGCCCCTTATACTCCTCTCCCCTTCTTCTCCTATCATTTCTGCATGTATAACATTTTGTGTCTTTCAGGTTGATAAAAATTCTTGCCTGTTATTATACTTTGCTGTTAGTATTTCTACATTTAATTACCTCCGCACTTTAATGTTCAGCAGTGGACTCCTTTCCCCCCTGGGACTCGCTTTTTCAATTTGTAGTGTTTACAGTATGTTCCATTCCCCTCTCAGTTGTGCAGCTAATATGTATTCTGAGTTACGGAATGGGTGTAGTATCTGTTTTTGTATCTCTGTTGATTGTTGTAGGATCAACCTCTCCCATTTCTTCATGAAAGCCTTTACCCTATCTTTGACCTCACTCATGGTATCAAATTGTTCTATTATCATTTGTTGCCGTAGTGCATTTTTGAGCTGTCTTAATGTTGGCGGTTCCCTCTTCCTCCACTCCTTGAGAATTAATTTCCTTGCTGTAAGGATCACGTTATGTGTAAGTCTTTTCTGAGTGCCTAGTTTAGCTGTGATGTCAAGAAATACTATGGCTTTCCCATCTAGTTTAATCTGTGTGGAGCACATCTTATTTATCCATCTTTCCGTCATGGCCCAAAATTTTGTCAGTCTTGGGCAAGTCTCAATTAGGTGTGTATAATCGGGGTCCGGCTGTCTGCATTTGACGCATACATTTTCTGTGTCTTTCACCCATTTACTGTATATTCTGGGTGTGATGTGTGCCCTATGAATCGTTTTGATATGCATCTCCCTTATGTCTGCTCCTATGGTGGCTCTCCTGACTTTTTCTATACTCTCTGTAATTTGTTCCTCTGAAATTGGTGTCTGCAGTATGTCTGACCATTTGTCACCCAGGTTTGCCTTGTGTTTTTGGTTTGGCTTTTCTATCAACATTTTATATATTGGGGAAACAGAGTGACCCCCTTGTGATGTTCGAGCAATCAGTTTTGATATCGGATCATTATGATCTGTGAAATCTATGTGTTTCTGTAACTGTGCAACGTAGTGTTTGACTTGCAGGTATGCAAAATGGTGTTGTCTAGGTAGTGTGTATTCTTTTTGTAGGTCTTGGAATGTATGGATCAGCCCTGTGGACTCCGATACCAACTGTTTAACAGCGTGTAAGCCTGTGTCTTTCCATTGTTGGAATGGCTTTGTCGTCAGACCTGCCGGGAAGTCAGGGTTTCCCCCTATGGGTATGAATTTTGTGTGTGTATGTGATACCCCCATCCACTTGCACATTTTCGTCCAGGCCCTTACTGATTCCCCAAAGATTGGGAAGTCCTTGGACCATGTGCGTAATTTGTGATGTTCCATGTGCGGTAGCATGGCTAATGCCCATGGCTGCACCATACTACTTTCTATTTCTTTGTGTGTGAAATGGTTCGTGTTACTTAGCCAGTCCAAGATGTATTTGCTAGTTGTGGCCCAATTGTATAGTTCCAGGTTCGGTAGGCCAAGGCCCCCTGCGTGAACCGAACACATGATCTTCTCCAGGCTGAGCCTGTGTTTTTTCCCCGACCATATGAACTTCGCCCATTGTGTGTTTAAATGTTTCAGATCTTTCTTATGTAATAGCATGGGGAGCATTTGGAAGGGATACATAAGTCTAGGAAACAGGATCATTTTTATCAGGCTAATTCTGCCCGTCATTGATATAGGCAATGCCTTCCAATTTTCTAGATCCTCTATAATTTTGTCAATTATCGGTTTATAGTTAAGTGCATACCATCTGGCTGGGTCCTTTGATAAACTAATCCCCAGGTATTTAATAGTGTCCTCTAGTGTTTTAAAGTTAAATCCTAGATCTGCTCTATAACTAGGTGGAGATAGCCACAAGATCTCGCTTTTATCTTTGTTAATTTGGTACCCTGAGATTTTGCTAAAGTCTTCAATAATTGACATTAGTCGTGGTGTGTCCCTTTCTGGGTCTGATATGAATACTATCATGTCGTCTGCATACAGGGATAGGTGCAGTGTCTCCTTCCCCACCCTTATTCCTTGTGTGTCCGTCCTAATTCTGTATGCTAGCGGCTCCATGGCCAAGTCAAAAAGGAGGGGGGATAGGGGGCAGCCCTGCCTCGTCCCCCTTCCCAGTCCGAATCTTGGAGAGAGTGTGCCATTAATGATTACTGCTGCTTGAGCTGATCTATAAATGCTGGCGACCGACCCGAAGAAGGAGCCCCTAATTCCATATCTGGTCAACGTGTGGAATAGGTGTTCCCACAACACCTTGTCAAAAGCCTTCTCCGCATCGATCGCCAGCATGCATGCTTTTTGTGATGTGTAGTCTGTTTTTCCTTCCTTTCTGGTGTTCCAGTAATGTTGTAAAACTAATTGTACTTTCCTGATGTTGAGGACTGATGATGTGCCCTTGATGAACCCTGTTTGATCGTTGTGGGTCAAAGATGGTAATATGATAGCTAACCTGTTGGCCAAAATTTTTGTGAAAATTTTGTAGTCACTATTTAATAGTGATATGGGTCTATATGATTCCCTAGCTGTGGGGTCTCTGCCTGGTTTTGGAAGGACACAAATGTGTGCTTCTGTAAATCTGTCACTTAGCTCTTCCCCTCCTGTTATCTTGTCAAATAGCGTGACTAGTGGCGCCAATATTTCCTCTTTCATCAGTTTGTAGAATTCATTGGGTAAGCCGTCAGGTCCTGCTGTCTTATTCAGTGGTAGTTGTCCTATTGTCTTGTGTATTTCCTGTATTGTGATTGGTGCGTTTAATAGTTGAAGGTTCTCCTCCGTGATTTGGGGTAATTTAATGGTTTCCCAAAACTGATCTCTGTGTCTCCCGTCTACTGAATGTGGTGTATATAGTTCTGAGTAGTAGTCGCTGAATGCCTGCTGCTTTTCCTTTTCCGTTATTAAAGTTTTGCCCTGGACTCTCAATGTCTGTATTACATTGGGTTTTCTCACTAACCTTGTAATGTTGGCTAGGGTGCTGCTTATCTTATTGCCATATCTGTAGAAACGTGCCCTGGCTCTGGTTATGGTGCCTTTAGCATTTTGCAACAAAAATGTGTCCCTTTGTAATTTAACTTCGGTATACTTTTGCCTGTTCTCTGTGTTCGGGGCTCTAAGATATTTATTGTATGCGTTCGTGACTTGTCTTAGTAGTATGTCTTCCCTTTGTTTGTATTTCTTATTAACTCCTGATGCATATGACATTATGACTCCTCTTAAAACCGCCTTAGCTGTGTCCCAAAATAATGCCGGTGTTGTCATATGTGCTTTATTAGCTTCTGCATAATGCAGCCATTCTCCTTTAAGGTGGTTTAACAGGTTAGCATCCCTGTACAGATAGTATGGGAATTTCCAACCCTCTCTTTTGGGTCGCCTGGGCCCTATCGTCATGGTCATGGAAATTGGTGCGTGGTCTGAGAGTGTGACTGTATCAATTTTGGTGTCCATAATCTGTGTGCTCAAAGTGGATGATGTGAGGAAGAAGTCTATCCTGGATAGTGTCTGTTTAGATGGGGATATACACGTGTAGTCTCTGCTGTCTGGGTATCTTGCCCTCCAAATGTCTGTCACTTTTAATGCCCTCTTAAATTTGTTCAGTATCCTTGTGTCTCTCTTGCAGTAAATGGCTGGCTGTTTTTTGTTCCCTGGAATGTCTGGGTTGGGAAATCTGTCTGCTGGCACCTGTGGTGCGATGTTGAAGTCACCTACCACTATTAGTTGTGTCCCTGTATGGGTCAGTAATTTTCTTTGTAATGTTTGCCAAAACTCAGCCTTCCTGTGCAAGGGGCCATACAGTCCACATAGAGTGAGTGTCGTTTGTTCTACTTCTATCTTTAGAATGATATATCTACCCTCGTTGTCTATTTCCTTGTATGTTATTTTGTATGGTAATTGTTTTCTGAATAGGATGGCTACTCCTCTTGCTCGTTTAGCTTCGTATGGTGTGAATGTGACCTCCCCCACCCAATCCTGTTGGAGTTTCCTGTGTTCTCCTTGGGATAAATGTGTCTCTTCCAACACTGCAATGTCTGCTCTTTGTTTTTTAAGGTATTTAAGAATAGCTTTTCTCTTAACAGGTGATGTGACCCCACCCACATTCCATGCTACTATCTTGATCTGGTTTAGTGCCATTGTGCTATGAATGAAATGTATCTTTTATGTATGTTTGTATGGTATTTGTGTTCGTCTAGTAAGCGCTTACCCTTGTGGTGTTCACCAGAAGTATATAGATGTATTTATGACCTACTTATTTCTTTTTCTGTGAATTGTAGCTGAGTCCCAGGGGAGTCCGTGAGCTGAGTCCAACCTGCTTGTCAAAGATAAAAGAAAAACAGTGTAAGCAATAACTTGTCTTGGTTACCTTAGTTTCCAACACCTAGCCTTTATGTGCCTTGCAGAAAACGATATGTCTATTAAATAACAATTAAATAACAAGCCCCCCCCCCCCCCAATAACTTGAACTGTGATACTTATTTTAACTGTTCATTGTTATGTCCTATTGTAGTCCTTAGGTGAAGACCTTTGGTCTTTCTTCTCCTTTTGCTCTTAGTGTTTCTACCAGACCTATAGCAGGTCTTGCCTTGCTTGTATGGAACTTTTCCTATAGGGATGTTGATACATTGTTATTTTTACTGCTCTGCCGGTGGATCATGTTCTTCTTCTTCCTGTTGGTTTCCGCCTCCTGCCGCATGTCTTAGATACTTCTGTATTTGGCTCGTTGAGTCAAAGAGTCGTGGGCCCTGGGGGGTTTGAATCCTGAGCTTTGCTGGGTATAGTAATGCCACTGGGATTCCTTTTTCTATGAATTGTCGACAATATGGGGAAAATTCTCTCCTCTTCCTGGTCACATCCGCTGAATAGTCTTGAAAGACGTGTAGTTTTTTTGCCCTCATATTGGATTGGTCCAACTTGTCTGTATGCTCTCAACAGTTGCACTTTGTCTTTAAAGTTTAAATATTTTATCATTACTTGCCGAGGTGGTGCATCTTTATTGTCCATTTCTCTCATCTTGCCTACTCTGTGAGCCCTTTCCACTACACACGGAATGTTGGCTTCTGGAATTTGTAGTGTTTGTGGTAAGATAACCTCTGCAAAATGTATCAGTTCGGTGCCTGGAACTGACTCTGGCAACCCCACAACCCTCAAGTTGTTCCTCCTCGACCTGTTTTCCAGGTCATCCACTTTTGCTAGCAGTATAGAATTTTGTCTCTGAAGTTGTGTGACGTTCGTGTTGGTATCACGTTGTCTGATCTCTGTGTCTGAGATTCTTTGTTCAACTTGTGTCAATCTTGTTGAGAAGTGTTTGAATTCAGACGAAAGTGAATCCATCCCATTTTGGAGCTGTTCAATCTTTGGGAGGAACAACGCTGACAACTGAGAGACTATGGGGTGAGTATCATGTAGTTGAGAGTCAAATGTTGTGTCTTCATTATTGGATTCTGCATGTATTTCTGCCAAGTGCCTTGTTTTGCGCTCTGCAGTTTTGTTCCTGGCTGTCATGGTTTCTGTTCTTTTTTTGAAGCTATGATAATATTTTTGCATACAGTTGTCTGGCAATTGAGCTTCTTGTTAAAACAGGAATCGGGTTAGTGAGAGTTCTAAGGGATAAATGTATACCCCTTTGTTCGGCTGCACCCCTTGTGTAATTGGCCTTGTAGGAGTATCTGTAGTCCTGGTAGGTTGTGTTAGTCTCTCAGTAAGGTCTTGGTCTTCACCGTTATAGGAATGTCTCTGTGTTTGTTCAGGCGATGGTGTATTGGGGCATTGGGGGGGGTTCAGGCCATAGGGTCTTACTCCTCACATGGTGTCATCACTACTAATTATGAAATTACCTCCTTTCCAATAATTAATTTTTCCTTCCCCAGGGCCCAATTCTCTTGCTGTGCTGCACCCCCCTTCGTATCCCTGCTGCTGTGTGTGGTGCGGGAGTTGTTTTGGGGTTAATCACCTCTCTGCCCAGCTCTCAAACTTGTATGTCCTTTCTCTCCACCTGGTATCTGTGTAGGGGCCTGTAATTTCCGTGCGCTGCGTGGCCTTTGCGTTATTACCCCTTCAAGTGATTTTTATTTCTGTATATTTTGTCCCTTTGTTTCTGGCCAGTGTCTCTTCTGATGCAAATATATGTAGGGTTTTTTAGTGTTTTTTGTTTTGCAGGGTATAACGTGGTGCTCTTAAGTTACAGTTCCGCTTACTCTGCAATAGTATGTAGCCCTTGCCACGTGGGTCTTTCGGCTGTGTGTCAAATGGTCTCTTTATTACTCACTGTCGTTGTGGGTACCGGGCGGTTTCCTCTGCTATCTCTTGTGCCGTTTTGCACTCCTCCGGTATGGTTGCTTTTATGCTTCTATGCCTGGTGCGGGCAAGATGGTTGCTGCGCTTTCGCGCCACTGCTGTACTGTCTGTCCGGGTGCCGGGGCGGTGTATTTCCCCCGCACGCTTCTCTGGCCAACACTGACCTGTCCAAGGTGTTAAGGACTAAGGGTCATGTAAGGCTTGTGCGTTGGAGCTGATTGAGTGGTTTTTTTTTTAGTTTATTACTATCGCTTGTCCGGAGCTCTCTGTCCTTGCTTCCACTCTGCAGCTCCGCCTCCCGGAAGTCCACTCCATTCTTTGTTGATATCCTGTGCTTACATGATACCTTGCATTTGTTGGCGCTCCACTCTTAACTTATCTTCTATATGAAAATGAGTGTATACTGTCCCTTTAAGTTACTACAGATGTTCCGAACGCAAGTTCGGAACAATCTGACTACTTTTGGTAGTTCTCCAGCGTACCTGGATTTCAATCATAGGAATCAATGGGAGTCTGACCATAGCGAAAGTTCATGTTCGCTGCAGCCCGATATCCCATTGATTCCTATGGGAAACGTCTGCCCCTAACACCCTAACATGTACCCCGAGTCTAAACACCCATAATCTGCCCCCCCCCCCACACCGCTGCAACAAAATACATTTATTATCCCCTAAACCGCCGCTCCCGGACCCCGCCGTCACCTACATTATACATATTAACCCCTAATCTGCCGCCCCCTATACCGCCGCCACCTACATAAACTTATTAACCCCTATACTGCCGAACCCGGACCCCGCCGCAACTAAATAAATTGTTTAACCCCTAAACCGCCGCTCCCGAACCCCGCCACAACTAAATTAAATGTTTAACCCCTAAACCGCCACTCCCAGACCCCGCCGCCACCTATATTAAACTTATTAACCCCTAAACCTAAGTCTAGCAATAACACTAACACCCCCCTAACTTAAATATTATTTTAATAAATCTAAATCAAACTTACTATTATTCACTAAATTATTCCTATTTAAAAAACTAAATACTTACCTGTAAAATAAACCCTAATATAGCTACAATATAACTAATAATTACATTGTAGCTATTTTAGGATTTATTTTTATTTTACAGGCAACTTTGTATTTATTTTAACTAGGTACAATAGCTATTAAATAGTTATTAACTATTTAATAGCTACCTAGTTAAAATACTTACAAAATTACCTGTAAAATAAATCCTAACCTAAGTTACAATTAAACCTAACACTACACTATCATTAAATTAATTAAATAAATGACCTACAATTACCTAAAATTAAATTAAATTAAATAAACTAATCTATAGTACAAAAAAACAAACACTAAATTACAGAAAATAAAAAAGTATTACAAGAAGTTTAAACTAATTACAGCTAATCTAAGCACCCTAATAAAATAATAAAGCACCCCAAAATAAAAAAATGCCCTACCCTATTCTAAATTACCAAGTAACCAGCTCTTTTACCAGCCCTTAAAAGGGCTTTTTGCGGGGCATTGCCCCAAAGTAATCAGCTCTTTTACCTGAAAAAAAAATACAACCCCCCCAGCATTAAAACCCACCACCCACATACCCCTACTCTAACCCACCCAATCGCCCCTTAAAAAACCTAACACTAATTCCCTGAAGATCTCCCTACCTTGAGTCGTCTTTACCCAGCTGAGCCGAATTCTTCATCCAATCCGGGCGATGTGGTCCTCCATCCGGGCGAAGTCTTGATCCAAGCGGCAAAGAAGAGGTCCTCCATCCGGGCGATGTCTTCCTCCAAGCGGCATCTTCTATCTTCTTTCTTGCGGCTCCATCTTCAGACAGCCGACGCGGAACATCCACCTTCCCTGACGGACTAACAACGAATGAAGGTTCCCTTAAGGGACATCATCCAAGATGGCGTCCCTCGAATTCCGATTGGCTGATAGGATTCTATTAGCCAATCGGAATTAAGGTAGGAAAAATCTGATTGGCTGATTCAATCAGCCAATCAGATTGAAGTTCAATCCGATTGGCTGATCCAATCGGCCAATCGGATTGAGCTCGCATTTTAACTTCAATTGAATTGAATCAGCCAATCAGATTTTTCCTACCTTAACCATTTAACGACATACGTCGTACAGGGTACATCTTGCACAAACTGGTCTTTAAAGACCAGCGACGTACCTTGTACGACGTTGGGGTTGAAAGCAGCTGGAAGCGATCCTGATCGCTTCCAGCTGCTTTCCGGTTATTGCAGTGATGACTCCATGTTGAGGCATCACTGCAATAAAATTTTCCCCCATCCGATGCAGAGAGAGCCACTGTGTGCCCTCTCTGCACCGGACATCGATGGCCGCAATCGTTGGTGGGTGGGAGCCGACGTGGGAGGCGGGTGGGCGGCCATTGATAGCTTGCGGAGTACAGAGGTGGGCGGGATCGAGGGCGGGATAGCTGGGGGGCGCGCATGGACGCGCACGCATGCATGAGGGAGGTGGGCGGGCGGCGCGTGCATGAGGGAGGGAGCGGGTGGGAACCATTACACTATGGAACGGTTTGTGTAATATTAGAGGGAGAGAGGGGAAATAAAAATTATATTATAAATAATCAAAGTGATCTGGGAGGGGGTGGCGGTTTAGTCTTTGGGGGGGGGAGCTACACTACAGAAAAGTGGGGAGAAAAATAAAAAATATTTTTTTTGTAAACTGGGTACTGGCAGACAGCTGCCAGTACCCAAGATGGCTCCCAATAATGTAGAGGGGGAGGGTAAGAGATTGCTGTTTTGGGGGGGATCAGGGAGATTTGGGGCTAAGGGGGATCCTACAGTACTTTCTGCCAGTACTTAAGACGGCGGGGACAATTGTGGGGTGGGGGAGGGAAGAGAGCTGTTTGGGAGGGATCAGGGGGTCTGATGTGTCAGGTGGGAGGCTGATCTCAACACTAAAGCTAAAATTAACCCTGCAAGCTCCCTACAAGATCCCAAATTAACCCATTCACTGCTAGACATAATACATGTGTGATGTGCAGCGGCATTTAGCAGCCTTCTAATTACCAAAAAGCATCGCCAAAGCCATATATGTCTGCTATTTCTGAACAAAGGGGATCCCAGAGAAGCATTTACAACCATTTGTGCCATAATTGCAGAAGCTGTTTGTAAATAATTTCAGTGAGAAACCTAAAATTGCAAAAAAAATTAAGTTTATTTTTAATTTGATCGCATTTGGCGGTGAAATGGTGGCATTAAATATACCAAAATGGGCCTAGATCAATACTTTGGGTTGTCTACTACACTACATTAAATCTAAAATTAACTCTACAAGCTCCCTACATGCTCCCTAATTAACCCCTTCACTGCTGGGCATAAAACACGTGTGGTGCGCAGTGGCATTTAGCAGCCTTCTAATTACCAAAAAGCAATGCCAAAGCTAATTATAAAAAAGCAATGCCAAATAGCTGTCTGCTATTTCTGAATAAAGGGGATCCCAGAGAAGCATTTACAACCTTTTATGCCATAATTGCATAAGTTGTTTGTAAATAATTTCTGTGAGAAACCTAAAGTTTGTGAAAAAATTTGTGAAAAAGTGAACAATTTTTTTTATTTGATCACATTTGGCGGTAAATGGTGGCATGAAATATACCAAAATGGGCCTAGATCAATACTTTGATATTTAGATATTCCTGACAGATATCAGGGTTCCAATGTAACTAGCGCTCATTTTGAAAAAAAGTGGTTTTGAAATAGCAAAGTCCTTCTTGTATTTAATTGCCCTATAACTTGCAAAAAAAGCAAAGAACATGTTAACATTGGGTATTTCTAAACTCAGGACAAAATTTAGAAACCATTTAGCATGGTTGTTTTTTGGTGGTTGTAGATGTGTAACAGATTTTGGGGGTAAAAGTTAGAAAAAGTGTGTTTTTTTCCATTTTTTCCTCATATTTTATAATATTTTTAATAATAAATTATAAGATATGATGAAAATAATGTTATCTTTAGAAAGTCCATTTAGTGGCGAGAAAAACGGTATATAATATGTGTGGGTACAGTAAATGAGTAAGAGGAAAATTACAGCTAAACACAAACACCGCAGAAATTTAAAAATAGCCCTGGTCCTTAAGGGAAAGAAATTGAAAAATGGCCTTGGTCCTTAAGGGGTTAATTCCGATTGTCTGATAGAATCCTATCAGCCAATTAGAATTTGAGGGACGCCATCTTGGATGACGACCCTTAAAGGAACCTTCATTCATCGTTAGTCCGTCGGGGAAGGTGGATGTTCCGCGTCGGCGGTCTGAAGATGGAGCCGGAAGAAAGAAGATAGAAGATCCCGCTTGAAGGAAGACATCGCCCGGATGGAGGACCTCTTCTTTGTCGCTTGGATCAAGACTTCGCCCGGATGGAGGACCACATCCCCCGGATTGGATGAAGAATTTGGCTCGGCTGGGTGAAGACGACTCAAGGTAGGAAGATCTTCAGGGGGTTAGTGCTAGGTTTTTTTAAGGGGGGATTGGGTGGGTTAGAGTAGGGGTATGTGGGTGGTGGGTTTTAATGTTGGGGGGGTTGTATTTTTTTTTACAGGTAAAAGAGCTGATTACTTTGGGGCAATGCCCCGCAAAAAGCCCTTTAAAGGGCTTTATTATTTTATTAGGGGGCTTAGATTAGGTGTAATTAGTTTAAACTTCTTGTAATTCTTTTTCATTTTCTGTATTTTAGTCTTTGTTTTTTTTGTACTATAGATTAGTTTATTTAATTTAATTTAATTTTAAGTAATTGTAGGTAATTTATTTAATTAATTTAATGATAGTGTAGTGTTAGGTTTAATTGTAACTTAGGTTAGGATTTATTTTACAGGTAATTTTGTAAGTATTTTAACTAGGTAACTATTAAATAGTTAATAACTATTTAATAGCTATTGTACCTAGTTAAAATAAATACAAAGTTGCCTGTAAAATAAAAATAAATCCTAAAATAGCTACAATATGATTATTAGTTATATTGTAGCTATATTAGGGTTTATTTTACAGGTAAGTATTAAGTTTTAAATAGGAATAATTTAGTTAATAATAGTAAGTTTGATTTAGATTTATGAAAATAATATTTAAGTTAGGGGGGTGTTAGTGTTAGACTTAGGTTTAAGGGTTAATAAGTTTAATATAGGTGGCGGCGGGGTCCGGGAGCGGCGTTTTAGGGGTTAATGAGTTTAATGTAGATTGCGGCGGTGTAGTGGGGGGCAGGATAGGGGTTAATAACTTTAATATAGGTGGCGGCGGGATCCGAGTGCGGCGGTTTAGGGGTTAAACAATTTATTTAGTTGCGGCGGGCTCCGGGCTCCGCAGGATAGGGGTTAATAACTTGAATATAGGTGGCGGCGGTGTAGTGGGGGCCAGAATAGGGGTTAATAGGTACGATGTAGGTGGCGGCGGGGTCCGGGAGTGGCGGTTTAGGGGTTAATACATTTATTTTATTTGCGGCGGGGTCCAGGAGCGGCAGTTTAGGGGGTAATAACTTTATTTAGTTGTGGGGGGCTCCAGGAGCGGCGGTTTAGGGGGTAAAGCAGTGTAGTTTAGTGTGGGTGCTTAGTGACAGGCTATCAAAAAAGCTGCGAAGAAGCCGATGATCAGCGAGATCAATGACTGTTAGTTAACAACAGTCCGCTGCTCATCGCTCCGTACTTGGTGCGTGGCTTCTTGACAGCTTTTTTGATAACTTTGGCGAACGTATTCAGGTCAGCGGCGGCGATGGTAGGTTAGATTAGGCGAGCGTATTGGGCGGGCGAATGCAGCTAAGTAGACGGCTTCATAACTAGAGGCCATGGTCCGATATTGCAGGTCATGTCCGCTGCACATCGATAAATGCCGACAGTATGCACTCTCGTGATTTATGATTGCACCAACAATGGTGCCATGCCGCCCCCTGCAGATTTGCGGCCAATCAGCCGCTAGCAGGGGTGTCAATCAACCCGATCGTATTGGATTGGGTAGATTTCCGGCAATGTCTGTCCTCTGCCTCAGAGGAAACAAAGGGCATCAAGCTCCATACGGAGCTTGATAAATAGGCCCCAATGAGTGCATGTATTTCTTATATCTGTTGGGCTAATATGCAATTGCTTTTAACTTTAATTATTGTAACATTCCAATCTCTTGTCTCCCCTTCTACTCTATCTCAAACTACACCTCCCCCCTTATTTTATAACCAGGATTGTTCACCTTATCATTCTCTTTCTTACAGCTGCAACTCTAACTACACAACTTACCCTTCTCTGCAAGCACTGGCCCTTCAATCCTCTCTCCACCACCCACCCTGGTGTTTACCTTAATATATAAACACCCCCTAACAACAATTAGGTGCAGCTGTCACTAATAATCCAGGATAGAAACACTACTTCATTTTCACAGCCTCTGTACTGACACTTAACCTGGTGCTTTATAAATACTTGATAATAATAATAATAATAGTTCATGTATGTTAATCTTTTCTGACCACCCCGCTTCAGTTAAAGGCAATATTACAGGGGTCCGTGGTTGCTTACTATTGGGGGATGACATCCCATTAACTATTTAAATAAGACATGTCTATGAAGTTAATAAACATGTTAATGTTTGTAATACTAGCCTCCGTCCCCCCTGAAATACCCCTTTCAGTCAAAACTAATATTTTGACAAAGAATGCTATGTGGCCCAAGAGTGACCACAGTCTACCGTTTGGGGATACCCTCCCTACAAATGCTATTATCTATTTATAGGGGATCATATTTCAATGAAAAAATCTAAGTTGCGTTATTTAACCCCCTATAGCGCAGCCTTTACAAGTTTTTCAAAACCCAGCTTGTTCATGCGATATGGGGTTTTTAAGCTCCATACCGCACAAAAACCAAGCGCTGTTTTGACATGCTCGTGCAGACTTTCCCCATAGACATCAATGGGGAGAGCGGGTCAGAAAAAAGTCCTACACCTGCGATCACGGAAAAAAAGCTTCGTAACACAGCCCCATTGATATCTATGGGGAAAGAAAACATGTAAACCTAACACCCTAACATAAACCCTACATCTAAACACCCCTAATCTGCTGCCCCCGACATAGCTGACGCCTAAATAAAGGTATTAACCCCTAATCTGCCACTCCCGATATCTCAGAAACTATACTAAAGTTATTAACCCCTATTCCGCAGCACCCCAACATCACTGTCACTAAATTAAAGTTATTAACCCCTATTCTGCCGCTCCCCGACATTGCCGCAACTAAATAAAGTTATTAACCCCTAAACATCTGGCCTCCCAGATCACTGCCACTAAATAAACTTATTAACCCCTAAACCGCCAGCCCCCCACATCGCAACAACCTAAATTAAACTATTAACCCCTACACCTACCCCTAAACCTAACCCTACTCCTAAACCTAACCCTAACCCTAATTGTAATTTTAATATAAAGTTAGGGGGGGCGTTAGGTTTGGGGTGAATAGTTTAAATTAGTTTATTGCGATGTGGGGGGCTTTTGGCTTAGGGGTTAATAGTTTAGTTAAGTATATTTTGTTGTGGGGGCTTGCGGTTTAGGGGTTAATAGGTTTATTATAGTGGCGGTGGTGTAGGGCTTAATAACTTTAGTATAGTGGGGGCGATGTGGGCGGACGGCAGATTAGGGGTTAATAATATTTAAATAGTGTTTGCGATGCGGGAGGGTGGCAGTTTAGGGGTTAATAACTTTATTATCATGGTAACTATGGCAGGGAGCGGCAAAATAGGGGTTAATCATTTTTTTTAAAGTGTTGACGATATCGGGAGCGGCAGATTAGGGGTTAATAAATTTAATATAGTGTTTGCAATGCGGGAGGGCCTCGGTTTAGGGGTTAATAGGTAGTTTATGGGTGTTTAGTGTACTTTGTAGCAGTTACGGATCTTGTCATTTTAGGCTGTAACGCCAGTTTTTTAGCCTCACTGCAAAACTCGTAATGGCAGCGCTATGGGAATCCCATGAAAAAACATAATTTTTACGAGTGCAGGACTGACATTGCATTACAGGCTAAAAGGCTTGCGGTACAGCTATACCGACAAGACTAGTAATGGCTGCGTTGCTATTTTAACGCTGAAATCACCATATTTTCAGCGTTAAAAGACGAACGCACAACTCATAATCTAGCTGTTAGTTAATTATTTAGCTTACTGTGGTATGTGCGTACTATTGGCTAAGTACATTTATGTAACAGCACCTTTGATGTATAACTGCCATATTGTATGACTTGCCTGTAAGGGGTATATTTATCAAAGCGCAGGCGAACAAGTTATGGAGCAGCGGTCTTTAGGAGCTAGATAATTCGCCCCCTAAATGTTTGTGTACCTCAATAAAAAATATTAAAATAAACAAATATCTGAAAAGAGTAACCTTAGTTGAAACACTCGCAAGCATCAGTTCAGCTAGTTGCCAAAAAAAGAATTTGGGGTGGAATTAGGGAAGGTATTGGCAGCTAACTGAAAAAATGATATCCACTGTTTTATCCACTTTAAACTGTAATGCCTTATCTGTATGTTTTTTTTTTTATATATATGTTGTAAGATATATAACAGAATATGTATAAAGAAATCATATTAATCCTCAGATTTCACTAGGGGTTTTTAGACTTAGCAGTTATAACATTGTGGTCTATTCAAATCCATTAAAATACTACAGATTGCTTTTTTTGTGGGTTTTCAGTTGTGAGAACATTCCAAACCAGGTATGGATTCCAGTCTTTGTGGTAAATACACAATAAATATTGCAAAGTAGGTTGGGTGTTTCTTTAAGCTTTTCTCATTCAGAGAAGACACAAAATCAATTTAAAAAAGTTATATTTCAATATTTCCATTTTCCAGGTTTCCAAAATAATCCCGTTTAAGATATAGGGGTGTTTACATGATCCAAATGAAAGTGGCTTATCATTGTGTTGATAAATGGATTTGATCTGCTTAAGAATCCACTATAACCTCCTTGATAAGTACTGGAAAGCAATTCCGATGTACTTGAATCTATGCCAATGTGCCTTTAAATCATAATCAGCTGGTTAAGAAATATATACAGATATATATCAAGGGATGTTAAAATAATGATGAAGATTTGAAGTCACTGTCACTTTAAGAAACCCATTAGCACTATAACAAGTGCAGTACAACTGATAATGATGGGTGCATTATCTTAAAAAATAAAAAAAAAGTTTTAAAATGGATCTAAATGGATATGATATATAACAAGGTGCTGGACTGAGAAGGTCTCCAAAGTGTATATGTATGTTTGTATATATATATATATATATATATATATATATATATATATATATATATATATATACACACACACACACTACTGTTCAAAAATATGGTGTAGACATGGTTAATGTTGTAAATGGTTAGTGTAGCTTGAAACTGATGATTCTTAATTAAATATCTACATAGGTGTACAGAGGCCCATTATCAGCAACCATCTGTCCTGTGTTCAAATGGCACGTAGTATTTGCTAATCCAAGTTTATCATTTAAAAATGCTAATTGATCAGTAGAAAATCATTTTACAATTATGTTTGCACAGCTGAAAACTGCTGTGCTGATTAAAGAAGCAATAACACTGGCATTCATTAGACTAGTTGAGTATCTGGAGCATCAGCAATTGGGGTCTCGATTACAGGCTCAAGATGGCCAGAAACTAAGAATTTTCTTCTCAAACTTGTGAGTCTATTCTTGTTCTGTGAAATGAAGGCTATTCTATGCGAGGAATTGCCAATAAACAATATCTCGCACAACTCTGTGTACTACTCCCTTCACAGAACAGCACAAACTAACCAAAATAGAAAGAGGAGTGGGAGGCCCAGGTGCACAACTGAGCAATAGGATACACACATTAGAGTGTCTACTTTGAGAAGCAGGTGCCTCACAGGTCCTCATCTGGTAGCTTCACAAAATACTAATCTAAACATTAACAGTAAAGAGGCAACTCGGGAGGTTGGCCTTCTAGGCAGAGTTGCAAAGAAATAGCCATTTCTCAGACTGCCCAATAAGAAGAAAATATTAAGATGGGCAAAGGAACACAGACACTGAACAGAGGAACATTGGAAAACAAGTGTTATGGACAGATGAATATAAGTGTTCTGATCACATTTGTGAGACTCAGACCAAATGAAAAGATGCTGGAGCAGTGCTTGAAACCATCTGTCAAGCATGGTGGAGACAATGTGATGGTCTGGGGGTGCTTTGGTGGTAGTAAAGTGGGAGATTTATACAGAGTGAAAGGGACCTTGAAGATGGAATGCTATCACTTAATTTTGCAACGCCATGCCATACCCTGTTGATGGCTCTTGATTGGAGCCAATTTCCTCCTACAAAAGGACAATGACCCAAAGCACAGCTCCAAACTATGCACAAACTATTTAGGAAATAAGCAGTCTGCTGGTATTCTGTCTTTAATGGAGTGGCCTGCATAGTGACCTGATCTCAAAGTTATCGAGATAGACAGATAGATAGATAGATAGATAGATAGATAGATAGATAGATAGATAGATAGATAGATAGCAAAGATAGATAGATTAGAAACAAAGATTAGATAGGTAGATAGATAGCTAGATAGATAGATAGAGTGAAAGATACATAGACAGAGAGATGATAGGCAAATAAATAGATACTGTAGATAGAGGGACTGATGATCTAAGGTCTTTGGGCTGGAAAGATTATTAAATGATGCTCACCAGTACTTCTATTTCCCTAGTGGAATGATGAGATAGATAAATAGATAGATGATAGATAGATAGATAAATAGATTTAGATAGATAGATGATAGATAGGTAGATGATAGATAGATAGATAGATGGATAGATAGATAGATAGATAGATAATAGATAGAGACAGATAGACAGACAGACAGACAGACAGATAGATAGATAGATAGATAGATAGATAGATGATAGATAGATAGATAGATAGATAGATAGATATAGATATAGATAGATGATAGATAGATAGATAGATAGATAGATAAGAAAAAATACAGCATAAGATTTAGCTCTTACTAGGTTTAATTAAAAAAATATCTTAAACCCTTTAGCTGTTAGTTTATTTAAGCATTTTTTAGCAGCCAAGGGTTTCGATTTGTTCTGATAAAGTCGCACCCGTAGTTCATTTAATATGATAAGCAGCTATCCAGTGATGATCCTTATCTGATACGTTCTTTCTGCAAAATTACTCACCTCCTAAACTTCCTTTTAAATTGATTCCCCCCTCTGGCTCCTTAACATTTTTTTAAGCCAAGAATAAAATAATCACTTCGGCTGACATCACAGTCTGATAGAAGTGCATGTTATTAACTGTAAATCAGGGGGGGGTGTAGTGTGAGCTGGAGAGTTTGATGAGGTACAGAGATATTATATCATGCTATATTACTTTCTTACCCCATAGTAATGCTCATGTGTCATGGAAATGAGACAGAACTCCCAGAGCCTGTATTAGAAGAGTGCATCTGTTAAAATAAATAGGGCCTCTCTCTCTCTGTAGGGATCTGTATACAGGGGATTGCTTAATGTCTCTTTGGCATATCTTGAAATGCATTTGCTCTGGAATCTAGACAGGAGCTTAAGTTATGATCTTTCACTTTTTTATTTTCATACCAACAATGTAATTAGTTTTAGTTCTTTTTTGATGAAGCCTCAATTTAACTCTTTTAGTGCCAAGATTCCTTTTGGGCATCTTGGAATCACTTGATGGTACAATGATCAAGGAAAGATGATATCTGCAATCCAAATGGTTATCTTTTATCACTGTCTTCTTGAGAATTAGGTTAAGATATACTAGTAAGTCAGGGGCATTTTATGTAGCACTTGCAGATGTAGCCTAAACTGAGTCAGAGATAAAGGTCTCAGAATAAAAAAAAAATACAGTTATAAGAATGCCAATGATTCTACCACTTTTAGAAAAATGTTTGCTTTCAATAGGGTTCATATTACTAGTTTTAGTACAATATGATTTTTTTTTTAATTCCTCTTTAATAAAAATTATTTGTTGCATTTTCTTCTTGTCAGTTGCATTGTGCTCCAAACAATGAAACTGGAGACAAAAAAATTCTTATTAGTTAGAGTCCTTCTAAGGAACTGAAAACAGTATGGTTTATCACACACACAAAATGTGTCCTGTCTACCACAGAAATAAAGGTTGTAATTGTCTGATTTGGCTGGGGAAAAAATAATAAATTAGTAGTAAGAACTATTAGAACAGTAGATGTGAACTGATAAACCAAAAAGAAGAAGAAAAAAACAAAATAACCGTTTCATAGTCTTTTATTTACTAGTTACAGGAATGTAGTTGTTTATGGTACAATGCTGCCTTCACAGTGGTATAAAATTCATTGCTTAATTGCAGATGCAAGCTATACTAAAAAAGTAAAAAAAAACAAAAAACGATGCTTACCTGATAAATTTCTTTCTTTCCGGGCATGGAGAGTCCACAAAAACATCTAATTACTAGTGGGATATTCACTCCTGGCCAGCAGGAGGAGGCAAAAAGCACACCAGCAGAACTGTTAAGTATCACTTCCCTTACCCATAACCCCCAGTCATTTGGCTGAAGGGAAACTGAAAAAGAAGATAACACAAGGATATAGAGGTGCCTGAGGACTATACAAAAAAACTGTCGTCTTAAATAGAATAAGAGCGGGTCGTGGACTCTCCATGCCCGGAAATAAATAAATTTATCAGGTAAGCATAAATTTTGTTTTCTGTCCTTTGGCATGGAGAGTCCACGAAACATTCTAATTACTAGTGGGAATCAATGCCCAAGCTAGAGGACACAGAATGAATAGGGAGGGAGAACAAGACAGGCGGACCTATACTGAAGGCACCACTGCTTGAAGAACTTTTCTCCCAAAAGAAGCCTCAGCTGAGGAAAAAGTATCAAATTTGTAGAATTTGGAAAAAGTATATATGGAGGACCAAGTGGCCGTCTTACAGATTTGCTCCACGGAGGCTTCATTTTTGAAAGCCCATGAAGAAGAAATAGCTCTAGTTGAATGAGCCATAATTCTCTCAGGAAGCTGCTGTCCAGCTGTCTCATAAGCTAAACGGATAACACTTCTCAACCAGACAGAAAGAGTGGTAGAAATGGCCTTCTGAACCCTACGCTTACCAGAGAAAACAACAAACAAGGCAGAAGTCTGCTGAAAATCTTTAGTTGTTTGAAGATAAAATTTAAGAGCACGCACAACATGCAAGTAATGCAATGGAAAGAAGGGTTAAGACAAAAAGAGGGAACAACAATTTCCTGATTAATATTGCAATCCGACACTACCTTAGGGAGAAACCCCAGCTTAGTACGAAGGACCACCTTATCAGCATAAAAAATAAGGTAAGGGGAATCACACTGCAGAGCCAAAATTTTGGAAACTCTGCGAGCAGAAGAAATAGCAAGAAGAAACAAAACCTTCCAAGATAGTAAATTAATATTAACAAAATGCATCGGCTCAAACGGAGCTGCTGCAAAACTCTAAAAACAAGGTTAAGGCTTCAAGGGGGAGCAACAGATTTAAACATAGGCCTGATTCTGACCAAGGCCTGAACTAAAAAACTTAATATCTGGCAGAACTGCCATACATGCAGAAGAATAGACAGTGCAGATATCTGACCCTTCAAAGTACTGACTGACAAACCCTTCTCCAGGCCCTCCTGAATAAAAGCCAAAATTCGAGGAATCCTTACTTTGTTCAAAGAAAAACCCTTTGAATCACACCAATGAAGGTATTTAGACCATACCCTATGGTAAAGTCTGCGAGTAACTGGTTTACAAGCCTGAAGCATAGTATCTATGACTTTTTCAGAGAAGCCACATCTAGTCAAACTTAGACATTCCATCTCCAAGCAGTCAGCTTCAGAGAAACCAGATTTGGATGAAGAAAGGGACCCTGAATTAGAAGGTCCTTCCTGAAAGGTAACCTCCATGGCGGAAGAGATGACATCATCACCAGATCTGCAGGAGCTATTAGAATCACAGAAGCTACCTCCTGTATAATGCGAGCAATTACTCATGGAAGCAACGCAAATGGAGGAAACAGGTATGTTAGATTGAAGCTCCAAGGAACCACTAGAGTGTCTACTAGAACAGCTTGAGGATCTCTTGACCTTGAACCATACTTTGGAAGCTTGGCATTTTGAGGAGACCCAATCAAATCCAACTCCGGAACCCCCCCTCCCCCACCTGAGAGTTATCATTGTAAAAACCTCTGGGTGCAATGCCCACTCTCCGGGATTAAAAGTCTGCCTGCTGCTCAGAAAATCCAACTCCCAGTTGTCCACCCTTGGTATGTGGATGGCAGAGAGATGGCAATCGTGAGACTCCACCCACTGGAAAATGTGAGTCTCCTCCTTCATTGCCAAGGAACTCTGAGTTCCTCCCTGGTGATTGATGTAGGCCACTGAGGTGATGTTGTCTGACTGAAATCTGATAAATAGGACCAAAGCTAGTTGAGGCCAAACTATTAAAGAATAGAAAATTTCTCTCAACTCCAAGATGTTTATTGGAAGAGATGACTTCTCTGGAGTCCACAGACCCTGTAAGAAACCCCAGACTGCTCCCCAGCCTAACAGGCTGGCGACCGTGGTCACAATCACCCAGGAAGGCCTCAGAAAGAATGTGCCCCGAGACAGATGGTCCTATGAAATCCACCACGAGAGAGAAACTCTTGTTGGGGAATCCAAATGTATCTTCTGTGAGAGATCTGAGTGGTCCCTGTTCCATTGATTGAGCATGCAGAGTTGCAGATGGAACCGAGCAAAAGGAATGATGTCCTTAGAGGCAACCATCAGTCCAATTACCTCAATGCATTGAGCCACAGATGGATGAATAGCAAACTGGAGAGACAGGCAAGAAAAATAAAGTTTGAATTTTCTGATGTCCGTCAAAGAAATCTTCATGGACAGGGAATCTATGATTGTTCCCAAGTAACACACCCTTGTATCTGGAACAAGGGAGCTCTTTCCCAGATTCACTTTCCACCCATGGGAATGTAGAATAGACAACAACATCTCGGTATGAGATTTTGCTAGATGAAATGATGGAGCTTGAACTAGAGTGTTGTCTAGATAAGGCACCACAGCAATACCCTGGGACCTCACCACTGCCAGAAGAGCCCCAGAACCTGTGTAAAAATGTTGGGAGCTGTAGCAAGGCCAAAAGGAAGGGTAACAAACTGGAAATGTTTGTCCTGGAAGGCAAACCTTAGATACTGGTAATGATCCATGTGAATAGGAACATGAAGATAGGCGTCCTTCATATCTATGGTCATCATTAACTGACTCTTTTGGACCAATGGAAAAATATAACGGATGGTCTCCATCTTGAAGGACGGAACCCTAAGGAATTTTTGAGACACTTAAGGTCCAGAATAGGATGAAAGTGCCCTACTTTTTGATAACTACAAATAGGTTTGAATAGAATCCTAGACCCTGTTCCTCTAGAGGAACTGGAACAATCACTCCCAGAGATGATAGGTTCATTACACAGTTTAAGAAGGCCTCTCTCTTTTTCTGGTTCACAGATAACCTTGACAGGTGGAATCTGCCCCTGGGAGGTCAAGATTTGAATCCTATTCTGTAACCGTCAACACAGCACACAGAAAAAGTCCAGCACTCACTCACAAGCTCTCAGCTAAGATTAAAAGCAAAACTGGAAGAGTCAGTTACTGTATTTGGACAAATGGGACAAGCCCAGGTACCTTGCAAAGGTCTCTTCCAAAAACCTGGGTCCCTAATACAGCCACACAAATGCAGCCATGCACACAAATGCAAGATCTTAATCTAACAATCTGGGAACAAGTCAGGGTTCAAGGATTTATGTAATCACCCTAGGCGTATGCAAAACAAGGAAAAGTGGACAGCACTCTCAGACCGGACCGGGTACACATCCCATGACTCCTAAACAGGCTCAGCTTTGGTTGCTATTCTGTAACCGTGGGACACTATATCTAAAGGCCCAAATATCTGGAACATTATGTATCCAAGCCTGCAGAAAAAAAGAAAACCTCCCCCCCACTTGATCCACTACGGGATGGGGGGCAGACCCTTCATGTTGATTTAGAATCAACGGAAGGCTTTTTAGCTTGCTTCTACATATTCCAAGGCTGACTGGACCTCCAAGAAGACTTGGATTGATCTGACATGGAAGAGGAAGACTTCTGTCCCTTAAAGTTATGAAAGGAAAGAAAATTAGAATTCTGGCAATCCTTAGGTCTACTCTTTTATTCTGAGGTAGGAAAGAACCCTTTCCACCTGTAAAGTCAGAAATGATTTCTGCCAGACCTGGTCCAAACAAGGTTTTACCCTTATAAGGCAGAGATAAAAGCTTGGATGTAACATCTGCAGATCAAGATTTTAACCACAGAGCTCTGCGAGCGAAACAGTAAAACCAGAAATCTTAGCACCCAGCCTAAGAACTTGCATGATGGCATCACAAATAAAGGTATTTGCTAGCTTGAGAGCCTTGATCCTGTCTTAGATCTACTCTATAGTACTCTCTTCTAGGATAAGATTAGATAAGTCATCACACCAATAAGATGGTCCTCCCGCAACTGTAGCAATACTAGCAACAGGTTGCCACTGTAATCCCTGATGAATGTACATCTTCTTCAAAAAAGCCTCAAGCTTCATATCCATGGGATCCTTAAAAGAACAACTATCTTCAATAGGAATAGTAGTTCTCTTAGCCAGAATAGAGATAGCTCCCTCTACCTTGGGCACCGTGCACCACGAATAGGATTAGCAACAGGAAACATCTTTTTAAAACAGGGGACGGGGAAAAAGGAGTCCCTGGTTTATCCCATTCCTGAGTTATAATATCTGCCATACGGTCTTGAACTGGAAAAACTTCCACAGAGGAGGGTACATCATATACCCTATTAAGCTTACTAGACCTCTTTGGATTCTCCACAACAGATGCGTCGGATTCTTCAAAAGTAGCAAGAACCTCCTTCAAAGAAGTCGAAGGTGTTCTAACTTAAATCTGAAATGTATTTCCTCTGAATCTGCAGAATTGGTCACTACACTATCAGAATCTGACAATTCCCCCTCAGAAGCCACTGAAGAATCATCCTCGTCAGATAATTGCGACAAACTGACTAACACAGCCTTAGTGGAGTCAGCCTCTGCTAAGGTTTAGATTTCCTCTTACACTTACCAGAAAGCTTTGGAAAAGCTGATAAAACTGCAGAAACAGCAGACGTAATCTGCACAGAGAAATCCCCAGGTAAAAAAACACCCCCAGGAGTTTGAGGAACCGCAGAGCACTGCATGTGAAGCTTGAAAAGCTTGAGGGGACAGCTGAGCAAAACTGTACAGGAGGAATTATCTTAGCCTCCAAACACAATAAGCATTTTTCAAATGAATCAACTTTAGCAATTGTGTCCATAATTGGTATCAGTTCCTAGCAATTAACAAGAACTGAAAATGCCAAATTAAGTTTATTTATATGAAGCAATAAAACATAAATAAGCACCTAAAACCCTCAGCTCTGCTGAGGTCTTACCCCTCCAGAAGTAGCTAACCCACTAGCACAGAAAACCGGACACACCCAGTAGCAAAATAGACCTCCTTGTTACAGTCCAAATCCACTTGCAACCTCCACACTCGCCAACTCCGATCTAAACAGAGAAGCCGAAAACCGAAAGTGCTGAGGAGCGGTAACGTGGCCGCAATTAAAAATCTTTTTTTTTTTAAATTGCGCCAAACGAAAACGACACAAAAACCGACAGCAGCACATCAAAAGTGATTGGGCCAAATAAGCTGAGCTGAAAAGCGACTGCAACAAGTTAAAAGTAGAATTAACACCTGTCAAACACTTCATACACTCTCTGAGCCCCAATAAAACATTATCACTCTTTTCACATATAAGCAGTGCCCCTAAAACAGGTTCAAATGCTTTCCACAAGGATTTAACCCCTAGAGTGCCGGTACCTTTAAACCTAGAAGGTAAAGCACTTACTTGTGGATCCTGCTCTGCCAGGCAGGAGCTGTTTTCTGAGAAGTGGCAGCTTCTCCATTTCTACGAGGGACCTATAGAAAAGAAAGAACAGAGTAACCAACCCTGGCTTTCTATAATAGGGGTAGCAATAATGTTAGAAGTTTAAGCAAAGACCACCTTGCTGTCTTCTATCTGCTAATAGCCACCATTACTCTTACTAAAGAGATTGACATGGACACAGCTAAAACCCAATCCTTGCTTGCAGGGAAAAGTAACCATAAAAGGATTAAAAGAAATCTTCAGACACCATCTTCGCCATCCTCCAGTGATCAATGTAAAGAGAATGACAGGGGGTTATGGGTAAGGGAAATTATACTTAACTGCTCAGCTGGGGTGCACTTTCACTTTGCCTCCTCCTGCTGGCCAGGAGTGGATATCCCACTAGTAATTAGAATGTTTTGTGGACTCTCCATGCCATAGGAAAGAAATTACTGTCCCTTTAAAACTGCATTGAACACCTTAATGACCAATGGCAGAATTATTCCGTCATGGAACCATTGAGCAATCTGAAGCTGTGTACTTAAGGGGTTAAAGTTGACAGCTACAGCTTGAATTTGATGTGAGTTTTGGGGTAGCTGCATCTGGTTGTAGGGGCACAGATAGTGGGGAAATGTTTGATGCACAGGTTATTTAATTCAGAAGATGTTGTTGCATAGATGGTTCTTTTATGTCCCTTGTCTGAGATATTTAAACACAAGTTTCCCTGTCCAATTATCTGTAGGCTCTGATCAGAAGCAGGTTGCCAAGGTGACTGTAGAGCAGGATGTATTTTGGGCTACACCCCTGACTTTATTAAGAGGATGAAAACTAAATGCATTATTTAAAAAATGCAAATTTAAGAACATATAGGTGGGAAGACCCTGGCAAACCTTCAAAACTGCAAAATAAATGAGGGTGTGGTGCCACAGACTAAGTGGAAAATCATAATAAACATAATACATGAATAATAACTTTTTGATTCATTTTGTCTGTATTTTAACAAATCGTGCAATAATCTATTCAAGGGGAATTTCCTACTTGAAATAGGTCCTTCCTGACTGAAAATTACCTTTAAAGTAGCATTCAGTTGAGGTCTTTTGTGAGAATAAATCTGATATGAAACAGTAATTTTAGCACATATGATTATAGTATTAATGAGTAAAAAAGTCCTTCAAATACTGCTTAAAAGATTAAACTTGCTATTCAAAACTTCTTAAACAGTCACGTTAAGCTTATTGAGTGTCACATCATGTAGAAGACTGTTGTATAAAAATGTATTTAAAAAAAGTTCTAAAAGCAATGGCAAGTCAGAGATTCTTATACTATGCTAACAAGGGGTTTAAAGATATTCTAAATATGCCAGACACTTTGCCTTAACTCAAGAGGGCAGGAAAAACAAAACAAACATCCTCACATTTTTTTCAAGGACTGTTTGCTTTAATTTTTAGTTAAAGGGACAGTCAAGTGCAAAAAAAACTTTCATTTTTAAATAGGGCATGTCATTTTAAACAACTTTTCAATTTACTTTTATCAACAATTTTGCTATGTTCTCTTGGTATTCTAGTTGAAAGCTAAACCTAGGGAGGCACATATGATAATTTCTAAGCCCTTGAAGGCCGCCTCTATTTTATTTACTTTTCACAGCAGGGGAGAGCAAGCTCATGTAGGCCATATAGATAGCATTGTGATCACGCCCGTGGCTAGTGGAAGACACTGCACTAATTGGCTAAAATGCAACTATATGCAAAATAACTAAAAGTCATGTGATTAGGGGCGGTCAGAAGATGCTTAGATACAAGTTAGCCACAGAAGTAAAAAGTGTATTAATATAACAGTGTTGGTTTTGCAAAAAACTGGGGAATGGGTAATAAAGGGATTATCTATCTTTTTAAACAACAAAAATTCTGGTGTTGACTGTCCCTTTAAAGTTTCCATAACCATAACCATTCTACTACTGTCTTAAAATGATATTAAAATATTTTGTTGCTTTTATCCTTTTATTCTATTTCAACATTTATTTTATTTTTCTTTCTTTCTTTCTTTCTTTCTTTCTTTCTTTCTTTCTTTCTTTCTATCTATCTATCTATCTATCATCTCTATCCATCTCTCTATCAATCTATCTATCTATCTATCTATCTATCTATCTATCTATCTATTATCTATTTATTTATCTGTCAAACTATCTATTCATAGATAATCTATCTATCTTGCTATCTCTCTATCAATCTATTTATTTATTTCTCATCTATCATATACCTATCTATTTCTCATATATCTATCTGTCTGTCTATCTATCTATATATCATCTATCGACCTATCTACCTATCTATCTATATATCTATCTGTGAAGATATATAGTTATGTAGAAAGATACGGCTAGTTTATGAGTTTTGCAGTAAGGTAAAAAAGCAACGTTAACAGCTTTTTTACGCCCGCTGCTATTATGAGTCTTGCAGGTATAGGTGTACCGCACACTTGTTTGGCCTTACCGCAAACCTACTTGCTTAAATTTTGTAAAGCCTTTTTTCTATGGGACTTCCATAGCGCTGGTATTACGAGTTTGTCCTGGGAGGCCAAAAAGTGAGCGGTACAGCCTCTACCGACAAGATTCCTAACGCATTTTAAAGTCAGTAGTTATGAGTTTTCCACTACAACGCTGTAGCATAAAACTCATAACTAAAGTGCTACAAAGTACACTAATACCCATAAACTACCTATTAATCCCTAAACCGAGGCCCTCTCGCATTGCAAACACTAAAATAAAATTATTAACCCCTAATCTGCCGCTCCGGACATTGCTGTCACTATAATAAACATATTAACCCCTAAACCACAGCACTCACGCCTCTCAAACACTAGTTAAATATTATTAACCCCTAATCTGCTGCCCCCAACATCGCTGCTACCTACATTTATTAACTCCTAATCTGCCGTCCCCAACGTCGCAGCCACTATTCTAAATTTATTAACCCTTTAAACCTAAGTCTAACCCTAACACCTCCTAACTTAAATATAATTTAAATAAATCTAAATATAAATTACTATAATTCCCTAAATTATTCCTATTTAAAACTAAATACTTACCTATAAAATAAACTCTAAGCTAGCTAGAATATAACTAATAGTTACATTGTATCTAGCTTAGGGTTTATTTTTGTTTTACAGGCAAGTTTGTATTTATTTTAACTAGATAGAATAGTTACTAAATAGTTATTAACTATTTAATAACTACTTAGCTAAAATAAATACAAATTGACCTGTAAAATAAAACCTAACCTAAGTTACAATAACACCTAACACTACACTACAATTTAATAAATTCCCTACATTAAATACAATTAAATAAAATTAGCTAAATTACCAAAAAAAATCCCCCACTAAATTACAGAAAATAAAAAATAAATTACAAGATCTTTAAACTAATTACACCTAATCTAATAGCCCTATTAAAATAAAAAAGGCCACCCAAAATAAAAAATAAAAAACTAAACTACCAATAGCCCTTAAAAGGGACTTTTGTGGGGCATTGTTCTAAAGAAATCAGCTCTTTTACCTGTAAAAAAAAATACAAACAACCCCCCCAACAGTAAAACCCACCACCCACACAACCAACCCCCCAAATAAAAGCCTAATTAAAAAAACTAAGCTCCCCATTGCCCTGAAAAGGGCATTTGGATGGGCATTGCCCTTAAAAGGGCATTTAGCTCTATTTCTGCACAAAACCCTAACCTAAAAAATAAACCCACAAAAAATCCTAACACTAATCCTCGAAGATTCACTTACCGGGAGAAGTCTTCATCCAAGCGGCAAGATGTCCTCAACGAAGCCGGCAGAAGCGGTCCTCCAGACGGGCAGAAGTCTTCATCCAGAATGCATCTTCTATCTTCATCCTTCTGATGCGGAGCGGCTCCATCTTCAAGACATCCGGCACGGAGCATCCTCTTCAATCAATGGCTTCTTTGTAATGAATGTTTCTTTAAGTGAAGTCATCCAAGATGGCACACCTTAGATTCCGATTGGCTGATAGAATTCTATCAGCCAATCGGAATTAAGGTAGAAAAAATCCTATTGGCTGATGCAATCAGCCAATAGGATTGAGCTTGCATTCTATTGACTGATTGGAACAGCCAATAGATGGAGCCGCTCCGCATCGGAAGGATGAAGATAGACGATGCCATCTGGATAAAGACTTCTGCCCGTCTGGAGGACCACTTCTGCCGGCTTCGTTGAGGACATCTTGCTGCTTGGATGAAGACTTCTCTCGGTAAGTGAATCTATTATTTTTTAGGTTAGGGCTTTGGGCAGAAATAGAGCGAAATGACCTTTTAAGGGCAATGCCCATCCAAATACCCTTTTCAGGGCAATGGGGAGCTTAGGTTTTTTTAGTTAGGCTTTTATTTGGGGGGTTGGTTGTGTGAGTGGTTTACTATTGGGGGGTTGTTTGTATTTTTTTTACAGGTAAAAGAGCTGATTTCTTTGGGGCAATACCCCGCAAAAGGCCCTTTTAAGGGCTATTGGTAGTTTAGTTTAGGCTAGTTTTTTTTTTTGGGGGGGTGGGCTTTTTTTATTTTGATAGGGCTATTAGATTAGGTGTAATTAGTTTAAAGATCTTGTAATTTGTTTTTTATTTTTGGCAATTTAGTGTTTGGTTTTTTTGTGGTAATTTAGCTAATTTTATTTAATTTATTTAATTGTATTTAATGTAGGGAATTTATTTAATTGTAGTTTAGTGTAAGGTGTTATTGTAACTTAGGTTAGGTTTTATTTTACAAGTCAATTTGTATTTATTTTAGCTAGGTAGTTATTAAATACTTAATTAATATTTAGTACCTATTCTACCTAGTTAAAATAAATACAAACTTGCCTGTAAAATAAAAATAAACTCTAAGCTAGATACAATGTAACTATTAGTTATAATGTAGTTAGTTTAGGATTTATTTTATAGGTAAGTATTTAGTTTAAAATAGGAATAATTTAGGGAATTATAGTCATTTGTATTTAGATTTATTTAAATTATATTTAAGTTAGGGGGTGTTAGAGTTAGTGTTAGACTTAGGTTTAGGGGTTAATAAATTTAGAATAGTGGCGGCGACGTTGGGGACGTCAGATTAGAAATTAATAAATGTAGGTAGGTTGCAGCGACATTGGGGGAGGGAGATTAGGGGTTAATAAATATAATGTAGGTATCGGCGATGTTGGGGGCAGCAGATTAGGGGTTAATAAGTATAATGTAGGTGGCGGCAATGTCCGGAGCGGCAGATTGGGGGTTAATAAGTATAATGTTGGTGTCGGCGATGTCGGGGCGGCAGATTAGGGGTTAGTAAATGTAAGATTAGGGGTGTTTAGACTCTGAGTTCATGTTAGGGTGTTAGGTGTAAACATAAAATGTGTTTCCCCATAGGAATCAATGTGGCTGCGTTACTGAGATTTATGTTGCTTTTTGGCAGGTGTTAGACTTTTTCTCAGCCGGTTCTCCCCATTGATGTCTATGGGGAAATCATGCACGAGCACGTATAACCAGCTCACCGCTCACTTAAGCAGCGCTGGTATTGGAGTGCGGTATGGAGCTCAATTTTGCTCTACGCTCACTTCTCGTCTTTTAACGCTGGGTTTGTAAAGACCCGTAACACCAGCGCTACAGGTAAGTGAGCGGTGAGAAAACCCTGCACGTTAGCACCGCGCCCCTAAAGAATTGTAATCTAGCCGATAAATAGATAGATAGATAGATAGATAGATGATAGTATGTAGATCTTTATTTACAATTAATTCAAATACATTAATACTATTTAAGTGATAAATGTAAAGGAAAAATCTTCTTAATGCTAAATGTCCGTATTCTGTGACCCTTGAGATGCAAACCCTTTATACTTTATAAAGGTGTAAATTAACCTGAACAGAACCTATTAAACAAGCTACGCAAGAACTAAAGCTTTAATACATAATCCACAGTATGCTAAGAAAATAAGAGCTGCGTGAAATCCATCCCAGTTAATAACGATGGGACTGTACTTGTGTTTACATATGACTGGCAGTCACTTAAGGATCTTAAACTGAGCTGAATTGAATTATGTACAAATCAGCATTGTATCAAGATGTGTAATGAGCCTTGTAACTGCAGCACTTGAATTTGTTATTTCATCTATTAAACCTCTGTGACTCTTACAATTGGTGCTAATGTGATTTTGTAATAGTTTAGTACACGCAGTTCTTTTTCAAACACTACAGTTCTTTAAATGAAGCTAGTACAAGAATTATTTAGCCAGTCCAGTCTGACCCTTTTCTGTAAAGTCTTAAACTCATTGACATTCCATCTTGAATTTAAATGATTATATCACTTGTTTTGTTACACTGCTCGCAATTTTTTTTTATGTGAAAGTCTCAGTTAAAATACTGTCAGCACCAAAATCAGTAGTATTACCAAAAAACAAGTGAAATTCCAATACTCATTATTTAAATTTAATAAATGACACCTTATGTAGAGGCAACCACTATATTTCCCAAACCTGTGTATTGCTGCAGAAAAAAATACGGGTCTGTGATTTTTCACACTTGAGGCAGCCATATTGTCTGTAAATACTACTGAAGTGTAATCTTCACACAAGTATGTACCCAATTATACTACTGAAGTCCTCCATCTGCCTGTTGGAGAATGGAAAAATGAAAAAAGTAGAGGGAAGATAGAGCACGGAAAAAAAAACATATCTACATTTAATTGTTGACACTAAGGAGACGAATGATCAAGCTCCAAACTGAGCTTGGTGCCCCATGTTTCAGGCGAGCTTTCAGGCTTGCCGGAAACACGTTATGAAGCAGCGGTCTAAAGACCGCTGCTCCATAACCTGTCTGCCTTCTCTGAGGAGGCGGACAGACATCGCCAGAAATCAAGCCGATCGAATATGATCGGGTTGATTGACATCCCCTGCTAGCGGCCGATTGGCCGTGAATCTGCAGGGGGGGCGGTATTGCACCAGCAGTTCACTAGAACTGCTGGTGCAATGATAAATGCCGAGAGCGTATGCTGTCGGCATTTATCGATATGCAGCAGACATGATCCGCAATATCGGATCATTTCTGCGCACACCGTCTTAAATAGGCCCCTAATTCTTGATTGGTGCACCATGCAACAAAAAATTAAAGATAATTGTACAAATAAGGGTATAAATTTACATACATGCATACAACATTGCTTTTCCTAAAATATTTGAATATATTTTGGATTTCATTTTACATATTTTCCCCACAACTATTTTTTGGGGGGCAACAAAGTTTTATATGGTTTTCATGTGAAAGTACAAACTTTTAAACAAATATGTAATGTTAAAAACTTTTAGAGGTAATGATGCAAACATTTATATGGTTTCCATAGACAGATGTTATATGATTTGAATGCAGTTAGTCTGTAGATCTAGATCTTTATAGCTGTAAAGTACACTTCCATACAAATATGGATCATGTGCCACATCTTTGTTTTTGGAATAGGCAGTAAAACTTACCTACGGTTTGAACATTGTAGACATGTAGAAAAAAGTTGTTCCAAGCATGTTTTTTTTTTAAATAATTTACACATTAAAATAGGTTTAAAAAGTCTCAAGTCCATCAAGTAAATTACACATTTCTGTCACTACTGTTGATCCAAAAAACTCAAATTGAAGCAAATTCCAAATGTACCTTAAAGGAAAAATAATCTTTCTTGTCTCAAAAGCGTCAATTAGATTTCTCCTTGGATTAACAACCTACTATACTGCCAATACTAGCTATTATATCACTATACTTTGCATCCAGTCTTTTTTAAAAAAACATCTATTGCATTTGTTATAACATCCTTATTAGGCAAATAATTCCATATTCTTATTTTTATTACTGTAAAGAAATACTTATGCAGCTATAGGTGAAATCTCTACTCCTCAAGTCTCAATCGATGACTTCTTGTCTATTATACAGCCCTACTGATAAACAGGTCAGCTGATAATTGCTTTTATGACCCCATATATAATTATATAATTTAATCGTCAATCCTCTTAGACGCTTCTTTTTCAGTGTAAATAATTGTAACCTGTACAGTCTTTCTTCATATAGCAAATCTTCCATTCTACTTATCAATTTTGTCACCCACCTCTGTACTTTTTCCAGTTCTATGATTTGTCCTCTGTGAAAACTGCTCCCATAAACTCTCTCTTTGGGTCATTTAGTTTGATTTGCTTTATAAATTTGAATTAGCAAGTAGTAATTAGTAAATGTTAATTATTTCTTTTTTATCTTTAAATGGCAGAATAAACTCTCCTCCCTTTAAGATTCATTCAACAAACCAAATGTTGCTATAGAACAAATGTTAACATTTAAATATTGACTATTATTCAAATGTATAACATTCTAATTTTCTGCAGTACTTTAACTAAGTATTTTATGAGGGTTAAACACATTGCAGGGTCCACTCCCTAGAGCTAAAATTAAATGTTGTAATGAAATTTGTACTAGTATGTCCCTTTAATGACCAGCAGGGAATAGTATTTCTCCATGAATTTTTAGTAGCATTACAGTAGCTGATTGTCATATTAAACAATACATTTCAGTTCACATTGAAGCCATTACCAACTTTCAGTTTGTGAATTGCTGATGTATATATATGCAAAAATGTACACATCCCTGCTAGATATAAAGGGAAAGAACTTGCTTTATATTATTCTTTCTATTGCAGCTCAATGAATCACAGACAAGGATTGCATGTGCAAAAAAAGTCATTTATCCCATAAGGTTATAGTTGCTAAGCAACATATTCTGAGACGCTAATTCTCTTCTAAAAACTAACAAGTTACTAAACGTTAAATGAAAATGGGTAGGATTATGCCACTAAGGGTCACTAAAGTCAAAATTATATTTTCATGATTCAGATAAAACCAATATACTTCCAATTTCAAAATGTCCACATTATTTTTCAAATCCACACTTTCTGGGGCTCCAGCTCCTACTGAGCATGTGCAAAAGTGTAAAGTATATATGTATATGCATTTTGTGATTGGCTGATGGCTATCACATGATACAGGGGGAGGGGAAAATTGGATTAACTTTTCAATTTGCCAGAAAATATTTTGTTGCTCATTTTTAAAATTCAAATTGCTATTGCATTGTCTTATTATTGTGTATGTTTCAGTTGTTTAATTCTATTGTATTTAGTGATCTTTTAAAGTAAACGAACACTAAACCCTCTAAATTTGGTACTCTTCAACTCATTTACAGCTGTCCCTGATTGACCTTGGGAGGAGAGATCAATTAAAGTTAAACTCAAGTTAATCTCAAGTCAAAATAAACTTTTTATGATTCAGATAGAGCATGTAGTTTTAAGACACTTTCCAAATTACTTACATTATAAAATGTTGCACAATCTTTTTATATTCACACAAGATCCTACTGAGCATGTGCACAAACTCACAGGATATACGTATACTAGTCTGTGATTGGCTGATGTCTATCACATGATACAGGGGGCCGGCAAAAGGGAGAAAAAATAAATTTGTCAGAAAAAATCTACTGCTTATTTGAAATTCAGAGTAGGTGTTATTGCATTGTCTTTTTATTATGCATTTGTTTATTATGTAAATATACTGCATTGAGGGTTCCTTTAGGCAGAACAAGCTTTATTAGCCTAGTATAACCTAGGAACAACATGGCAGCACATATACATACATTTTAATACATCATTATGTCTAGATGTTTTTTCTTAGAGTTTAGTGTCCCTTTAACAAATTTGGTGGGTTTGTAATACAGAATGAGCAGGTATGTAGCCTTGGTGCAAATCATTAGCACACCAGCTGCGATTTTTTTACACCTTTTTTAACATTTGTAGTGCAAACTCAGTCTAAGGCCTAGATTTGGAGTTTGGCGGTAGCCGTCAAAACCAGCGTTAGAGGCTCCTAACGCTGGTTTTAGGCTACCGCCGGTATTTGGAGTCAGTCAGGAAAGGGTCTAACGCTCACTTTTCAGCCGCGACTTTTCCATACCGCAGATCCCCTTACGTCAATTGCGTATCCTATCTTTTCAATGGGATCTTTCTAACTCCGGTATTTAGAGTCGTGTCTGAAGTGAGCGTTAGAAATCTAACAACAAAACTCCAGCCGCAGAAAAAAGTCAGTAGTTAAGAGCTTTCTGGGCTAACGCCGGTCCATAAAGCTCTTAACTACTGTGCTCTAAAGTACACTAACACCCATAAACTACCTATGTACCCCTAAACCGAGGTCCCCCCACATCGCCGCCACTCGATTAAATTTTTTTAACCCCTAATCTGCCGACCGCCACCTACGTTATACTTATGTACACCTAATCTGCTGCCCCTAACACCGCCGACCCCTATATTATATTTATTAACCCCTAATCTGCCCCCCTCAACGTCGCCTCCACCTGCCTACACTTATTAACCCCTAATCTGCCGAGCAGACCGCACCGCTACTATAATAAAGTTATTAACCCCTAACCCGCCTCACTCCCGCCTCAATAACCCTATAATAAATAGTATTAACCCCTAATCTGCCCTCCCTAACATCGCCGACACCTAACTTCAATTATTAACCCCTAATCTGCCGACTGAATCTCGCCGCTACTGTAATAAATGGATTAACCCCTAAAGCTAAGTCTAACCCTAACCCTAACACCCCCCTAAGTTAAATATAATTTAAATCTAACAAAATAAATTAACTCTTATTAAATAAATTATTCCTATTTAAAGCTAAATACTTACCTGTAAAATAAACCCTAATATAGCTACAATATAAATTATAATTATATTATAGCTATTTTAGGATTTATATTTATTTTACAGGTAACTTTGTATTTATTTTAACCAGGTACAATAGCTATTAAATAGTTCATAACTATTTAATAGCTAAAATAGTTAAAATAATTAAAAATTTACCTGTAAAATAAATCCTAACCTAAGTTACTATTAAACCTAACACTACACTATCAATAAATTAATTAAATAAAATACCTACAATTACCTACAATTAAACCTAACACTACACTATCAATAAATGAATTAAATACAATATCTACAAATAAATACAATTAAATAAACTAACTAAAGTATAAAAAATAAAAAAGAACTAAGTTACAAAAAATAAAAAAAATATTTACAAACATTAGAAAAATATTACAACAATTTTAAACTAATTACACCTACTCTAAGCCCCCTAATAAAATAACAAAGCCCCCAAAATAAAAAAATGCCCTACCCTATTCTAAATTACAAAAGTTCAAAGCTCTTTTACCTTACCAGCCCTGAACAGGGCCCTTTGCGGGGCATGCCCCAAGAAATTCAGCTCTTTTGCCTGTAAAAAAACAAATACAATACCCCCCCCCCCAACATTACAACCCACCACCCACATACCCCTAATCTAACCCAAACCCCCCTTAAATAAACCTAACACTAAGCCCCTGAAGATCTTCCTACCTTATCTTCACCTCACCGGGTATCACCGATCCGTCCTGGCTCCAAAATCTTCATCCAAGCCCAAGCGGGGGCTAGACATCCATCATCCGACGGCTGAAGAAGTCCAGAAGAGGGTACAAAGTCTTCATCCTATCCGGGAAGAAGAGTAGATCCTGACCGGCAACCATCTTCTTCCAAGCGGCATCTTCTATCTTCATCCGATGAGGACCGGCTCCATCGTGAAGACCTCCAGCGCGGACCCATCTTCTTCCGACGAAGTCCAACTGAAGAATGAATCAGATTGAGCTTGCATTCTATTGGCTGTTCCGATCATCACATTACCCTCTAGGCCAACCTTTAACAATAAACACATATACAACAGAAATGGAGTCAATACAAACATTGGTCACAAAAATGAATAAATAATTATTCGAAACCGATTAAATTTTTATATTAAAACATGGCAGCAATTGAGTCCCTAAATTCACCTCAAGCATGAGAGGATGCGTCCCAAATGTTAGGAACTGTGATGGAGCCCTCCCGTGCGCCTCCACCCTAAGCAATAATCAGGGCAGTCATAAAGCTCTACTGGACTGCCTACATGGGTAGAAGCCCCTAGACCACCGCCTCGGGTGGGTTGCTCCCCCCATCAACCTGAACATCACTCCATCCAAAGGGCAAGATTAAAAAAGTCATGCGGTATGGGTTTTCCACAAGCGATATGGGTTTTTTTGCAATCAATTTCCATTGCGCAGATATTATGTTTTGAAAAATCGCGATTGCGCACACACAATCACCTTTTACATACACATATATAGAGAAACATGGATTTATATGTATAGAGATATGCTTAACTAGAGAGATAATGAAATAAATTTGCATTACAATCTTATGCACATTAAACAATATCTCAGATGGATTTTCAAAGTGATATTCACATATAGATCTCGAGATATCTAGACATATTATATAATCATATACATATCTCACTCTAAATAGATATATCAGTCCAAATATCATCACATATATAGTGAAATATTTATTTAGAAATACATAGAACATATTACATTACAAAAACATTCTCACAATATGAAATATTCACATTTTCATGTACACTTTTCGAGGAGAAAACGTCATGGGCTTTGCGCAAAAGATTAGTGTTTTAGTAGAGTTTTTTTCTATTTGTCTTTTCATTGACTTCTATGGGGGAATATGTGAACATGCACGCAATTTGCTATTTGGCTTAACGTGCGCACAAAATAAATTATTTTGCAACTTGTAATAGATACGCAACCCCACATGCAAAAAAGCCATAAGGCTCGCTGTTTTTTCACAACAGACTTGTCATGCTACTTGTAATCTTGCCCAAAGTTGTTAAATATGTGGGGCCATGACCTCCCGCCTCTAGAAACTCCAAGTTAACCCAACCAATAAAGGGTCTCCACACTGTTGGCTGCACAAACCAACTTGAGTCAAGGTAGACCAAAAATGCACAGTCTTACAAAAGCTAGCTTGAGTAATCCCACCCCAGCGGTGAGTCCTGCAACAACCCTAAGGAAGCCATACAACTCAAGCTGCCAAGATAACAACATTAGTGTAGGAGGGTGGGTAACAGCAGAAGTCTTCAGCAGTAAGCAAAAGATACGTGGATGCTTCCTGCAACCTCTTTTAAAACCGCACACATATACTACATCTCCATGCGTACCCTTGCCAAGAATTAACTCTTAAGGATGTTACAAGCCTATAAAGGGCGCTCCACTAGCATTTTTAAAAAACCTCAATTCTAATCTGATGTCTACATTCTGCAAACAGTTTAACATAAAAATCAGCTTCTGGTAACTCCAGTTTGATGATATAGTAAAGAGCTACATATGCTTTGTAAATAACAACCAAATTAGCTGAAGACATACGTTTTAATTGGAACACATTTGTTTCTCTTTTTTTAATTTTGGTAAGAAAAAGAAAAAAGACATTAAAGACATCAAGTAGTCTGAAGAGCATGTATAATAGAAAAGCTTTTATTATGTTCTCCAAATCCAACATTTAGTAGCCAGAAAGGAAAGCCAGGTAATATATGGGGCAGACAATTATTTACATATCTTATTTTTAACATTTTAAAGTATTTGAGTAGAAAGGGTTCCAAAATGTAAATCTATGTTTATACATGTGTATACATGTGTTTATATACATATATATTTACATACCATATACCTTTTAACCCTTAAAAAATGTTATGATTATTTATAAAAATATTATTTATCAGACAGTGTAACACTTTATTTTAATGTATTTATGTTGTGTTTGGTGCACTTTTTAAAAAACTTTTACTCTTTACGCTAGAGGGCATATTTATCAAGCTCCGTATGGAGCTTGAAGCCACTTGTTTCAGGCGAGCCTTCAGGCTCACTGGAAACAGAAGTTATGAAGCAGCGGTCTAAAGACCGCTGCTCCATACCTTGTCCACCTGCTCTGAGGCCGCGGACAGAAATCAATCCAATCAAATATGATCAGGTTGATTGACACCCCCTGCTAGCGGCTGATTGGCCGCAAATCTGCAGGGGGTGGCATTGTACCAGCAGTTTACAAGAACTACTGGTGCAATGATAAATGCGGACAGCGTATGCTGTCGGCATTTATCGATGTAAAGTGGACATGATACGCTACTTCAAATCATGTCCACTCGCACATTGATAAAAATGCCCCTAGGTCTCCACTCGCGCTAACCTGACGCAAGCAATATTAGTTTGCGCTCGAGTAAATGCACTTAGTTTCAACTTGTAATACATGTTGTATTACAATTCAAGTTAACATGGGAACGAAATTGCTTATCACGATCTCCACTAACAATAGTGTGCCACTTGTAATCTAGCCTTATGTGTTTAAAACATCAAAGAACTTTTCTTTCTCTCTCTCTCTCTCTCTCTCTCTCTCTCTCTCTATATATATATATATATATATATATATATATATATATATATATATATATATATACTGTATATATATATCTATATATATATAGATATATATATATAGATATATATAGATATATATAATATAGAAGAAAGAGCGCACTGCCACTCAAACAACATCTACCAGGGTGCAGGCAAATTTAATTATAAAATAAAAAGGCATGCACTCGCTGGATTAGTGAAAAAGTGCTTTAATTAGCACATCAAAAAATGTGTAATGTTTCGGGGATCAATCACCCCTTCATCATTGGTCTGATGAAGGGGTGATTGATCCCTGAAACGTTACACATTTTTTGATGTGCTAATTAAATCACTTTTTCACTAATCCAGCGAGTGCATGCCTTTTCTTATTTTATATATATATATATATATATATATATATATATATATATATATACTGTATATATATTTATATATATTTATATATATATATTACATTAGCCTATTTGTGGCTGTGCTTTGCAGTTGACTACCTTACCCATTTACTACTGTGCGTCATTTTGGTGGTGACTTTTCCCTTGATATATCTTCTATGGTTCAAATTACTCCACCCACTACAGAAACAGTCATACAATTGAAACCCCACATTCTGTGTAGTGGGTTTCACTGTGTACTGTTGGCATGCCCGCTCAGTTTATTTTTACTGAAGGGTGGGGAGGGGATTAATTCTCACAGAACTAAAGACAAAGTCTGTCATGTGCCATCCAAGCTCTATGAAAAAAAGTACTGAGAATCACAATAGAAACTAAAGCATATGTAAGAGAAAAGACACATTGCCTGATTTAGGCCGATCATGCTTGATTCTCTACGTATTGTGGGGGAGGCAGCTTGCATCATGAATAGGCATTTGTATCTGCTTCCACCCACCCTCTGTCTCATGATTGGCGGACACTCAGCTAAGCTGACAAAAAGGCAGTTTTTCTTTAGTACGATCCAAGAGTGAACATTTCCAAGTTTTGGGGGTGGGAGGAGGAAAAAAATAAAATTGTAATAAAAATAATACAACTCACAACAGACGGCAACAGATTGTGCCTCAGAAGCTGAAACTTTCTTGGGTTTGTTTTTGCTTTGTGATGTGAAATAATACATTGCAACTTGATTTGGCAGCTCCAAATCATTACTGCTGTCTAGTGTATCATTTTCATTTATGTTGCCAATGTATTCTGCACCCAATGTACAGTGCATCATATAAGCATTATAAATTCCAATGACATGTTAATAATTTATTAATAAGAAAAGTAACCCTTTCATTGTCAAAGCAGACAGCAGTATATTTTAGATGGTTTATATATGTTTAACAACATGCAATGTTTGTCTGTATTTTTTTTTTACTAAATTAGAAATGACTATGGCAAGTAGATTGTTTACAACTGTGGTTTTGAGAAAATCAACTATTTCTGTGTTTAAGACCCAATCAGGCTTAGGTCCAACTCCCCTCCTTGTAACCTATAGGACATTATACACTTCCACTCAGAAACCTATCACACTTTCCTCAGGCCTCACACATTTCCTGTTTGTGTATTTCCTTTGTCATCTAAACATCATCATCCCTAACTCACAAGCTCATATTTTACAAACACAATGAACAAAACTGTTCACTACCAATCAGTCTGTCCTTTAAAAATTCTTAAATGTACCATTCATCAAATCTTTTTTTGAATTAAAAAACAGCAACCCTCTTTTATTTTTTAAAGTTTCTTATTTCCCCAATTTTTCTTAACTCTACCTTTTTGTCTTGTTCATATTTCTTCTTCAGGAAGAGAATATCAAGGTCATTAATGAAGACAAAGGAGATGCTGAATCATTTTAGTCAAGTTTGAAGAAACAATTTGACAATTCGTCAAAGGGTATTAAGATATGAATTTATATTTTGACATTGGTTCCTTAGGGAACAGATGTTACTTAAGGGGTTTTGTCAACTGAGAAGTTTAGTAGTGTAGGTTTGCAGCATATTGGGTTACTTCAGTTGGAATCTCTTCAGTTGGAATCTCTTGAACAAAAGACAGGTTTGCCACATAGCGTGAACCAATATAGGAACACTGAAATATATATAAACAGCGTTACTGCTCTACTTACAAGAATAAAGCACCTCCAGATGCTAAAAGCATGCAGGAACCTCTGCTGACAATCAAGAGCAGCAACTAGAACCAATACTGATGTGGGTCTCTCAGAGAAAGCTTCTCGATCCACATGGTAATTCACATATGGCAGGCAGGTCCTATCATCTTGGATCCCATTGCACTTCAACATAACCACGATCTCCAAATCAGGCTTTACACATAGGACGTCAGCCGTGACTTTATATCACTGCACTAATACCAGACGAGTGGCCAAGCTCCAGGCTTATAAAGTGATATATATGTCTGTTTGCCAAAATATATACACATCAAACTAATTACAAAACACATGTGAGCAATGCCAGCCACTCCCCTTTAATCCATAATAAAATGACAATACAATATCACTACATCTCCTACTAAAAAAAACACTTGACCAAAAAATACTGATGTGTGATAAAAAAAGATTAAAAAAATGAATACAAAAACTAAATAATGAGGTTAAAAATACCTAAAATATAAAATAATAATAATAATATATATATGTATATATTAGGGGTGCGCATCTTCACTGGTCTTACGATTCGATTACGATTGTCCTGTCAACAATTTGGTTCGATTCCACGATGCATCACGATTACTGCCTATGATTTTCTGCAACAAATTAAAGCAGTCACAAGAACTCCCTTTTTTATGTTATCTGCTCTAAAAAAAGGACACTTCCTGCATGTAGCAAAATCTGAACACAGCAGACAACAACAGTATTGTAGTGGATGCAGTGTGTGTGTGAGTGAATTTTTGGGATGGGGCTGTGGGGAGTGAGCAGCCTCAGCAGCGCATGCACAGTTACAAATATCAAAAAAGGAGAGAAAAAGATGCACCTACAGAGCACTCTAATGTGTACATATAAGAGAGGGAAGTGGTCAATCAGGAAATACTAAAACATAACTTTTAATATGATATATTGTAAAAAATGAAGTGAATGTGTAATAAAATTTAAATTAAAAACCAAAATAGGTAGTGAGTCACCGCAGCCTCTGTAATCTATTAAAGGGCACAAAATATATGTATAATAAAGTGACCGGACCATTAGCTACAGACTACCAATTGTGTTAGTGCCACAAACAAATTAACTAGACACTTCATTTTTTACAATATATCATATTAAAAGTTATGTTTTAATATTTCCTGAGAGACCACTTCCCTCTCTTATATGTACACATTAGAGTGCTCTGTACGTGCATCTTTTTCTCTCCTTTTTTGATATTTATAACTTTGGCATTGATCACCCCCCCCCCCAACCTCTAGATGTAGGAACTCTGTTTCTCTATATTATTGATTAGTTAGTGGGGCAATTTATACATTTTGTTTCCCTACCTTATCCTCTCATACACAGTTACACACTGAATCTATTGTTGGCTCATCTCTTGTGCAGTTATAACTACCCTCTTTGTGGTGGGCAAAAACGTCTAGACATTTCCGACACTATAAGCCATATTATCATTTTCCAAAACCAGTGTCAGTATATTTTAGACCTAATAACATCTGTGAAGTTCTAGCAGATTATTCATGATTTGGCTGTTGTATTTGCACTGTAACATAAACTGGTTAATCATTTTTTATTATAACCCAAGCGCACAGAAAGCCGAACTTTGAATATCGTGACAGCGTTAACAAATTCTCCCATAGAAGTCAATGGAGCAAAACAAAGTATAAATACAACTAACACCCTGCTCAGACGCAAACCCAATCCGATTTTCTCAAGTTCACTAACCCAACATGAAAATATTAATATTTCCCATTCTAATGTTCTTCGCATAGCAAAATATGTTCTATTTATTCATAAATACATATATATATATATATATATATATATAATGTTCTTTGGTACTATATATATATGTGTGTGTGCATGTGTGTGTGTGTGTTTGTGTGTGTGTGTATTTATGTGTCAAAAATAGAAAAAAGGAGTCGATCCCAATATCCAAGGAATATATAAAAACAGCCTTTATTCTTCAAATTAAAATTCAAACATGATACACACACAGAGAGTATCAGGTTTTATGCGTTTCGGCTAGGTGCCGTACTCATAAACCTGATTAGGCACAGGTGAGTGCCTTCTTAAAAAGGTTACAAAACAAATGCTTATTGGTTGGTGCTAAACACACCCCTGTTAACCATTAAAGTGCTGAATGTACACAGTCAAATACTAATTTCACTCATAAGAAAGAATGGGGAAATGGGAATGGACATAGAGGAATATATACGTGTCAATTCTGATGTCAAAGAGCAGAAGCAATTGATAAATGGCCAATATATGCAATTCCAAATTCCAAGAACATACTATAAAACATTTTGTAAATGCAAAAAACAGACAAGGCTTTGCAACATTACAAAAGAAAAAAAGGGAAACATGTCAAATAACAAAATAACAATAATGATAATAGTGAAACAACAAAACCTCCTAGATTCGATTTCATTAGCGAAATAAGACACACTAGTTTAAGATGATAAGTATATTCTAGTCCAACATTATTTTAAGCATAGACATATATAATGCACAAGAACAAATGAATTGATGAATATCAAAATCGCTTTACTAACTATCGGCTAGATTTAGAGTTTGGCGGTAGCCGTCAAAACCAGCGTTAGAGGCTCCTAACGCTGGTTTATGGCTACCGCTGGTATTTAGAGTCAGTCAGGAAAGGTTCTAACGCTCACTTTGCAACCGCGACTTTTCCATACCGCAGATCCCCCTACGCCATTTGCGTATCCTATCTTTTCAATGGGAAAAAGTCAGTAGTTAAGAGCTTTCTGGGCTAACGCCGGTTTATAAAGCTCTTAACTACTGTGCTCTAAAGTACACTAACACCCATAAACTACCTATGTACACCTAAACCGAGGTCCCCCCACATCGCCGCCATTCTATTAAATTTTTTTAACCCCTAATCTGCCACTCCATACACCGCCGCCACCTACGTTATCCCTATGTACCCCTAATCTGCTGCCCCTAACACCGCCGACCCCTATATTATATTTATTAACCCCTAATCTGCCGCCCCCGCTATCGCTGACCCCTGCATATTATTATTAACCCCTAATCTGCCGCTCCGTACACCGCCGCCACCTACGTTATCCCTATGTACCCCTAATCTGCTGCCCCTAATACCGCCGACCCCTATATTATATTTATTAACCCCTAATCTGCCGCCCCCAACGTCGCCTCCACCTACCTACAATAATTAACCCCTAATCTGCCGACCGGATCTCACCGCTACTCTAATAAATGTATTAACCCCTAAAGCTAAGTCTAACCCTAACACTAACACCCCCCTAAATTAAATATAATTTAAATCTAACGAAATAAATTAACTCTTATTAAATAACTTATTCCTATTTAAAGCTAAATACTTACCTGTAAAATAAACCCTAATATAGCTACAATGTAAATTATAATTATATTGTAGCTATTTTAGGAATAATATTTATTTTACAGGCAACTTTGTATTTATTTTAACCAGGTACAATAGCTATTAAATAGTTAATAACTATTTAATAACTACCTAGTTAAAATAATTACAAAATTACCTGTAAAATAAATCCTAACCTAAGTTACAATTAAACCTAACACTACACTATCAATAAATTAATTAAATAAAATACCTACAATTATCTACAATTAAACCTAACACTACACTATCAATAAATTAATTAAATACAATACCTACAATTAAATACAATTAAATAAACTAACTAAAGTACAAAAAATAAAAAAGAACTAAGTTACAAAAAATAAAAAAATATTTACAAAAATTAGAAAAATATTACAACAATTTTAAACTAATTACACCTACTCTAAGCCCCCTAATAAAATAACAAAAAAAAATGCCCTACCCTATTCTAAAAGCTCTTTTAGCTTTAGGGGTTAATGCATTTTTTAGAGTAGCGGTGAGATCCGGTCGGCAGATTAGGGGTTAATAAGTGTAGGTAGGTGGAGGCGACGCTGTGGGGGGCAGATTAGGGGTTAATAAATATAATATAGGGGTCGGCGGTGTTAGGGGCAGCAGATTAGGGGTGTATAGGTATAATGTAGGTTGCGGCGGTGTACGGAGCGGCAAATTAGGGGTTAATAATAATATGCAGGGGTCAGCGATAGCGGGGGCGGCAGATTAGGGGTTAATAAGTGTAAGGTTAGGGGTGTTTAGACTCGGGGTACATGTTAGGGTGTTAGGTGCAGACTTAGGAAGTGTTTCCCCATAGAAAACAATGGGGCTGCGTTAGGAGCTGAACGCTGTTTTTTTGCAGGCGTTAGGTTTTTTTTTCAGCTCAAACTGCCCCATTGTTTTCTATGGGGGAATCGTGCACGAGCATGTTTTTGAAGCTGGCCGCATCCGTAAACAACGCTGGTATTGAGAGTTGCAGTGGCGGTAAATATGCTCTACGCTCCCTTTTTTGGAGCCTAACACAGCCATTCTGTGAACTCTAAATACCAGCGGTATTTAAAAGGTGCGGGGGAAAAAAAGCATGCGTAGCTAATGCACCCCTTTGGCCGCAGAACTCTAAATCTAGCCGTATATTGTTCAAGCTTAAACTAATCTTATAAACCTATGCCTTATTTTAGTGCCAAATAGAATTATTCATTAGACAGAAAAAGAAAATTACTCTTCTTTTGTCCTTTTAAAAGTGTTTTCAAGTAATCAAATTAAAGCATCTACATTAAAGGAGATTTTTGTATGTAGTGCTAGTGATTTTGTTTTTAACAAGTTTTCTCATTGGAATGTTGTCCCATAATATGTATGTTTAACAGTGTTCACAAATTTGGGGTGTACTGGACCATGAAGCCAATTATTACTTCCAATGGTTTATAATGTCAAACTCAGAATTAAATCCATGTGGTATCTGAGTGTTTAGCTTCATGATCCAGTACACCTCCTGCCTAGCCAAGTCTATGCTTAAAATAATGTTGGACTAGAATATACTTATCATCTTAAACTAGTGTGTCTTATTTCGCTAATGAAATCGAATCTAGGAGGTTTTGTTGTTTCACTATTATCATTATTGTTATTTTGTTATTTGACATGTTTCCCTTTTTTTCTTTTGTAATGTTGCAAAGCCTTGTCTGTTTTTTGCATTTACAAAATGTTTTATAGTATGTTCTTGGAATTTGGAATTGCATATATTGGCCATTTATCAATTGCTTCTGCTCTTTGACATCAGAATTGACACATGTATATATTCCTCTATGTCCATTCCCATTTCCCCATTCTTTCTTATGAGTGAAATTAGTATTTGACTGTGTACATTCAGCACTTTAATGGTTAACAGGGGTGTGTTTAGCACCAACCAATAAGCATTTGTTTTGTAACCTTTTTAAGAAGGCACTCACCTGTGCCTAATCAGGTTTATGAGTACGGCACCTAGCCGAAACGCATAAAACCTGATACTCTCTGTGTGTGTATCATGTTTGAATTTTAATTTGAAGAATAAAGGCTGTTTTGATATATTCCTTGGATATTGGGATCGACTCCTTTTTTCTATTTTTGATACCTTATTAAGGATTACAAGGAATCCTTTCTAGATACCCTCTATCCGCAAGCATTTTAGAGGCATCTGAGGGCGGACAAAGTGCTCACTTATTACGGAGCAAAGACAGCTTCTTTGGCGACACTGTTTGAAAATTCTTTGGCATTTACTTGCATGGGATTGGCTGACCACCCACCACGTGACCCAGTACACTGACTCTCATTGGTTGTTTGCACCTGGAGGCAAACCGGAACCGGCCAAACGAAGAGCCGCATAGCTGAGGTACCTGCAGGCGCAGTACCTGACGAGCTGTGGCTGAATAGATTGACCGTTCCCTGGGAGGTGTCGACGAGCAGTTGGAGCACCTGTACAGCTCTATTTCCGCATGTGGTGGATGCTCGCCAGACGGAGGTTGCACGGTCGGTGTGGGTGAGTCCTTCTATTGTATCTCCCAAAGGAATACATCTGTAACTATATACAGGGAAACCATTCTTGATTGCAGTGTAAATGTTTGACAAGTGCTCTTTTTGCCATATCGCCAAAGACTTTCATATGAGGCTGTGAACTGCCATTACAAAATATTCGGCTGACAAGGGTTAAAAACGGAATTATCCTTTTCTTATTGTATTTATTTGTATACATATGTATTTATGTGACATACCTCTCAGCTAAGATTAAAAAGATGTGAAATTGAGCACCCAGGGCTGAGCATGTTGCAGAGTCATAGAATGTTTACCCAGTCCAGTCTGAGAGTGCAGTCCCCTTCCATGTTTTGTATATGTGTTTATATGTGTGTGTATATATATATATATATATATATATATATATATATATAAACACATAAACACACCTGTACACACATTTATACATATATATATATATATATATATATATATATATATATATACATATATTTATATTAATATATATATTTCTATGTCAAAGCCCTTTGTGGACTTTTTTTTCTTCTTACACCCATGTCTTTGAGCCCTATTAACTTTTTTATGCAATTTTTTTTTTCAATAATTTTGATTAGATAGTGTTATTATGAGTGTAACTGTACTTTTAAATATATTTTTTTGATGTGTTTTATGATACCGAGTGTAAGTTAACCAGAGCTCTGAGGTCGTGCTATCTCAACACGGTTTAAATTCAATTGCGCTCAAGCAATCGCGTTTACTTTTACCTTGTAATACGCTCCCTACATCCCTACATCTGATGAGCACAAACAGCCATGATAAACCCGATATCATTTGCACATAACTGTTCAACGCACCACTCGGAATCTGGCCCTCTATTCTCCATGCATGCAAACCTAATAATGCACAGCAGAAATTAAACTTATGTCTGGTAATATATATTACTTAATGGGACAATATGTGCCATTGCACTCTATGATACATGACCTGCTTATATCAGGAATATCTGGTGCATTGAACATTCAGATGAATATGCCCATTTGATCATAATTTAATGTTGCACATTTACAGCCTAAATGGACATAATGAAGTAATACACTGTATAATTAGTTAATGCATTTGTTTGATTGAGTGAAGCAAGGACATATATCCACCTTCATACTTTTTTTTTGTAGAAAATGGGAATTTAAAATAACTAGAAACTCTAAATGAAAAATAAAATGATACTGTTGATAAGCCAACAGCCTTACATTTAATATTTTATTGCTACTTTGTCCTCTTTAGAATCCTTTGGAGTTCCATTAGATTATTGACTTCTTTCTCCAGAGAAAGAACGATGAAGCTGAACTGGACTGTACATTTTTGTGATTATTAGACAGGTCCTTACATCTCTGTGCATATGCACCAGAATAATATATATATAAAAGAACGGAAGTGGTAGTACTCTACACAGCGCTACACCCACAAATAAAATCTATTCAGATTTGAAAATATTAATATAAATATAATGGCTGCAGAAGAATAAATTAGAGGTGTAATATACGAACAACAAAAATGTATCAATAAATTGGCTAAATATGATTAAGCCACAACCTTGCAAAGAATACTCAATAAGTTTGAATAATATCTCTGGCTCCAAGATACAAAATATTGAACTATCAAAACATGATGGTCCTGAAATATATATATAATTAATTAATTAATCAGTCAGCACTTCTAAGAGTGCTAGAAATTGATGTAACTAAACAGAGAAGTCCATATATGAAGAAATGTCTTTTATAGCGTATATTGCATCTTATTCAGACAATCTTCTCTGTATCCAGGTATCCTAAGAATGAGTTGTAATTCTACTTACATTGAAGACTCTCAATCCAATGAGGTAAGGGCCAGACGTATGATCAGAGGAATTCTTTGACTGTAGAGATTCCACAAGAACGATCTGCTTTGGAAATCCGTTGGAGCATACACACAGCCAGAGATATTATTCAAACCTATTGAGTATTCTTTGCAAGGTTGTGACTTAATCACAATTTGCCAATTTATTGATACAAATTTGTTGTTCATATATTACACCTCTATTTTTTTCTTCTGCAGTCATTATATTTATATTAATATTTTCAATTCTGAATAGATTTTATTTGTGGGTGTAGCGCTGTGTAGAGTACTAGCACTTCCGTTCTTTTATTACTTGTTGTGTAGTTGAAAGCGAGGGCTTCCCAACCACATATATTTTGTACAACTCCAGCAGCTTCACTTATATATATTGTCTGCAGTAGCGCCTTCCAGTATTGTCTTTGTAATTACAAAGACTTTACCAAATAACTCTTGCTTCATTATATATATATATATATATATATATATATATATATATATATATATATATATATATATATTTATATATATATATATATATATATATATATATATATATATAAAACGCACGCACACATTTTCTGAATGCAGAGACAGAACTAACTACATAAGAGGTCTCCTAGATTTTATGAATATAATCAAACTATCACATTTCTTTCTCATGGTTAGGTTCACAATTGCCATTTAAATCAGTTACTTACTCCAGAATCACCCTTGCGTGCTAATAGCACCCACCTACTACCTTTGATCAGCCTAAGTCCTCCATCTACTGTTTTTCTCTCATTACTTAATCACACTCCCTCTTTACAAGACTCAAGGTGTGAGACTTGCTTGAAGGTTTCAGAGTTTCAAATATTCCTTAAAAATGAATCTGCATAAAACCTTTGTTAAAATATATCTCTGATTCTTAATTTCTGCTCTGTGAACTTTTGTCTCTACTGTTTCAAAAGTATGTCCCTTTAGCACATAAAGGGTGCTTTACTACATATGTACAGTAAGCTTCTTTTTTATCATTTAATCATGTACCTATTATCCAAGAGCAGCAGAATATGTTAGCGCTTTATAAATAATAATGCTTACACTAAGAACAGGACTCTTTATAACTATATGGCTGTGTATTCTGATGTTTTACATCTCTATGAATTAAACACTGTTTTTTATTCATCTCTGGCTATTCTTCAGCCTATTTTAACCCATTTGGTGCTATTCTAAAACAATAATCAGCAACGGTACACTGCTTCCATGTTGTTAAATGTCAATATATTTGACAACACTGAGCACATTGTCAGAGAAACTTCATGGGGCTGTAGAAATTTTGAACTTTTTTTTGTATAATGAGAAGTAAAAGAGAATTGATCCTTATTACTATTAATGGAACTTAGTTCATTTTAAAGTTCCATCAACATATATTTGTGAGACATTGAATGCAGTTAACTTTGTTTAATTTTGTTATGTATTTTGCAAATACTGCTGCCCTCTAGTGCTCAATAATGTATAACATTCAAATCACTGCTGCAAACAGTGCTTGCACAAAGTACTCAGGATAAATACTCACTCCTGTCTAGGTATGCACTTTTACAAAGGATTCCAAGAGAATTAAATTAATTTAACAATAGAAGTAAACTGAAAATTTGTTTAAAACTGCATGCTCTATCTAAACCTTTAAAATTTTAATTCCATGCCCCTTTAAGCATATGTTTTTCCTTTAATTATTGTCTCTCATCTCTTTTATATACTGGGTCCTACTACCTTATTTATTTGCAGTTTCTACTTAGTAGACTTTCTTTGCATTTTACTTCCCCTTTATGAAAATCTGTTAGTGTCATAATAAACAGTTTTAAAGTGACAGGAAAGTGATATTAAACTCTGTTAGTCTCATAATAAACAGTTTTAAAGTGACAGGAAAGTGAAATTAAACTTGAATGGATTTGATAGAGCATGCAATTTTAAACAACTTTCCACTTTCTGTTTTCAAATTTATTTTATTCTTTTAGTATCCTTTGTCAAAGAGCATAGGAGTTTGTCTGTGTCCTCAAAACTTTGTGTCAGCATTGTTTGCAGCAGTGGTTTTAACTAGGCATGGGCATTAGACATGTGCATGGCGAAAAAATTTGCTTTGGATCGATTCAGATTTTTTCGAATTTCGGTTCGGATCGATTCGAATTTGGAAAAATTTGAATCAATTCGGTTCGGATTTGTTTCGGATTCATTCGGATTCGAATACATTTAGCTGGATTCGGTTCAATTTGGTTCGGTTCGGAAATTCGGAATTTCGGTATGTGTTAGGTGGGATGTGCTGTGTATTAGACTAGTATTATGTACTGTATATTAGGTGTAACCCATAGCAGAGTGATATAACCTAATATACTGTACAATACTAGTGTAATACATGGCCATCCGAATCTACCGAATAAATCCGAATAAATCTGAACTAATTCGGATTTATTCGGTAGATTCGGCACTATTTTAATTCGGAAATTCGAATCGATCCGAATCCCGAATTTTACGAATTCAGCCGAATGTCCGAATCGATCCGAAATGAATCGCACATTTCTAATGGGCATTCAGATTCCTCATTATCATCTGAATGAAGAAGGCATTAGCTTGTGGCATTTTCAGAGCCAGATTCCTTCTTGTGAAAGTGCAACACTAAAACCTGTGCAAATCCAGATCTAAGTGTGTTGCACTTTCACAAGAAGGACTCCGTCTCCGAAAAGAGACAAATGCCATGAGCTGCCACTTTCTTCCGCATTCGGATGCTAACGAAGCATCCAAATGCTTATGCCTAGTTTTAACAATGTTATCCATTTGTTCTCTTGCTATCCTTTGTTAAAGAGTAATGCTAGGTGAGCTTTACAGCATTGGTATACATTGATCTAAATACTGCTGCCATAGAATGTTAAAGTGATATGAAATAGTCAGTTTAATTGCTGTAAAAATAAAAGCACTAAGCAGTGGCTTATACTTATAGAAATCATTGCAATATGTATTATTAACCATTTTTTATAGATTTTACCTTTTATTTCATTTAAACTTAATTTGTGAAGTGTCCTCCCTACAAGGAGGCTGTTAGCTCTACAGGAAGACATTTATAGCTTGATGTCATAAATCTTCTAGAGTATCATGAGCTTGTTTAGTATTAATAGACTAGATACACAGGGAGTCAAATTTGCCTATGCTCAGTACAGACAGAAAGCAACCAAAGTTGCCTATATATGTCTTCTCCCTTATCTAGCTGCAGCCAGTGGCTATACTCAGAAATTGTAAGTGCTCATTTTGGAAGAAAACAAGCAAGTTGTTTGCTATTTTTTTACACCATTTTTTCTTTTTTTGTTTTCTTTGATTTAACATGTTTACTTTTACTAAAGGAGAGCTGTTTAATATCCCTTTAAAGATACATGCAGTTCCTGTCAGCCTACCTAGGTATACTCGACAAAGTATGCCAAGCAAACAAAGCTAATTTAAGTAAACTTGACATTTTTAAAAAATAGCATGCTCTTTCAGAATCATACACATTTAATTTTGACTTTACTGTCTCTTTCACTCAATTTAATTATAGGTATCTTTGCATGTTTCCTGTATACATAAATACTACTCATTATGTTTTTTTATACTTTGATCCCCATTCCAGTTAACTAGAATTCAGTGTATTGAATGGCTTTTTGTGAGATTTACACATTTGAGTTCATTACAAAACTTAAAGGGATACTAAACATCTTATTAATCATACACAACACGTTATGAATAAATATTATTAATTTAAGTAAAAAAGCCAGCATTTATACAAATTAGCCAGTTATCATCGAAATGGGGTAATTATCTGTTATGCTTTACTTTTGATTACATAACGTTCTCCAAAAAAATACCTGTGAAAACGTACGTCAAAAGATACCAATATCTAACTTTCCTATATGTAATTGTGTGTTGTGTGTGTAGCTGCACATATAAGCCACTGGTTATTGACTCAATCAAAATGGTTAGCTAGCTCCCAGTAGTGCATTCCTGCTCCCTCAACAAAAGATATCAAGAAAATGAAGCAAATTTGATAATAGATGTAAATTAGAAAGTTCTTTAACATTGTAAACTCTGTCTGAATTGTGAATGTTTGGGGGGATTATGTCCCTTTAAACTTTTTTTTAAATGTATAGCTATTAAAAAACAAATAATGTGTTCCCTAAAATGTCCAGTAGCACAGGGCCAGATTCAGGTAAGGTTGAGTGTATTCTTTGTATTCTGTTCTTATCTCCAGATGGCATTTTTGAGTTGCAGTCATTAAAAAGCACATATTTTTAGTTCCAATTTTTACTGGGGTCACTAAAACTATAGCAGACATTGTTATTTCTGCTTTTTGAGTGAAAACTAGCGAACAGGGACTCATGTAGGCTGTAGCCATTGGCCATCAGTCGCCATCCCTGGTTTAGAGCATGCAATTTAAAAAAAAAAAGATATATTAAATTTAGTTATACAATTTGCTTCATAAGGGCTAAACCCCCATTAGACATTCTATCTGCTAAACCCCTTTCCAACTTAACCTAAAGAAAAGACACAGACACCAAAGTTGGGTTAAGACCGGTCATGGTCACTTTTATTTAATACATTTACTTTATTAACCATACACTTCATAGAAGTCCAACATCACCAGGTGGTGGCATAACGAGCAAACTACTAATCCCAAACACCTAGAGGACAAGGCTGAACAGGAATCTTGGTTATGCGTGCCTTTGCTAGGCCACGCCCATGCGGAGCAATGAAACGCCCTAGAGGAGCATGCCCACGGGGTGGAGCACCCCATGGTTGGCACCTAGGGACATACGCTCCACCCTCTGAGGAAGCGTTCTGTGAAACGCACGTCAGGGGTCCAGCAGGAGTACCTTGGTCTCTCCTGTCTGTCGCTTTTAATTGCTTACCCATGTTAAAAAAGAATCTTTGTCTTTATGAATTCATGTTGATACCTGGTGCCCACTATTTACTACAAAATATAATATTTAAAAGTAATTTAGCCCTCGGATTGTAAGGGCTTAGCTTATCTTATATTATTTTGCTTGTGGGCATTAGGCGAAATATACATATTACTCTTACCAAATCTATCCAATTTGACTGGGTTCAAGTATTTTTAACTCTTTCTGGCTACTATTGTGTGAATGATTGTTCCTAGCTGTAAGAATAAAGATTTAAAGTATGAATGATATGGAACATTTTATTATATAGAGTAATCATACATCCATACTAATAATAGGAGTTTGAAATGTATTACTTTTTTGGTATTCTTTTCTATCAATCCTAAATGTATCTCTCTGTACAATTAGTATTTCTAGTTGTTTGGTAGTGAACTGAACTGACCGCCGGATCGATCGCGTCGTTCACCTACTGCCCTTTGGGGTATGATAGGTGCTGGATGAGGCAAAATGTACCTGGTTCCTTCTTTGGTACCACTCCTAAAGGAGAGACCACCAAATCAGGAAGAGGCAACTTGGAGTAATGACCCACAATGCGCCTCAACGCCACCTCTTTCTCCAATTTATCATGGACCACTGAAGGATATTCACTGGCGGACCTCAGAATACGATGCCGAGATGACCCCCGGACCACCGTAGACACTGGAATAATGAACCCATCCCTAATTACCCTGAATAACGTTGCAGCCGCCCCCCGTCCGGGTAGGCATCTAGCCATGGCTTAATTGCGGCCAGGTTCAGGGGTGTTGGGCCCTTTGTTTGCAGCAAGCCCTCTGCCAGGTCCCCTGGACCCTCCAGTGTCCCTTTTCCTGGAACAGTCAGCCCCGGGGTGAGGTCCACTGCAATACAGACAGACGTGCCGAATGGAACAGCCGTTCCCTTTGTCGCACTCTTTGTCAACATTCCCTCCCTTTGCGCCGAACACCCTGCAAGCTCCGACTTGCGGTAATGCGCTGGGTCTCTGGCTAGCTCAGGGGTTGCTCCGGACCCAACCTCGCCCAAAGGTACATATCCATAGCCCCATATGTTAACACGGGGTTACCAGATAGCTTGCGCCGGAACTCCATATCATAGCTACCCCATAAACCTTCCCCATACCTGGAATGGACATAATCTATCGTGTCCATGTACTTAATAATGTCTATGGCCCTATTCGGGTGTTGCTCAATGTAGCAAGATGCTAGGACCCTAAAACAGCACAGCCATTCGAGGTAGCTGTCTGGGCGCTTGACATTCTTGGGCCCCGTCCCATCCTCGCTATGCTCTTTATCCCTATGAGCCTCCAAGGATAGTTCAAATACATTAATGTATCTGGTATCCATGATCTTAGCAACCACCTTGGGTTTCAAGTGCGCGTGGAGTGATGGCACAAAACATGGATAAGAGTCCCCTCCCATGGCAACCCTCCTCAGGGGAACACCTGTACCCCCACTCTGAGATGCCCCATATGGCACCAGGTGCCCTGCTATGCTGCCACTGCCGCTTCCTTGACTATACCCCATTGGGGTGGGGCCACCCCCCAGTGGAACAAGCGATGCTGCCCCTAGGGATGGATTACCTGGGGGTGCGGCCCGCAGGGCAAACCCCCTCGCTGCAGTACCCTGATTCACCGATAGTGCCCTAAGCATGCTGTACATCCTTCTCTGTCCTTTTGAATTTAACCCCAGTGTGCGCCCGCTATCTGAGTCAGAGTCACTGCTAAAACCTGTCTCACCTTGCATCCTAGAGTTGGGTACCATCTCACCTTGCATCCTAGAGTTGGGCCCGCTGGCAGCTGACACCGGATCCTGGAAGCTGCCACCTTGAGAAGAAACTACCACAGATGCTGCACCAGAAGTAGAGGGATCTGCAGGGGTTGCCATGATCCCAGAGCCAACAGCCCGCACCTGAGGAGAAAACAAAAAGGAGATGGGAGTACTTAAGCCTGCACCACCTACACCACCCCCAGCTGCTGGAGCATCCGCACCCTCATGCCAACAGGCCCTCCCTGCTGCACCAGAGTAGATGTAGCTACCAAACGTGCCCCTAGCTGCCCTGTCTGATTCCCATCACTCAGCAGACCCATGCTCCCTTCTGCCCCATCTAGCTTCTGCATTCTCAAAGCCTGTGCCTGCTTTATTACTCTCCCCCTCAAGGTTGCTGCTGCCCCTTTAGCCACCTTTGTTGCCCGCTGCGCTGGACCCTTAGGCGCCCCCCTCTCCCCACCGCTGGCTCTGGGCACCCTGATCCTACCTGCAGGCAAGGGAGAGGCCCTTCTCTTTGGCCGTTGCGCAGCTGTGCTCCTTGCAATGGCGCTAGAAGTGACATCATCGCCGCTTGCCTGGAGGACCGCCGAACCGGAAGTGAAGGGCCCGGCCACCATGCTGCCGAGGCCCGCACTTCCAGTTGGGCCTAGCAATGCCGTGGGGGCCTGAAGTGACTGGATGCCTGTAGCAGCTGGGGAAAAAGACCTGGTCGCGCCCCCGGGGGCCACCGCAGCCACGATGACCTGCACAAGGGACATGACCGCCGACAAGGCCTCGGCCGACAGGCCTGTCAACGCAAAAGAGACTTGGATTGAGGCCTCCACCCCCGGGCCACCTGAGCCCTGCCCAAATGTAATTAAGGGAGTGGCAGGAACCTCACTACTCCCGGAGGGAGGCTGGGAGAATAAGGAGAGGGTACTGGACAAATTGGGGGAGGATTCTGGACCTAGCCTATGACATGCAGGGCCCGGATTAGCCTCCCCCAGGGTGCCAGAGGGGCTGGGGGGGAGAGGGGAGAGGGAACGGGTGCAGACTCCTTCAAACTACTCATCCTTTTTTCTGCAGGTGACACACGACGAGCAGGAGACCCTGAAGGACCCCTGAAACGGCTGGGCACTGTTGCAGATCTTCTGGAACGCTCCATCCTGACTGTAACTGCAGAAAAACTGCTTGAACAAATTGGAACAAAGAGGATGAAGACAGGCCTGCATCTGCTTAAATAGTGAGTACAAAGATCCACCCCTTACCTTGCAACAATGTTGCAACAATGTTGCAAGGTAACACACACACTGCTGGATCCCATATCAGGCAGGGGGTAAGGCCCTTAATACGTTCCCTGCTGACAAGCAGCCCTACACCATCATTCTCTTGGTATGTTGTGCTAAGTAGGCTCATAGGAGCTCAGGAGCTTGCATATTTTATACATTATTGCAAACACTACTGTCAAACAGATAAAGACACATGCACGCTCCTGAGCTTCTGTGAGCCTACCTAGGTTTACTCTTCAACAATAGATACCAAGAAATGAAGGCTCCATTTTGATGGTTCTGTTTATAGAAGAAATGTATCATGTTACCCAGGATCTCCACAAACAGAGATCTCACAGTTATAAGTTATAGTGGCATAGATATAATCAAGCTTTGATTTCTATCTACATGCAAGTACGTGCTTGCCAGGATCTTAGTTCATTTTGCACATCAGTCCCACACTGGATGGGGCTGTTGCTACAATTAAATGTACTCTGCAGATTGCACATATCAGTAGTTCAATCTTATATAAAACCAAAAAGGAGATACAGGGTATTCACATGTAGTTGCAGCACCCTTATGTGCTATTAGGGGCGTACAGGGATTCACAGCGCTCCAGCTCACTGGATCAAGGCTGCAGAAACCCCCAGGCCAGCTCCAGAGACAAGACTCTCATTTAAAGGTAGCACATTAGCAATCAAAGTTGTACCCTACTACTGGACTTATATAACATCAAAGTTTAATCAAACAGGAATTAATACCAATTGGGGTAAAGAACAAATATACCCCTCACATGCACATCTTGTATTGTTTGGATAAGTACATTTTAGCACATTCCAGTAGTATAATTTCACTAATTTTTTATGACATTTTTTTACTGTATGCATGGATCAGGGATATATATTGCAGAGTTTTCTTTAAGAATAAGACTCGATAGATGAATTAATATTGCACGGTATTAGTTTGCTTGGATTAATATAGGTAAGATCTATATAGGTTATAAATCTAGGCTAATAACGGATAGAGTATAGAGAAGAATTCTATTAAAGGGACAGTCAACTCCAAAAATGTTATTGTTTAATAAGATAGATATTCCCTTTATTACCCATTCCCCAGTTCTGCTCAGCCAACATGTTTATATCAATATACTTTTACCTCTGTGATTACCTAAGACTCTGCAGACTGCTCTCTGATCACATGACTTTTTATGTATTATCTATCGACTTGAATTTTAGCCAATTAGTGCAATGTCAGCCACAACTTCATGGGTGTGAGCACAATGTTATCTATATGTCCCACATGAACTAGCAGTCTCCTGTTGTGAAAAGCTAATAAAAAAGCATGTAATAAGAGACTGTATGTAGTGGCTTAGAAACAGGCAGAAATGTATAGGTTTACATGTTATAAAGTATATTAAAATATCAATGTTGGTTGTGCAAAGCTGGGGAATGGGTAGTAAAGGCGTTATCTATCTTTTAAAACGATAACAATTTTTGTGTTGACTGTCCCTTTAAGTTTATATTTATATTAAAGGTTACACATTTTGTTTCGATTGGTTGTTAGTGTTTTCACACAATACTAAGACTAAGCAATAGACTTGATATACAATCAAAGTTTAATAAAACATGAATTAAAACCAGCTGGTACAACAAGTATGGGTGAACAACAAATAACCCCTAACATGCAACGCGTTTCTCAGCCAGCAGGCGTTTCATCACACTTGTTAATCATTCTTCTTTGTTTGTTACAATCAGCAGAGTGTTGAAGTCCGGTTTCGGATTAAAAGAGGAGCAGCAGCATTTGTGTTTTACAGATCCATAAGACTGCTCTCATTTGGAGATTTACATATCAATGTTTAAATCTTATGGACTTGCCCTATTTGGACACATTTCAGTAATTATATGTTGTGTTGTAATGTTTTTGCATTTTTTATATTTGTATTTTTTATATTGTTTTATTGCTTTATTCTCTTATAGTATAGGAGGTTGAGTTTGCCCTTATTTAGATACACACACAGTTATACTGGCGCCCCCTATGGATCTTTTCGATTATTGTGTTTTTACTATTAAAATTAGCAAACCGTTAAGAATATTTTCTAGACCCCATGTAAACCCTCAGATTTTCCATAAGAAATCATTGTATGCAAACTATTCCTATCCATTATAAAAGACACTGTTAGAATTAGTAAAACCTCTAAAATGATGTTTACCAGAATGAAAGTAAAGCATAACAACTAAGTCAGTATTGAAAATGATAGACAAATTGATTTAAATGCAGGTTTTTCACTTAACCAATGATATACATTTATGCTATGCATATAATTATTCTTGTTAGTTTATGTCATTTTATAATTAACATTTCTGTAATGCTTGAACTCTTAATTGCAGTCATAAATGAACATTCTGATGACTGTATTTACTTGGATTATAATATTCCTAGATTACATGTGTGATTTGATCTACATTTTTAACACTTGTTTGAACCAAAAAACATTAATGTTTATTAACATGTGACCAAAGCATGTACAAAAAAATGTTAACATGGGGGGTGGGGGAAGCTGTGTGAACAGGAAAATATGCTGGTCAAAAAAAAGAACAAAAGGGGTTTAAAAAGTAAAAAGGACATTAAACATGTATTGCTTTTGTGTTAAAATGTTGCTTGTACCATGTTTACACAGACCGAAAGGCAAATCTGTAACCTACAATATTGCAGATTAGGCAATTTGCAGTATTGTGTAAAGTGAATTGTCACTAGGGTTGCCATCCAGCCGGTATTTTACCGACACGACCGGTATTTTTAAAGTTCATGTCAATGTAGAAAATAAAAAATAAATATTGAAAGAAAGCCCCTGTCAAATTGAAACTTCTTCGGATTGTGATGACTACAAGATATAAACAAATGAGCATTTAAAATCAGTCCTAACAGCCTTAGTTTTTTAGTTATGCTGTTTAATTATTGATGCAAATTTATGGTAATTAGCATGGCCGGTATTTTCTTCCAAGAAAGGTGGCAACCCTAGCTGTCACTGTTTATTTTGATGAATTGGAATGACTTTGAATTTGATATTATACCTCTAGATCTGGAGTATCCCAATTATTTTCTGTGGAGGGCTGGTCACTAATGGTGGGATTGGCCAAGGTCACATTACATTATATTTACACTTACTAAATGTTAATTTAATTTAAATAGATCTACTACTAAAATTTACAAAATATGGTACAATTTTTTTTAAAGTGACAATGTTCTCAGACAAATAGCTGATAAGAGTGAATTGTATTCCAAACAGCTGAAGGAAACCCTTTCTAATAGTCTGGGCTCTCTGTCTCTATCCCCCTCCCTGCTGAGTGGTTGATTTCTGTTTCTGCCTCTTTTCCATATAGCTTTGTCTAAAGAAAATACTGTAGAATTCATATTTTCAGTATAGGTGAAGGTTTCAACAGCCAAAAGCAGCTATTTCAAATGAAAAATAAAGATAGCACTCCAGCAGGTGAAATTAATCATGGGGACACATTAAAGGGAAGAGATATTTACAGGACAATTGTGCTTTAAGGAAAAGTGGGGAAATGTTTTAGTAAACAAATTACTAATGTCTGTTTTGTTTTGCTCAGTGGTGTTGTTGGATACACTAAAAATCCTTAAAGGCCTTTGAGATGTGGGGGGCCCTACTCTAGATCATTAACTCTCATGAAGGGTACACTACAAACTTTGATACTGATTAAAACAAGTAGTCCTACTTCTTATGTGCTCAGTGTGCCCCTTTTGTTAGGAGATTCAGAATATGCCAGCTAGATATAAATAAAGGAAAGTAATACTTAATTTCTACTGCAACATTAAATCATGTTTATGTCTGTTCCTCCCAGATCTGCTGTGAATTTTCATCTGTAGCATCGCGTCTTTGAAAGACAAGCTGCTTTTTCACAACAGCTACAGATCTGTTTGGTATGTTAAATGGCACCATCTCCAGGAATTTTACCAGACAGCAATTGGATGTGAACATAAATGAAATAATATTGTACTAAAACTACCATAACGTTGGTTTACAATTGAAGATGTTTTAGACTTAGAAAAAAAAATATAATACTAATAATAAGTATATATATATATATATATATATATATATATATATATACATATATTTATATATAGTCCTGAAGAAAAAGCGCACTCCAAATGTCTTAATCTAATTTCCACTTTTGGAGTGCGCTTTTTCTTCAGGACTGTGCATTTTGTTTGCTGCACCCAAGGCTCTAGTAGTGAAGTTCAGGGTGGATTTTGTCTCATTTTGTCTCTATTATATATATATATATATATATATATATATATATATATATATATATATATATATATACACATACTGTATATATACTGTATATACTGTATATACAATGTATAGTTAGTCCAATAACAAAGTACCATTACTCAATGCAATACTCTTGTTATATTGGTATCTAAATCAATGGACTGGACTAACACTACTACTCCAATCAACGTATATAGAAATAGAAATATATATATGTACTGTATATATAAAAATTGTATTTTGTGTGCATTCTCACCATCCACATGCAGCTGCCAGTGTGCTTTTTAAATCAAATAAATGTCTGTAAATGAAAGCACTTACTGGACTTCGGTCATCTGTGAAAAATTTTATTTTTATTTATTTGTGACGTTTCGGGACCAAAAACAATCCTTCCTCTGACAAGCAGGAAGTGAAAAATGAACAAACATTTAAAGGCCTGTAATGCCCTCCCACTGCAAACTGTCAATTAGGGCAGGCCGTGTGCAAAGAAACAAAATGAAGCCGTGTGCAAAGTAACAGTATCAGATGTATAGTGTATGACTGTGAATAATATATATGATCTGGTAGGTACAGTTAAAACAAATAAGTGAAGCAATAATGTGGTAATCTTTGTTGGGATCAGCAGTATACATTGTATTATGTCCTAAACAACAACGGCTGTTTAAAGGCAAGTCAGCATGGCTACGAAAACAAACCTCCCATTGATATATATGTGTGTGTGTGTGTGTGTTTATTGCTAACAAAATCAATGCTATTTTATGGATAGGTGATTATTATTTTTGACTCCATGCTTAGTGATGTTGCGAACAGTTCGCCGGAGAACAGTTCCCGGCGAACATAGCTTGTTCGCGTTCGCAGCGAGCGAACATATGCAATGTTCGATCCGCCCCCATATTCATCATCATTGCCTAAACTTTGACCCTGTATCTCACAGTCAGCAGGCACATTCCAGCCAATCAGCAGCAGACCCTCCCTCCCAGACCCTTACACCTCATGGACAGCAGCCATTTTAGATTCATTCGGAAGCTGCATTGCTAGTGAGAGGAGGGACAGTGAAGCTGCTGCTAATTTAATAGGGAAATCGATAGCTAGGCTAGTGTATTCAGTGTCCACTACAGTCCTGAAGGACTCATCTGATCTCTGCTGTAAGGACAGCACCCCAAAAAGACCTTTTTAGGGCTACATCTTTTTTTTTTTTTCTTTGTAATCTAATAGCAGTTGCCTGCCTGCCACTGCCAGCCTGTGTGTCAGGCTCACAGCATATACTGTGCCTACTTGCTCAGTGCCACCACTCATATCTGGTGTAACATTAGTGTAAATTTAAAAAAAAAAAACTTTTACATCAGTCTGCTAGTGTAATCTAATTTCAGTTGCCAGGCCAGCCTGCCACTGCCAGCCTGTGTTTTAGGCTCACAGCATATACTGTGCCTTCTTGCTCAGTGCCACCAGTCATATCTGGTGTAACAGTAGAGTAAATTTAAAAAAAAAAAAACCTTTACATCAGTCTTCTAGTGTAATCTAATTTCAGTTGCCATGCCAGCCTGCCACTGCCAGCCTGTGTGTCAGGCTCACAGCATATACTGTGCCTACTTGCTCAGTGCCACCACCAGTCATATCTGGTGTAACAGTAGTGTAAATTTAAAAAAAAAAAAACTTTTACATCAGTTTGCTAGTGTAATCTAATAGCAGTTGCCTGCCTGCCACTGCCAGACTGTGTGTCAGGCTCACAGCATATACTGTGCCTACTTGCTCAGTGCCACCACTCATATCTGGTGTAAAATTAGTGTAAATTTAAAAAAGTGAGAGGAGGGACAGTGAAGCTGCTGCTAATTTAATAGGGAAATCGATAGCTAGGCTAGTGTATTCAGTGTCCACTACAGTCCTGAAGGACTCATCTGATCTCTGCTGTAAGGACAGCACCCCAAAAAGACCTTTTTAGGGCTACATCTTTTTTTTTTTTTCTTTGTAATCTAATAGCAGTTGCCTGCCTGCCACTGCCAGCCTGTGTGTCAGGCTCACAGCATATACTGTGCCTACTTGCTCAGTGCCACCACTCATATCTGGTGTAACATTAGTGTAAATTTAAAAAAAAAACTTTTACATCAGTCTGCTAGTGTAATCTAATTTCAGTTGTCAGGCCAGCCTGCCACTGCCAGCCTGTGTGTCAGGCTCACAGCATATACTGTGCCTACTTGCTCAGTGCCACCACCAGTCATATCTGGTGTAACAGTAGTGTAAATTTAAAACAAAAAAACGTTTACATCAGTCTGCTAGTGTAATCTAATTTCAGTTGCCAGGCCAGCCTGCCACTGCCAGCCTGTGTGTCAGGCTCACAGCATATACTGTGCCTACTTGCTCAGTGCCACCACTCATATCTGGTGTAACAGTAGTGTAAATTAAAAAAAAAAAATTCATATCAGTCTGCTAGTGTAATCTAATAGCAGTTGCCTGCCTGCCACTGCCAGCCTGTGTGTCAGACTCAAAGCATATACTGTGCCTACTTGCTCAGTGCCACCACTCATATTTGGTGTAACATTAGTGTAAATTTAAAAAAAAAAAACTTTTACATCAGTCTGCTAGTGTAATCTAATTTCAGTTGCCAGGCCAGCCTGCCACTGCCAGCCTGTGTGTCAGGCTCACAGTATATACTGTGCCTACTTGCTCAGTGCCACCACCAGTCACTTCTGGTGTAACAGTAGTGTAAAATTTTTTAAAGATTTTTTTTACATCAGTCTGCTAGTGTAATCTAATTGCAGTTGCCAGGCCAGCCTGCCACTGCCAGCGTGTGTGTCAGGCTAACAGCGTATACTGTGCCCACTTGCCCAGTGCCACCACTCATATTATCTTGGTTAATAGTAGTGTAAGTGTACATTTAAAAATAAAAAAACTATTTTGACTGTGAAACATCATTCTGCTTTTTTGTGTCAGGCTCACAGCGTATACTGTGCCCACTTGTCCAGTGCCACCACTCATATTATCTTGTTTTATAGTAGTGTAAGTGTACATTTAAAAATAAAAAAAAACTATTTTGACTGTGAAACATCATTCTGCTTTTTTGTGTCAGGCTCATAGCATATACTGTGCCCACTTGTCCAGTGCCACCACTCATATTATCTTGTTTTATAGTAGTGTAAGTGTACATTTTAAAAATAAAAAAACTATTTTGACTCTGAAACATCAGTCTGCTTATTTGTGTCAGGCTCACAGCGTATACTGTGCCCACTTGCCCAGTGCCACCACTCATATTATCTTGTTTAATAGCAGTGTAAGTGTACATTTAAAAATAAAAAAACTATTTTAACTGTGAAACAGCAGTCTGCTTTTTTGTGTCAGGCTCACAGCATATACTGTGCCCACTTGTCCAGTGCCACCACTCACATTATCTTGTGTAATAGTAGTGTACGTGTACATCTTAAAAATAAAAAAAATATTTTGACTGTGAAACATCTTTCTGCTTTTTTGTGTGAGGCTCACAGCGTATACATTGCCCACTTGTCCAGTGCCACCACTCACATTATCTTGTTTAATAGTAGTGTAAGTGTAAATTTTAAAAATAAAAAAACTATTTTGACTGTGAAACATCAGTCTGTTTTTTTGTGTCAGACTCACAGCGTATACTGTGCCCACTTGCCCAGTGCCATCCACTCATATTATCTTGTGTAATAGTAGTGTAAGTGTACATTTTAAAAGTAAAAAAACACAATTTATGCTTACCTGATAAATTTATTTCTCTTGTGGTGTATCCAGTCCACGGATCATCCATTACTTGTGGGATATTCTCATTCCCAACAGGAAGTTGCAAGAGGACACCCACAGCAGAGCTGTAATATAGCTCCTCCCCTAACTGTCATAGCCAGTCATTCGACCGAAAACAAGCCGAGAAAGGAGGAACCATAGGGTGTAGTGGTTACTGTAGTTTAAATTTAAAAATTACCTGCCTTAAAATGACAGGGCGGGCCGTGGACTGGATACACCACAAGAGAAATAAATTTATCAGGTAAGCATAAATTGTGTTTTCTCTTGTAAGGTGTATCCAGTCCACGGATCATCCATTACTTGTGGGATACCAATACCAAAGCTAAAGTACACGGATGAAGGGAGGGACAAGGCAGGAACTTAAATGGAAGGAACCACTGCCTGTAAAACTTTTCTCCCAAATATAGCCTCCGTTGAAGCAAAAGTATCAAATTTGTAAAATTTTGAAAAAGTATGAAGCGAAGACCAAGTCGCCGCCTTGCAAATCTGTTCAACAGAAGCCTCATTTTTAAAGGCCCAAGTGGAAGCCACAGCTCTAGTGGAATGAGCTGTAATCCTTTCAGGAGGCTGCTGTCCAGCAGTCTCATAGGCTAAGCGGATTAAGCTTCTTAGCCAAAAAGAAAAAGAGGTTGCCAAAGCCTTTTGACCTCTCCTCTGTCCAGAGTAGACAACAAACAAAGCAGATGTTTGACGAAAATCTTTAGTAGCTTGTAAGTAAAACTTTAAAGCACAGACCACGTCCAGATTGTGTAACACAAGGATGGAACCACAATCTCTTGATTGATATTCTTGTTAGATACCACCTTAGGTAAGAACCCAGGTTTGGTACGCAGGACTACCTTATCCGTATGAAAAATCAGATAAGGAGAATCACATTGTAAGGCAGATAGCTCAGAGACTCTACGAGCCGAGGAAATAGCTACCAAAAAAAAAAAAAAAAAGAACTTTCCAAGATAAAATTTTGATATCTATGGAATGAAGAGGTTCAAACGGAACTCCTTGAAGAACCTTAAGAACCAAGTTTAAGCTCCATGGTGGAGCAACAGGTTTAAACACAGACTTGATTCAAACTAAAGCCTGACAAAATGCCTGAACGTCTGGAACATCTGCCAGACGCTAGTGCAAAAGAATAGACAGAGCAAAAATCTGTCCCTTTAAGAAACTAGCTGACAATCCTTTTTCCAAACCTTCTTGGAGAAAAGATAAAATCCTAGGAATCCTGACCTTACTCCATGAGTAACCCTTGAATTCACACCAATAAAGATATCTACGCCATACCATATGGTAAATTTTTTCTGGTGACAGGCTTTCGTGCCTGTATTAAGGTATCAATAACTGACTCGGAGAAGCCACGCTTTGATAAAATCAAGCATTCAATCTCCAGGCAGTCAGCCTCAGAGAAATTAGATTTGGATGGTTGAAAGGACCCTGAAGTAGAAGGTCCTGTCTCAGAGGCAGAGACCATGGTGGAAAGGATGACATGTCCACTAGATCTGCATACCAGGTCCTGCGTGGCCACGCAGGTGCTATAAGAATCACCGATGCTCTCTCCTGCTTGATCTTGGCAATCAGTCGAGGGAGCAGAGGAAACGGTGGAAACACATAAGCCAGGTTGAAAGACCAGGGCGCTGCTAGAGTATCTATCAGTGTCGCCTTGGGATCCCTGGACCTGGATCCGTAACACGGAAGCTTGGCGTTCTGGCAAGACGCCATGAGATCCAGTTCTGGTTTGCCCCAACGGAGAATCAGTTGTGCAAATACCTCCGGATGGAGTTCCCACTCTCCCGGATGAAAAGTCTGATGACTTAGAAAATCCGCCTCCCAGTGCTCTACACCTGGGATATGGATAGCTGATAGGTGGCAAGAGTGAATCTCTGCCCAGTGAATTATTTTTGAAACTTCTAACATCTCTAGGGAACTTCTTGTTCCCCCTCGATGGTTGATGTAAGCTACAGTCGTGATGTTGACCGACTGAAATCTGATGTACCTCAGAGTTGCTAACTGAGGCCAAACCTGAAGAGCCTTGAATATCGCTCTTAGTTCCAGAATATTTATTGGAAGGAGAGACTCCTCCTGAGTCCACGATCCCTGAGCCTTCAGGGAGTTCCAGACTGCACCCCAACCTAGAAGGCTGGCATTTGTTGTTACAATAGTCCAATCTGGCCTGCGAAGGTCATACCTTTGGACAGATGGACCCGAGATAGCCACCAGGGAAGAGGATCCCTGGTCTCTTGGTCAAGATTCAGTTGAGGGGCCAAATCTGTGTAATCCCCGCTCCACTGACTGAGCCTGCATAGTTGCAGCAGTCTGAGATGTAAGCGTGCAAACGGCACTATGTCCATTGCCTCTACCATTAAGCCGATTACTTCCATACACTGAGCCACCAAAGGGCGCGGAATGGAATGAAGAACCCGACAGGAATTTAGAAGCTTTGATAACCTGGACTCCGTCAAGGTAAATTTTCATTTCTACAGAATCTATCAGAGTCCCTAGAAAGGAAACTCTTGTGAGAGGGGATAGAGAACACTTTTCCTCGTTCACTTTCCACCCATGCGACCTCAGAAATGCCAGTACTACGTCCGTAAGAGACTAGGCAATTTGGAAGTTTGACGCCTGTATCAGGATGTCATCTAAATAAGGGGCTACTGCTATGCCCCGCGGCCTTAGGACCGCCAAAAGCGACCCTAGAACCTTTGTAAAGATTCTTGGGGCTGTAGCTAATCCAAAGGGAAGAGCTACAACTGGTAATGCCCGTCTTAAAAGGCAAACCTGAGAAACCGATGATGATCTTTGTGTATCGGAATGTGAAGATAAGCATCCTTTAGATCCACTGTAGTCATATATTGACCCTCCTGGATCAGTGGTAGGATGGTACGAATAGTTTCCATCTTGAACAACGGAACTTTGAGGAATTTGTTTAAGATCTTTAGATCCAAAATCGGTCTGAAGGTTCCCTCTTTTTTGGGAACCACAAACAGATTTGAGTAAAAACCCTGTTCCTCCTTTGGAACTGGATGGATCACTTCCATAACTAGGAGGTCTCGTACACAGTGTAAGAATGTCTCACTCTTTATCTGGTTTGCAGATAATTGTGAAAGGTGAAATCTCCCTTTTGGGGGGGAAGCTTTGAAGTCCAGAAGATATCCCTGGGATATAATTTCCAACGCCCAGGGATCCTGAACATCTCTTGCCCACGCCTGGGCGAAGAGTGAAAGTCTGCCCCCTACTAGATCCGTTACCGGATAGGGGGTCGTTCCTTCATGCTGTCTTAGAGGAAGCAGCAGGCTTTTTGACCTGCTTACCTTTTTTCCAGGTCTGGTTTGGTCTCCAGACCGTCTTGGATTGAGCAAAAGTTCCCTCTTGTTTATTATTAGAGGAAGTTGATGCCGCACCTGCCTTGAAGTTTCGAAAGGCACGAAAATTAGACTGTTTGGCCCTAGATTTGAACCTGTCCTGAGGAAGGGCACAACCTTTTCCTCCCGTGATATCAGCAATAATCTCCTTCAAACCAGGCCCGAATAGTGTCTGCCCCTTGAAGGGAATGTTAAGTAGCTTAGATTTTAAAGTCACGTCAGCTGACCATGCTTTAAGCCATAGCGCTCTGCGCGCCTGTATAGCAAAACCAGAATTCTTAGCCGTTAGTTTATTCAAATGAACAATGGCATCAGAAAAAAAATAATTGGCTAGCTTAAGTGCTCTAAGTTTGCCAAGTATGTCATCCAATGGAGTCTCTACCTGTAAAGCCTCTTCCAGAGACTCAAACCAGTACGCCGCAGCAGCAGTGACAGGGGCAATGCATGCAATGGGCTGTAGGATAAAACCTTGTTGAATAAATATTTTCTTAAGGTAACCTAATTTTTTATCCATTGGCTCTAAAAAAGCACAACTGTCCTCGGCAGGGATAGTAGTATGCTTTGCTAGAGTAGAAACTGCTCCCTCCACCTTAGGGACTGTCTGCCATAAGTCCCGTGTGGTGGCGTCTATTGGAAAACATTTTTCTAAAAATAGGAGGGGAAGAGAACGGCACACCTGGTCTATCCCATTCCTTATTAATAATTTCTGTAAACCTTTTAGGTATTGGAAAAACATCAGTACACACCGGCACTGCAAAGCATTTATCCAGTCTACAAAATTTCTCTGGCACTGCAATGGTATCACAGTCATTCAGAGCAGCTAAAACCTCCTTAAGTAACACGCGGAGGTGTTCAAGCTTAAATTTAAATGTAGAAATATTAGAATCAGGTATCTTTCCTGAGTCATTAACATCACCCACTGACTGAAGCTCTCCTTCCTCAGCTTCTGCATATTGTGAAGCAGTATCAGACATGGTTCTTAAAGCGTCAGTATGCTCTGCATTTTGTCTCACCCCAGAGCTATCTCGCTTACCTCTAAGTTCAGGTAGTCTGGCTAATACCGCTGACAGTGTATTATCCATGACTGCCGCCATGTCTTGTAAAGTAAACGCTATGGGAGCCCTAGATGTACTTGGCGCCATTTGAGCGTGTGTCCCTTGGGCAGGAGTCAAAGGGTCTGACACGTGGGGAGAGTTAGTTGGCATAACTTTCCCCTCGTCAGATTCCTCTGGTGATAATTTTTTTTAAAAACAGAATATGATCTTTATTGCATAAAATGAAATCAGTACATTTGGTACACATTCTAAGAGGGGGTTCCACCATGGCTTTTAAACATAATGAACAAGGAGTTTCTTCTATGTCAGACATGTTTATACAGACTATCAATGAGACTAGCAAGCTTGGAAAACACTTTAAATCAAGTTAACAAGCAAATATAAAAAACGGTACTGTGCCTTTAAGAGAAACAAATTTTGTCAGAATTTGAAAAACAGTGAAAAAATGCAGTAAATCAAACGAAATTTTTACAGTGTATGTAATAGGCTAGCAGAGCATTACATCCACTTGCAAATGGATGATTAACCCCTTAGTTCAAAAAACGGATCAAAAAAACGATATAGACGTTTTTTAACAGTCACAACCAACTGCCACAGCAAGCTGTGGTCCTACCTTCCCCAATTAACGATTTTGGAAAGCCTTTGAGCCCTTTAGAGATGTCCTATAGCATACAGGGGACTCCTGAGGGAAGCTGGATGTCACAGTTTGTAATTTTAACTGCACCAACTGTAACTTTTATACTATAACAGTGGAAAGCCTCAGTAAAACTGTTTCTAGTCAAAATTTAAGCCAGCCATGTGGAAAAAACTAGGCCCCAATAAAGTTTTATCACCAATGCATATATAAAAACGATTAAACATGCCAGCAAACGTTTATATTGCAATATCATAAGGGTATTACCCCTGGGAGTAAGCATGATACCAGTCGTTATTAAATCACTGTATTCAGGCTTAAGTTACATTAATCCGGTATCAGCAGCATTTTCTAGTGTTTTCCATCTCTAGAAAAAATTATAACTGCACATACCTGATAGCAGAATAAACTGCATGCCATTCTCTCGCTGAAGTTACATCATCTGTGTAATCCCCTCAGACATATGTGAGAATAGCAATGGATCTTAGTTACAACCTGCTAAGATCATAGAAACCTCAGGCAGATTCTTCTTCTATTTACTGCCTGAGATAAAATAGCACAACTCCGGTACTATTTAAAAATAACAAACTTTTGATTGAAGAAAATAAACTAACTATATTTAACCACTCTCTCCTACAACATCCTAGCTTGTTGAGAGTTGCAAGAGAATGACTGGCTATGACAGTTAGGGGAGGAGCTATATTACAGCTCTGCTGTGGGTGTCCTCTTGCAACTTCCTGTTGGGAATGAGAATATCCCACAAGTAATGGATGATCCGTGGACTGGATACACCTTACAAGAGAAAACTATTTTGACTGTGAAACATCAGTCTGCTTTTTGTGTCAGGCTCACAGCGTATACTGTGCCCACTTGTCCAGTGCCACCACTCATATTATCTTGTGTAATAGTAGTGTAAGTGTATATTTTAAAAATAAAAAACTATTTTGACTGTGAAACATCAGTCTGCTTTTATGTGTCAGGCTCACAGCGTATACTGTGCCCACTTGCCCAGTGCCACCACTCATATTATCTTGTTTAATAGTAGTGTAAGTGTACATTTTAAAAATAAAAAAACTATTTTGACTCTGAAACATCAGTCTGCTTTTTTGTGTCAGGCTCACAGCATATACTGTGCCTACTTGCTCAGTGCCACCACTCATATCTGGTTTAACATTAGTGTAAATTAAAAAAAAAACTTTTACATCAGTCTGCTAGTGTAATCTAATTTCAGTTGCCAGGCCAGCCTGCCACTGCAAGCCTGTGTGTCAGGCTCTCAGAGTATACTGTGCCCACTCGCCCAGTGCCACCACCAGTCATATCTGGTGTAACAGTAGTGTAAATGTTTTAAAACATTTTTTTTACATCAGTCTGCTAGTGTAATCTAATTGCAGTTGCCAGGCCAGCCTGCCACTGCCAGCGTGTGTGTCAGACTAACAGCGTATACTGTGCCCACTTGCCCAGTGCCACCACTCATATTATCTTGTTTAATAGTAGTGTAAGTGTACATTTAAAAATAAAAAAACTATTTTGACTCTGAAACATCAGTCTGCTTATTTGTGTCAGGCTCACAGCGTATACTGTGCCCACTTGCCCAGTGCCATTACTCATATTATCTTGTTTAATAGTAGTGTAAGTGTACATTTAAAAATAAAAAAACTATTTTGACTATGAAACAGCAGTCTGCTTTTTTGTGTCAGGCTCACAGCGTATACTGTGCCCACTTGTCCAGTGCCACCACTCACATTATCTTGTGTAATAGTAGTGTAAGTGTACATTTTAAAAATAAAAAAAATATTTTGACTGTGAAACATAAGTCTGCTTTTTTGTGTCAGGCTCACAGTGTATACTGTGCCCACTTGCCCAGTGCCACCACTCATATTATCTTGTGTAATAGTAGTGTAAGTGTACATTTTAAAAATAAAAAACTATTTTGACTGTGAAACATCAGTCTGCTTTTTTGTGTCAGGCTCACAGCATATACTGTGCCCATTTGCCAAGTGCCACCACTCATATCTTGTTTAATAGTAGTGTAAGTGTACTTTTAAAAATAAAAAAACTTTTTTTTTTTTTTTTTTTTAAATTGTTGTAGCAGTTTATTATTGACCCCATTACAGTCCACAAATCAAGACTAGAAAAATTTTTTTTTTAGCTATATATTCTTGTTAATCTTTGATCTTTGTATACTGTGCCCACTTGTCCAGTGCCACCACTCATATTATCTTGTTTTATAGTAGTGTAAGTGTACATTTTAAAAATAAAAAAAACTATTTTGAATCTGAAACATCAGTCTGCTTTTTTGTGTCAGGCTCACAGCGTATACTGTGCCCACTTGCCCAGTGCCACCACTCATATTATCTTGTTTAATTGTAGTGTAAGTGAACATTTAAAAATAAAAAAAACTATTTTGACTGTGAAACATCATTCTGCTTTTTTGTGTCAGGCTCACAGCGTATACTGTGCCCACTTGTCCAGTGCCACCACTCATATTATCTTGTTTTATAGTAGTGTAAGTGTACATTTTAAAAATAAAAAAACTATTTTGACTCTGAAACATCAGTCTGCTTATTTGTGTCAGGTTCACAGCGTATACTGTGCCCACTTGCCCAGTGCCACTACTCATATTATCTTGTTTAATAGTAGTGTAAGTGTACATTTTAAAAATAAAAAAACAATTTTGACTGTGAAACATCAGTCTGTTTTTTTGTGTCAGGCTCACAGTGTGTACTGTGCCCACTTGCCCAGTGCCACCACTCATATTATCTTGTGTAATAGTAGTGTAAGTGTAAATTTTAAAAGTAAAAAAACTATTTTGACTGTGAAACATCAGTCTGCTTTTTTGTGTCAGGCTCACAGCGTATACTGTGCCCACTTGTCCAGTGCCACCACTCATATTGTCTTGTTTAATAGTAGTGTAAGTGTACATTTTAAAAATAAAAAAAACTATTTTGACTATGAAACATCAATCTGCTTTAATGTGTCAGGCTCACAGCTTATACTGTGCTCACTTGCCCAGTGCCACCACTCATATTATCTTGTTTAATAGTAGTGTAAGTGTACATTTTAAAAATAAAAAACTATTTTGACTCTGAAACATCAGTCTGCTTTTTTGTGTCAGGCTCACAGCGCATACTGTGCCCACTTGCCCAGTGCCACCACTCATATTATCTTGTTTAATAGTAGTGTCAATGTACATTTAAAAAAAAATTTTTGTCTGTGAAACATTAGTCTGGTTTTTTGTGTCAGGCTCACAGCGTATACTGTGCCCACTCATAGTAGCCTGCACGCATAGTAGCACTAATTGGAAAAAAAAATGACAGGCAGAGGCAGGCCAACCCGCAGGGGCCGTCGTGGTTGTGGTGCTGTGATTCCCTTTGGCCATAGAATAATGCCCAGTGTTAGGCCACGTACCATGAACACGAAAAGTTCTGATGAAATAGTTGTTTTTATAACACAGGACACCCAATCTTCTACAGCTTCCGCTCGTAACCTTGAAGCACCATCCTCCTCCAGCTTAGCTTCAGGCACCTCTCAACTTATCACTCCCCCGCCTGCCGCCACCACCGACACTAGCACCACAGCCGCCTTACTTGATCTGTCAGAGGAGTTATGTACACCTCAGTGTGAAGAAATGAGTGATGCGCAACCATCATTGACAGAGGATGTAGATAACTGTGATATGTCTCAGTCAGGCAGCATTACAGACATGGACGATGCACGGTGTGATGATAATGATGATGTTGTACCCACCGTTGCTTCCGTTGTTGAGTTGTCAGATACAAGTGAAGGGGTTGATAATGACGATGCGTCCGTGGATGTCACGTGGGCGCCCGGTAGAAGAGAAGAAGAACAGGGGGAAAGTTCAGATGGGGAGACAGAGAGGAGGAGGAGACGAGTTGGAAGCAGGGGGAGGTCGTCGCAAGGAGCTAGTGGCACAGTCAGACAGCATGCATCGGCACCCGGGGTCAGCCAGACAGCACGCCAATCAACGCATGCTGTTGCCACCACCAGAATGCCATAATCGCAGAGCTCAGCAGTGTGGCATTTTTTTATGTGTCTGCCTCTGACAACAGCAATGCCATTTGCAACCTGTGCCAAAAGAAACTGAGTCGTGGGAAGTCCAACACCCACCTAGGTACAACTGCTTTGCGAAGGCACATGATCTCACATCACAAACACCTATGGGATGAACACATGAGGACAAGCAGCACACAAACTTAAAGCCGCCACCCTCCTCCTGGTCCAGCATCTTCAGCCATGTCAACCACTGCTGTGCTCCTTGCCCCCTCTAAACCATCCGCCAATCTGTCTCTCTTCCGGAGCAGTTCCTGCTCATCTGTCCACAGTCAGGTGTCTGTCAAGGACATGTTTGAGCGTAAGAAGCCAATGTCACCAAGTCACCCCCTTGCCCGGTGTCTGACAGCTGGCTTGTCTAAACTCTTAGTCCACCAGCTTTTACCATACAAGCTGGTGGAGTCTGAGGCGTTCAAAAAATTTGTAGCTATTGGGACACCGCAGTGGAAGGTGCCCGGCCGAAATTTCTTTGCACAAAAGGCAATCCCCAACCTGTACTTGATTGTGCGAAAGGAAGTAATGGCATGTCTGGCACACAGTGTTGGGGCAAGGGTCCATCTGACCACTGATAGCTGGTCTGCAAAGCATGGTCAGGGCAGGTATATCACCTACACTGCGCATCGGGTAAACCTGCTGACGGCTGCCAAGCATGGAATGCCTAGCTCTGCAGAGGAGTTGGTGACACCACCACAACTTGCAGGCAGGCCTGCTGCCACCTCCTCTACTCCTCCTACTCCATCCTCTTCCATAACCTCTTCCTCGGCTGAGTCCTCTTCTGCTGCTGCATCTTGCTCCACATCAACGGCACCCCCCCAGCTCCCCAGGTACTATTCCACATCCCGGATATGGCAGTGTCACGCCATCTTGGGGTTGACTTGCCTGAAAGCAGAGAGTCACACCACAGCAGCACTCCTGTCCGCCCTGAACGCACAGGTGGATCGATGGCTGACTCCGCACCAACTGGAGATCGGCAAAGTGGTTTCTGACAACGGAAGTAATTTGGTGGTGGCATTGAAATTGGGCAAGTTGACACATGTGCCGTGCATGGCACATGTGTGTAATCTGATTGTACAACGCTTTGTGCATAAGTACCCAGGCTTACAGGATGTCCTGAAGCAGGCCAGGAAGGTGTGTGGCCATTTCAGGCGTTCCTACACGGCCATGGCGCACTTGTCAGATATCCAGCGGCGAAACAACCTGCCAGTGAGGCGCTTGATTTGCGACAGCCCGACACGTTGGAATTCAACACTCCTAATGTTCGACCACCTGCTCCAACAAGAAAAAGCCGTTAACGAGTCTTTGTATGACCAGGGTGCTAGGACAGCCTCTGGGGAGCTGGGAATTTTTTTGCCACATTACTGGATGCTCATGCGCAATGCCTGTAGGCTCATGCGTCCTTTTGATGAGGTGACAAACCTAGTCAGTCGCATTGAAGGCACCATCAGCGACATCATACCATTTGTTTTCTTCCTGGAGCGTGCCCTGCGAAGAGTGCTGGATCAGGCCGTAGATGAGCGTGAAGAGGAAGAGTTGTGGTCACCATCACCACCAGAAACAGCCTTATCAGCATCGCTTGCTGGACCAGCGGCAACGCAGGAAGAGGATTGTGAGTAAGAGGAGTCAGAGGAGGAATGTGGCTTTGTGGAGGAGGAGGAAGACAAAGCACAACAGGCATCCCAGGGTGCTCGTTGTCACCTATCTGGTACCCGTGGTGTTGTACGTGGCTGGGGGGAAGAAGATACCTTCAGTGAGATCAGTGAGGACGAGGAACGGGACATGAGTAGCTCGGCATCCAACCTTGTGCAAATGGGGTCTTTCATGCTGTCATGCTTGTTGAGGGACACTCGTATAAAAAAGCTGAAGGAGAACGAACTGTACTGGGTGTCAATGCTACTAGACCCCCGGTGTAAGCATAACGTGACTGAAATGTTACTGAATTCCTGCAAGTCGGAAAGGATAGAGCAGTTCAAAAATAAATTAAAAAGTATGCTTTACACAGCGTATAAGGGTGATGTCACAGCACAACGGGAATCTAACAGGGGAAGAGGTGAAAGTAATACTCCTCCTCCCACAACCATGCCGGCAAGGACAGGACGCTTTCCAGACGTGTTGTTGATGGAGGACATGCGGACCTTTTTAACTCCTATGCATCGCCACAGCCCTTCGGGATCCAGCCTCAGAGAAAGACTCAACCGACAGGTAGCAGACTACCTTGCCTTAATTGCAGATCTCGACACTCTGAGGAGCGATGAACCCCTTGACTACTGAGTGTGCAGGCTTGACCTGTGGCCTGAGCTATCCCAATTTGAAATCGAACTTCTGGCCTGCCCCGCTTCAGCAGCAGGAGGTATTGTCACTGAGAAGAGAAGTCGCCTAGGTCAAAAAAGTCTTGATTACCTCACCTTTATTAAAATGAATGAGGGATGGATCCCGAAGGGACTGACATTGAGCGATACATTCGAGTAAAAAAGGCCTGATGAGATGAGCTGCCTTGGGCTAAAATGGTCCACACACTGCTGTATTTTATCTTCGAATGCCAGATGACTTGCGTGACTTATCCGCCAACAACTACTGTTCAAGCCGCAATGTTTTAGGGCACTTTCTAACTGTCAAACAAACATCAATTTTTCGGCTGCAACAATACCTAATTTTTCAGGCATCTATACATGCCTAATTTTTCTGACCTCTGGTGCTGCACTGTGGCTTCAAAACCCAAACCAAAAAAAAGGCACATAACAGGGATTAAACTGCTAAGAATAGAACTACTTAACACACCACTCATATCTGGTGGCACAGTAGATTGCACGCGCAGTGCCCCAAATTTGAAGTAGGAGGACCGACCAAACATCTTTTTCCATCTCCCGGTTCCTAAAATCCATGCCATATACACGTCCCCTGATAGGGGACACCGCAGTGGAAGGTACATGGCCGAAATTTCTTTGCACAAAAGGCAATCCCCAACCTGTACTCGATTGTGCAAAAGGAAGTAACCTTACCATGGGTCACAGACCGCACGTCTTGTAATTCTCTGTCTGGGAAATTATCTATCTATCAAATCTATCTATTTATCTATCAAATCTATCTATCATATCTATCAAATGTATCTATTGCATCTATTGATCTATCTATCTAATCTATGTATCTATCTATCAAATCTATCTATCTTGTGGCCGGACCGACCAAGCATCATTTTCCATCTCCCGGTTCCTAAAATCCATGCCATATACACGTACCCTGATAGGTATTAAACTGATAAGAATAGTACTACTTGACAGGCCACTCATATCTGTTGGCACAGTAGATTGCATGCGGTGCTTTGACAAAATGCAGAAGGACATTTGGCAGATGGATATTTGGCAGATGGATATTTGGCAGACGGACATTTGGCTGACAGACAGAAAGCTAAAGAATTTTCTGAATTCGGCCGAGGGCAAGATCTTGATAAAGGCCTATTGGGCTGAAACGCGTAGATTTGCTCGTCTACTTTTATTCTCTATCTTTGATACAAGTGGTTACAGTAGGTACGGTGCAATATCCCTCTCGTAGAGTTCAGAGTGGCTGATATATGCTTAAAAATCCGACCCATGATCTGCTTACCGCTTGTGTCCAACTGACAATTACCTAACCATTCTGGGGTTTTAAGAAAGCTCCTGCATTCCCATATTGGAAAGGGTAATAGGACTTGTTGGTACAGCTGCAAAACAAACCATCTGGAGTCAGCCAATACCTCGGTCCCAGGACCTACCCTTCCCCTGCTGATATTGTCAGCACTCAAGGATGCTGTAAGAAAATCTATCAAAGCACTGGAGAAATAAAACAAACAAACATTGTGCTATCTGAACTAATACATGTTCCGTTTCCACGAGGAGAGTCATTCTATATAAAGATACGGAACTTACCAGCAACGGACAACTTCTTACACTCTAGAGATGGTAACTTTGTATCCAATAATTGAGAACACTGTTCCATATCTAATACACACTCTTTGATATATGCTGCATAAAGTATCCAGCAAGCCAGCATATTTTCTTGCATTTGTTTCTACATAGCTGTATTACACTAACAGATGTTTGGTTGCATATAGCTCTCTATCGCCAATTGATATTTTATGATTTTATGTTAATATTATCACATTGTTTTAAGTCAGTGCCGGCACTATACTGTTTATCTATTATTGTATATTAAATTCAAGTTTTATCGATTTATATAGATATTATCTCATTTTTATCAATATATTATCAATCTAACCCATCTTTAAAAGTAACGCTAAGTTACATTTACAAGACCTACTGTCAGTTATATCTCCCACATTTAGTGCTCTTAGCTTTAATTAGCGCTACCCTTATTCTTTCTTTCTGGGTCTTTCATGCTGTCATGCCTGTTAAGGGTCAGGGACCCTCATATAAAAAGGCTGAAGGAGAACGACCTGTACTGGGTGTCCAAGCATCTTTTTCCATCTCCCGGTTCCTAAAAATTATCTCTGGGTTCCTAAAATCAATGCCATACCTGTACTCGATTGTGCAAAAGAAAGTCATGGCATATGGGGTCTTTCATGCTGTCGTGCCTGTTGAGGGTCGGGGACCCTCGTCTAAAAAGGCTGAAGGAGAACGACCTGTACTGGGTGTCCAAGCATCTTTTTCCATCTCCCGGTTCCTAAAAATTATCTCCAGGTTCCTAAAATCGATGCCATACCTGTACTCGATTGTGCAAAAGGAAGTAATGGCATATGGGGTCTTTCATGCTGTCGTGCCTGTTGAGGGTCGGGGACCCTCGTATAAAAAGGCTGAAGGATAACGACCTGTACTGGGTGTCCAAGCATCTTTTTCCATCTCCCGGTTCCTAAAATTTATCTCCAGGTTCCTAAAATCGATGCCATACCTGTACTCGATTGTGCAAAAGGAAGTAATGGCATATGGGGTCTTTCATGCTGTCGTGCCTGTTGAGGGTCGGGGACCCTCGTATTAAAAGGCTGAAGGAGAACGACCTGTACTGGGTGTCCAAGCATCTTTTTCCATCTCCTGGTTCCTAAAATCCATGCCATCTACATGTCCCCTGATAGGGGACGTAACAGGGATTAAACTGATAAGAATAGTACTAGTTAACACACCACTCCTATCTGGTGGCACAGTAGATTGCACGCATGTTGCACAGCTCCTCAATGTGACAAATCTTCCTGGTTAGCTTGTCGTTCTCTTTTTCCCAGCTGCTGGATCAGATCAGAGATTGTGAGTAAAACCTGCTCCTGCTGCCGGGTGATGTCACTCAGGACTCGCTTCTCTAGGTCTTCCAGCTGTTTCCTGATGTCCCTAATCAGGGCAGTGAGTCTCTCTGTTACACCAGCTGCTTTCTCTTGCACCCCTCTCCTGTGCTTCTGCAGACTCTGGACTCTTTTCTCAGTCTCCTCTGTTTTTGTGGTCAGTTTCTGCAGAATATTTCTCAGTTTCTTTTTCTTCTTGACAGAAGCCTCATTCAGCAGCTCGACCTGGTGTACCCTGTGCTCTCCGGCCAGGGAGCAGGACACACAGATACAGGCAGCATCCTCAGTGCAGTAATATAATAGGAGCATCTTGTGGGTGGAGCATTTTCTGTTACCCCAGGAAGTGATTGCATGCGCAGTGACATCAGTGAGGACAAGGAACGGGACATGGCTAGCTTGGTATCCAACCTTGTGCAAATGGGGAGTTTGCGGTTCTGCAAATGGACTGTTTGCGGTTGTTTGCGGTGCATTAAACGGGGAGTTTGGTCTGTCACTGTGAAGCGGGCGTAACCCTTCCAATACCTGAACGATACAACATCATACCTGATGTTTTAAAGCACATTATTCTAAACAATTTAGGAATTTTAGGTGATTTATGCCCTTTATGGATTAAAAGCAGACTCTGCATCAACTATTTAATTTTCCATGGGAGTTTTGCTATGGATCCCCCTCCGGCACGCCACAGTCCAGGTGTTAGTCCCCTTGAAACAACTTTTCCATCACTTTTGTGGCCAGAAAGAGTCCCTGTGGATTTTAAAATTCACCTGCCTATTGAAGTCAATGGTTCGCCCGTTCGCAAACTTTTGTTCTGTTTGCGAACGCAAAATTTTAGGTTCGCAACATCACTATCCCTGCTTTAGTTTTGTGCCAGTAATAAAAACAATGGGTTAGTTTCATACCAAGGGGTATTGTTGGTGAAACAAGATCATGTTCAGAATTCAGGCTCTCTTCACCTATCTTTTCCAGCCTATGTTGAAATTTAGCATTAATTTCTTGCTATTGCTAATGTGTTTGCACATGTGCAGCAACTCTCCTTCAGATATCTGCAGTCAAATCTAAGTCCCAAAATGGCAGCCGCAATAATTAGAGGCAAGTGCATTAAAAGTATTTAGTGTTTAATGTCCCTTTAACATATGTAGTTGTGATAAGTACCCCAATACATTATATCTTACACATCAATCAAGAACCACCAGCAACAGGGAAAAAAGCAATAATTAAAACCGCAATACTTGGGAAACAAGTTTGCAAAACGGGTTCCGTAAATGAGAGCAATTGGTAAATACTGATGTCTGTTTTGTTATATTAAAGCACACTCTAGTGACCCTTTTATAACTGGTCCTAATTGGCTTCAGCGAAGAAAGAAACCTAGGTTAAAACATGGCAGGGCCCTTTCCTTTAAAAGGAAAAATATAAAACGATAAACAGCTAGTTACATGTAATAGGATCATGGGTATCTGTTTGCCAAATTGGTAAATAACAAATAAACTAAGCATTGAAAAAGAAAAAAACTGCAACCATTGCAATCTGTATATTTTAAAATGTTGATGTAAGCCCCACCCACTTCTCTTAATGTAGAACAGCCACATACTGACACAGGACAAAACTTCTTTTACCGTGAATAGCTGTCATTTTTTTGTATTTTTTTTTTTTATGTTTGAATAGCTTAATCAGGTTTTAGAAATCATAAGTAATTAACCAAAAGATATGTTCTTTTCTCTTGCTGCTTACAGCATTGCATTTTTTTATAGTAGCGTTGCCAAAAAAAAGTTGTAATACACAATACTTGGGATTTATATACATGTATATTGTTGATTATTAAAATATCATATCTCTCAACATTTCCCAGAGGCTGTCTGGAAAGTTGGAGGTTAAAGGGACATATTAATAACCATATGCTAAATCACCTGAAAATTATGTGGTATAAATGTAAAAACAAACTGTGCTAACAAATAAATATCACATGAACTTCTCTATGTAAAAATATATTTTACCTAAAAATTCCTTCATCTCCCAATGGTAAGTGATCTGTGATCCAAAGCTACTCTTTTTACTGGCATTTATATGGTGAAAGCCAATCAGCTTAATCAGTACTGAGTTCACACTTTGCTTTACTGTCATCTCATTAGATTTCACTGAAATATCATAAAATGTCATAGTAAACTTCCTTAAACTGAGGAGGGAAGTAACTGTGATGCTCTTGCCATATGCAGGTGCCTCTGGGCCAAGCATCATGTTAGGATGCTTAATGTTCCTTTGCAATGTGATGTGACCACTGATACAATTTTGAGATAAAATATCTTCTTTTTTAAAAAGAGATGTTCATGTGATATTTTCTAGTCATCTTTTTACAGAAATGCTGTAATGCTATCAAGTGATTTAACATTTGAGTTTTATGTTCCTTAAAACATTTGCTTAAATGGAGTGTAGTCATGGGTGGACAGTGGGTGTGCACAGAGAAGCTGTCACAATCCCGCAGGATGCAGGATGGTTAGGGTATATGAAATATTGCATTCACAGAGTGGGGAAGTATAATGGCCCCATGTACTAAGCAGCGAGCGGACAAGCTTCTCAACTCGAGAAGATGTACACTTGCCTTCCCTACATACGGGCAGTGGACGAACAGTTTTCGCTGCCGGTATGTTATTATTACACGCTCAAGTCAGCGTGTAAAGGCTGCCCCTTCTCTTGCGTGATTAATCACATGAGAGAAGGAACTGTCAATCACAGAGAGCGAGCAGTGATATACACTCGCACCTCAGAGATGGTATAGAGTGTAATTATAAAATAAAAATAAAATAATATTAAAGTAAAATAATATTAAAATAAAATAATATTAAAGTAAAATAATATTAAAATAAAATAATATTAAAATATTATTAAAATTAAATAAATTAATATTAAAATTAAATGAAAATAATATTAAAGTAAAATTATAATAAATAAAATTATGTTAAAATAAAATAATATTAAGTAAAATAATATTAAGTTAAATAATATTTAAAACAATTAAAATTAAATAAATTAATAATAAAAGTATTAAAATAAAAATAAAATAAAAATAATATTAAAATAAAATAATAATAAAATAAATAATATTAAAATAAATAATATTAAAATAAAATAATAATAAAATAAATAATATTAAAATAAATAATTACATTACGGAAAGCAGGCTCGATAATGTGAACCTGCCCCTCAAGGACTCCGGAGCAGCTTTTGCTGCTTTGTACATGGAGCCCAATGTTTACTATATGAATTCATATTTTTATTTATGTGTTTTGATTTGCAAAAATGCTGCGATAATTCAAGGTACGTTCTGATGCAAAAATGATATGTCCTAATTCATTAGCACCTGTGTGTTTTGCATTACTGATCTGAGATAACTATGTTTATAACCACTGCAAATGATATAAACACATAGGTAAATCCCTGGCTGGGATCTGCAACAACATGAGTATCTTCATTGGGAAGTTTTCATTAATTTGGTACAGTACAGTAAGAGTATAGTACACAGAAAATGTACTGAAAGGAGAACACACACAAACATATTTAGTAAAAGTAACGTTTATTTGGTCTCAGTTAATTACCCACATAAGCTCAATGCTGTAAAATAAATGTGTCAGAAAAAGCTCCCGATTAAGAATTGGATACCTTATGGGACATTTAATGGTGTTACTAAGCTAATAAACTTAGACACGCTACATAAATTAATAGAGTTGTTAATTCATGCACATTCCTCTGATTAACTTATGAATGATGTCAATGTATGTCATTAAATGTTAGAGGTGCAGAACTAGGTAGCATATTTTATTTATTTTGATATAAATGTATTTAAAAAAAGGTACCATCCAAAACATGCCTTGCTTTTTAAAGCCGGTAAAATATACAGATGCTACATTCTGCATTAATGCTGTACATTTTCTGACAGCCAGGGGGCTATTAAGTGTATTTCATGAGTTTTTTTCTAGGGGAGTTACTGAGAGTGAAAAGTTGATTGGGGGGGTGAGAGGGGCACAGTTTTTTACACTAATGTTTTTTAGCTGTTATTAAAGCATCACTTATCTGCAGATTGCTAAACATAATCAAACATTTAAATATAACTGAAACTATTCAACCAATTAAGGGCTAGATTAAAAAGTGGTGTGTTCAAAGGTATTTGGTATTAGAAAGGTGCTTGATTGCAAAGGACTATTATATATATATATACAGTATATACACACATACATACATATGTCTTAATATGTGTTTGTTTGTATGTATTAATGTATGTATTTTATTGAGAGAGAGAGAGAGAGAGAGAGCAATGTTTATTTATGTATTTATGTTAGTTTATATATATATATATATATATACACACTGTATATATATATATATATATATATATATATATAGATATAGATATATAGATATATATATATATATATAGATAGATAGATAGATAGATAGATAGATAGATAGATAGATAGATAGATAGATAGATAGATAGATAGATAGATATATACTGTATATAGATTGAAACCCTTATATATACTTTAGAGCCATTTTCTGTCAAATACATGAAAACAATGAAAATATTTTATAAAAAAAAAAAAAATATATATATATATATATATATATATAAATATATATTTAAAACTAAATAGAACATTTTCTTCTATGTGAAGAATATTGGAATATAAAATAACTACCTTTAGGATAGCTCAATTGGTTTAATGTGTGCCGGGTTAGCATGCGAGCAATAAGTGTAAGGGTTTTTTCAGTTTATATACAATAGCACAATAAAAATTGCAGAAATCTTACTAGCCAAAAGAAAATCCCTCTGAGCACACACAATAGGATTGTGATTCTCTAACACCCGTTTTTTCCAGTTTACATGCTCCACTTAAGTCTATGGGGAGAAGAAGTTAGTGCTGTCACTATATCTGAAGTCTTGAATTAGCCCATCAGCTTTCACTCTCGTGCTATCATTTTACTTACAATACATGCACATTCAAAGTTTACTTCTGCCGGTGTTTGCATGCGATCGAAAGCGCTAAATAGTGTGTCACTTGTAATCTGATACTAAATGTTTCTCTGTATTAATTTGACAATAACTTTTCCAAGCGTTTGCTTTTCTTTCATTTGTTTCTACCAGAAAAACGTAACACGAGCAAAACATTTTTTTTTTAAGAACACTTTAATTTTAATGTAAAGCCCAGGGTGCACCACTATCAAATTAAGTGTTGCACTCAAGCGAAAACACAAAATAGTGCTGGAAAATTTTGCGCTTTTAGAAACCTGATTACAGTGTGAACATTTGAAGATACGCATACATTAAAGATATATATTTTAAAAGTTTTTCACTCATATGTATTCATATTTAATGTAAAATCAAAGGGATATGGTCTATGATCAGTTGTTGGACTGGGAAGGCTCAAAGGTGTATATGTATATATACAGTATGTACTGTATGTATGTGCATCTGTGTGAATGTAAGTGTGCAATTGTTTAAACGTATAGTTCAATACCAAGTCATAATTTTAAAGTAAGTGATGAACTTCACTATATGACCTTCGGCTTAGAGCTCGAGCGATAACTGACATTAATTTTTTTTCGGGGTCTAGTGCACCTGTATTATCCGACCTGCAGATGTTAGCTGGTCCTAGATTTTTGCTTAAATGCTACTATATTAAAGGGACAGTCTACTCCGGAATGTTTTTTGTTTAAAAAGATAAATAATCCCTTTCTTATCCATTCCACAATTTTGCATAACTAACAGAGCTTTAATAATATGTTTTTACCTCTGTGTCTAAGCCTCTGCAGACTGCCCCCTTATCTCAATTATTTTGACAGACTTGCATATTGTAATGCTCGTGGGATATTTCCCTATCAGACCAAGCTTGGCCAGTAGTCTTCTTATCCCAGCGTCAAGTGGAAGGATAAGGAAATATCCCAGAACAAAGTGAGTTTATGAAATGAGGTAAGTAGTACTTACGGTAGACAGGGTAATAAGATGAAGGCAGAGAATGGTCAGAGACAGGTAGAGTCCGGCAACAGAAAGGCAATCCAGCAGTATAACAGTTCAGGGGTAAACTAAGAGAATGGTCAGGAACAGGCAGAGGTCAGCAACAAAAGGGTAATCCAGCAGTTTAGCAGTTCAGGGATAAACCAGTAGAATGGTCAGGAACAGAGGGAGGTCAGCAACAAAATGGTAATCCAGCAGTTTAGCAGTCCAGGGGTAAACCAGTAGAATAGTCAGGAACAGGCAGAGGTCAGCAACAAAAGGTAATCCAGCAGTTAAGCAGTTCATGGGTAAACCAGTAGAATGGTCAGAGAGGCAGAGTTTGGTAATGATAAGGCAATCCAGCAATACAAGGGTTAAACAGGCAGAGTGGTCAGGCAGGCAGAGTTCAATAACGATATGGCAATCCAGCAACATAAAGTAATACAGCACACAGGAGCACACACACAGTAACACCTATACTTGGGCATAGATGAGAGCAACTGAGGTACTTACATAGGTGCAGGATTTGCGCCAAGAGAGCACAGGAAGATCCGGACCGGCATCAGGATGACAGGGTGTGCTGTGATGACGTCATCACCGGCGTCTGAAAAAAACGTCACATCCATGGCAACGGATCAGAGCGGCGGCCAGAACACGGAGAGCGACGTGACACATATTAGCCAATCAGTGCCCTCTCATAAGTAACTCCACAGGAGTGAGCACAATGTTATCTATATGGCACACATGAACTAGTGCTATCTAACTGTGAAAAACTGTCAAATTTTTTGAGATAAGAGACGACCTTCAAGGGCTTAGAAATTAGCATATGAGCCTACCTAGGTTTTAGCTTTCAACAAAGAATATCAATAGAGCAAAGCAAATTTGATGATAAAAGCAGATTGGAAAGTTGTTTAAAATTGCATGCCCTATCTGAATCATGAAAGTTTAATTTTGACTATACTATCCCTTTAAGTTCAACTGGTAATATGAGTGCAAATATGAAAGCCCTTTTAATTGTGTTCAAGCGGTGTTAGTGCACAATTGCGCTAATACGTTTTTGCTTTACTAGTAATCTGGGATAGAGTTAAGTCAAACGTTTTTTGCCATTGCTTGCAACAGGCCACAGAGTTAGCACCTAGGATTATATAAATACCACAGTTTTAGCTCTTTATATTTCTGTTTCAAAATATCCTTAACTCTTTAAACCTCTTTAAAAAATGTAATTTAAAGTTGGTGCAGTTTTTACAGTTGGAAGTTTAAACTTTAAGGACTAGGTTAGAAGTGGAGAACGATCAATAGCCCAGGGTGCGTTATCTTTTGTGAGACCTTGCACAAAGAATAATTCACCATCTGGTATTACAAGTGAATAGTTAAAGGGACACTGAACCCAAATTTCTAATTTACTCCTATTATCAAATTTTCTTCATTCTCTTGGTATCTTTAGTTTACCTCTCTACTTTTTAACAAAGCATAACCTATCTGAAACAAAGCATAACCTATCTGAAACACAAAAGTTCAATTTGAATGTACTGTCCCTTTTGTACAATAGTGCTAGTATTTTTACACTCCACTTAAGGGGCATGTACATCTTGTAGTTTCAAGATTTTTCTGAAGTCTTACAATTAATTAAGATACATGCCAAGTGTGAGAACATTTGGAATACATTAATACATGGCTTGTTGTTTGGAAGAGCCACCCCAGACTGGTTACTGACATAGAAATGGCTAGTTAATGCCATTCTGTTAGCAAAACATGACTTGTTTTGCATTATTTCACCTTACCACCTGCTTAGGACAGTAGTTAAGGGCAAATGTGCAGCAGTGTTAGACATGTAAAGTCTGCAATGTCAATGTTCTATTATCAGATCTGGAAAACCCAATTTACTTTTATCATCAAAATTGCTTTGCTCTCTTGGTATTCTTTGTTGAAAGCTCAACCTAGGTAGGCTCATAAACTGATTTCTAAGCCGTTGAACTGCCTCTTATCTCAGTGCATTTTGGCAGATTTCGACAGTTAGATAGTGCTAGTTCATGTGTGTGATATAGATAACATTGTGCTCACTCCCGTGGAGTTATTTACGAGTCAGTACTGATTGGCTAAAATGCAAGTCTGTCAAAAGAACTGATGTAAGGGGCAGTCTGCAGAGACTTAGATACAAGGTAATCACAAAGGTAAAAAGTGTATTAATATAAATGTGTTGGTTATGCATAACTGGGATTGGGTGATAAAGGTATTATCTATCTTTTTAAACAATAAAAATTCTGGAGTAGACTTTCCCTTTAAGGTAAAGTTTGTTTGTTTTGTTGTCATTAGCTATGCTAACATTCACATTTGCTTGTTTGTGCTGCTTCCAAAGGCTTTAATTGTTATATAATAGTGATAATACCACCTCCTATAAATAAATGGTTAATTTTTGTTCTACTTTCAAAAAAGTTACTAAAGTATGGAATTATATAAAAAGAATCCGTAAAAATAGCACATCTCCAGTTACTAGAATTTAGTTTCACAGGACACATTGTCTGCAAATACATTCTGATTGGATATTTTTAAGGAAAGGGGTGGGGAGAAAAAAAATATCTAAAATTAGATGTACATTTAATGATGTTGAGTCTTTGCATTATGCAGACGGGTTTCCCGTCTTCTCTGCCAATTAGTTTGCCAAGAACGCTGCCACAATTGCCTTTTCCTATGGGAATATTATAGGAAATCTTTTGGAAGGCTCCTGAGCTGTTTAGACGATACATATACACATGCTGCACATGTAGCAACTGCATGCTCTCCTTGGAAAATCTATTGCGCTATGAATCAAGCTCTTCCTTTTTTTTAATTTAGTAAGAATAAGCTTGTCTGCTCTCTGTTCCCATAGATCATCCCCTGTTCATTTGTGCTGTGTAATTTGTCTTTCCTTAGAAACCTTAGTGCTCACTTGTATGAATTTATAAGGTCTTTGCTGCATGACATGCTATATTTAATTATTTTATTTTTTTACTTCGGCCACAGAGCCTATTTGGATCTTAAAAAAAGGCAGATTGTGGCAGCCTAGACTGAAGATTTTTATTTAAGATGACAGATTTAAACTTCTTCCCCCATGTAAATAAATCATGGTGTCATTAAAAAAAATGATTCACACTTTTGAGTTTGGGTAAAATCCAGCTCATCTCTCTAATATAAAACTGCTGCACTGCAAAATGATTACTTGTACATATAACACTTGCATAAGTCTAATTAAATGTTTAGTAGGAGCGTACTTTTCCTATAAGTTCAATAAGTAAGTGTTCCAAGGTTCACTAAACTGAAAGCAGAAACCCCAATGACCCACCATTTAAAAGGCAATTGCTTGCTGTTTTTTAAGCTCATTAAATAAATAAAATACAAATTCACAAACATTTTGTAGGAACAGAGTCTCTATATGCCTGTAACAGCTCATAAAAACTACCAGGAGACCCCTTGTTTCAAAGCCCAGAAGCCCCTTTTAAAAATAAGCCCATACATAGGTTTAAACAGTCACATGATCTCTGTGGTAATAGTGATCACCAGGTGTGCATACATTTCCATTTATTTGAATAGAAGCTTATAGGAGCCCCCTATGTGCAGATCAAAGTTACATAACTATACTGAAAGGCTCTTGTTTATATGAGGATAACCCCTTTTTTTTACTATATGGTTTAGGGGGGAAAACACACAATATTGTTTATAACCAGGTTTATTAAAAATTTTAATAAAAATGATTCTTTTTCACACCTTTTGTTGCAGGTTTCTCATAATTCATGATATTTACATACAAATAATGGTATATTTTGAATCTGCTTAGTCCCCAGAAAAAAATAAAGATATTTAATGCCCCATGTACTAAGCACGGTGCTTACAAGGTACCCCATTTGGGAACCTGTCCACTTGGCTTCACATACAATGGGCAGAGGACACACTCACTTGAGTGTGTTTTGTCACCCCCTTCTCTTGTGAGACAAATTAAGCGAGACAAGGGCCTGTCAAACACCCTAAATGGACGTGTTTGGGGTGACTTTTCTCTGACATCTCAGACCCCCAAGGGCTCTAAAAGCAGCATACACTGCTTATTACATTGATCCCATAAAATGTTTGGGCTTCTCACTGAAATAAAGGTCTACAATAGTACTTAAAACTGCCAAATAGCTCAGCACAGGGGTGCACGGGGGTGGAAATGGCTCAGCAGTTTAAGTGTTATTGATACCTGTTTCCCAGTTATTTTATGATAAACTGAAGTACAACTAAAAAACATATTGTTTGTCAGTAGCTTAATTAACCCCTTTGCTACCAGGAATTTTAGAGAAAAACTTTCCCAAAACACCAGAGAATTTTGAGTATTTTTGCTATCATTCTGTTTTTTTTTTTTATTTACCTTCCATTTTGGTATATTTGATGAAACTATTTGGCTGCCAAAGACAATTATATAAAAAAACATTGTGAAATTTTTCGTAAACTTTGGGTTTCTTAGTGAAATTACTTACATTTGTCATAAGAAAAAATGGTTGTAAATGCTTCTCTGGGGTCCCCTTTGTTCAGAAACAGTAGAACTGCATGGCTTTGGCATTGCTTTTTGGCTATTAGAAGGCTGCTAATTGCAGCTGAGCACCACACTTGTGAAATTCCTGGAAGTGAAGGGGTTAATCAGTTAGCTTGTAAGGTTAAAATTTGCTCTAATGTATGCATTACCCTCCCACCCCCTGATCCCCCCTAGCTTCGGTACTGGCAGAATTCTGCTAGTATGCAGTTTATGGCTTTTATTTATTTTAATATTTTCTTTTAATTTTTTTATTTCTGTAGTGCAGGGATCTCTCTTCACACTTATATCTCCCTGATCCCCACCAAACAACTCTGTAACCCTACCTCCTCCCACTCCTGCCCGCCATGTTTGTTACTAGCAGCTAGTCTAACAGTAACAAATTATTTCTATTTTGTTTTTTATTTTATATTTAATGTTTTTTCTTTCTGTAGAAAAGGGACCCTCCTCACCCCCCCCCCCCTCCAAGATCACACTGCCAGTGTATACATATTAAGTATCATTATAAAGTGCAGCATGCTCATTTTCAGTACTTTCTGGGCCTGACCTTCCTGGCCGGCTAACATCAGCTTTACTCCTATCTTTTACTTTTAAACTTTATCCAGTTTTCTGGACGGTGCTTAGATCTTGTACATGGCATAATGGTGACATAATATCCAAAACACTGCATGGAGACAAAGGGTGGCTTATGAATGATATGCTTCATGCACTTCTTCAACTCTGGACATGAGCAGTTGATAAGTAGGGACTTACTAAGCCTTAGGTTCAGATCAGCCAAATGGAAGTCTTGACCCAGCTGAAATTGCTTTCAACTAATGTCCCACAGTTTAGAAAATGTGTTTCAGTCTGTAGACATTTTTTTCTTAAAATGGCAAATGTATTATTTTGGCTAAAAATTGAGACTCTGGTGGGAACACTTTATCTTTTTGACCACAATAGTGAAACTCTCCAGTCTTGTATTGTGATCTCTTGTCATTTTCAGCTGCTGAGAATTCCATAATAATAATGTTTCTGCACAGAAAATGGCTGAAACTCATCTATGGTTTGCCCTTATTTTAAAGATACTAACTCTTGAAATATTTAAGCCAATTAAGGATACGGACCAACCACCTACTCAGACAGCAGGTGTAAATGAAATATGGGATTTCTCTTCTGACTAGACCTACTTGTGCTCCTGAACATGCAATTGGAAGTCTTTACAAATCATTGTCCCATATGGAGCTTGCTAGAATGTTTGACTGCAATCTGTACCATTTCTGTGGTAGTGATGAATATACTATTGAGGCTTTTCCAAGCTTAAAAGCCGTAAACTGGCAAAATAGGTTGAAACATTGAACTGGGCTCTAATGTTGATGTAGTTTGGTCACTCCTTTTGCTTCACTTGTGTCAATAAAATAGGACATCTGTCTATAGACATCTGTCTAGGGAATTGGTCTTTATATCTGCAGCAAACCTGTTTTCTGCTGGTCTTTGCATTCTCACTGTTAATAAGGAGTGTTTTGTACACATTCTATGAGAGTTAGTGCGCAACCTTACCATATAAAATGAGTATCCTTTGACATAATCTCATCTTCAAAATGTCCAGTTGACTGTGTTTGACCTTCTTTGCTAAGGCAACTTAAAGGGACAGTGTAGTCAAAATTAAACTCATGATTCAGATAAGGCATGCAATTTGAAACAATTTTCCAATTTACTTTTATAATCAAATTTGCTTTGTTCTCTTGTATTTTTTGTTAAAGGCTAAACCTAGGTATTCTCAAAGGCTGATTTCTAAACCCTTGAAGGCCACCTCTTATCTCAATGCATTTAATAAGCTTTTCAAAGCTACACTGTGCTAGTTCATGTGTGCCATATAGATAACATTGTGCTCACTCGCATAGAGTTATGCACGAGTCAACACGAATTGGCGGAAATGCAAGTTTGTAACAAGCACTGAGATAAGGGGGCAGTCTGCAGAGGCTTAGATACAAGATAATCACAGAGGTAAAAAGTGTATTAATATAACAGTATTGGTTATGCAAAACTGGGGAATGGGCAATAAAGGGATTATCTATCTTTTTAAACAATAAATATTTTCAAGTAGACTGTTCTTTTAACCTTTTAAAGCCGTTATGACGTTCTATTCCGTCATAATTAGACTGGGCTTTAAAGCCTTTATGACGGAATAGAACGTCATAACTAACGGCTGTCCTGAAGCCTTCTGTGCTTCAAGGATTTAATCGCGGTCTGGAGGGCATTCCTAGGATTTTAGGGACGCCCCCCAGATGCGATCCAATAATTGAAATCTCGCGATCGTATGCACGATCGCGTAGTTTCAATTTGCCTACATCGGAACAGTTGTTCCGATGTAGGCACTTTAACCCTGTCACGAAAGGGTTAAATAAAACTAACAACAACAGATATAATGCAGTTAACCTGTTTACTAAATTTTAAGTATGTATTACTTTAAAATGGCAGTATCTGTCTTTGTCAAATTTAATGGGCTGTCTTTGAGGTCGCTGAAAGAATCTCGCCTCTCATCTCATGAACCTCTTCATGTTTAGCTTGTGCCTTTTCAGATTTAGTTAATAGCCACATATCAATATTATTTCCCTTGCTTCGAAAAAGTTGCAGTCAGCGCTAATATGATTACTTGAGAGCTAAACAAGTAGAGCATCCTAATTCAAAATTAGTTCTTATTTAAATAAAATCAGCACAGTGAAAAGCTGAACTTGCTAACCTTGGGCTTCTTTGGTTTTCAAAGGTGATGAATTTGACAGCAGTTCTCTTTGAATAGAAACTAGAAAGCAAATTACTCTTAGAAGAAAGCTCCGTGCATCTGACAGACAGTAAACGACAGAGCAGAAAAGCTTCTCGCAATTATAATTATTTTGTGTAAATAGAGGGAGAAATCCATAAGTACTGGCCACTCTGAGATAATCTGAAGAAACTTGAAGTCAGTGTACTGTAGCATCATCTGTAGCTCTAAAACAATTAGTACAACATGCACTAATGGTCTAATTCAGCTAAAAACATTACTTGTAGGAGTGACATATTCAACCCCTTAATTAAGTGATTGTAATTGCAATTACTGATGGTACACTAAACAAATATTCAGGTCTTCGAGGGTCAGGCTGCAGAGTCCAAGCAGAAAAAGGCTGCGATTAAATGAACCCTAATTGATATAGAAAAAAGTGTTTGTGTGTGTGTGTGTGTGTGTATATATATATACACAAACACTTTTTTCTATATCAATTAGGGTTCATTTAATTGCAGCCTGCATATATATATATATATATATATATATATATATATATATATATATATATATATATATATAAATATATATATATATATATATATATATATATATATGTATATGTATATATATACATACATATATATATATATATATATACACATACATACATAAATATATATACTCACACACACACATATATATATATATATATACATATATACACATACATACATAAATATATATACTCACACACACACACACACACACATATATATATATATATATATATATATATATATATATATATATATATATATATATATATATATATATATATATATATATATATATATATACAGTATATATACACATTCTGGCTTTTTTTTACACTCAGTGATGACAAGGTAAAAAAGAAACAATTTAGCCATTATTTAAAATACAGAATTTAGTCATCATATTAATTCTAATTTCAATGTACATTAATAGTTTGCTGAGCACAAATATAATAGCATGGTTACCACTTACCATGCGATTATTTGTCCTCTTGTTCCTAAGTCTACTAAAGCTGTTCTCCTATTTAAATCTTTTAAATATAGCATTTGGTGGAGCTCAGCATCTTCATACTGGATGCCACCATCTTGAATCTTATGTATGCTAACACCCTGTGACAGAAGTAGCGCACATTCATAGATTAGTGATGTTACCTGCTCTTTCACAACTGTGTAGTGTGCTTCAGTTTAGCATGCACAATGCAGAGCAGAAGCTGTACATTTTTCCAGTTAAACTTTTCACCATGTATCATGCACTCTAAGTGCATAATATAGTTGTACACGAGCCAGAAATGTCACTAATCTGTGAATGTGCACCTCTTCTGTCACAAAATACCTAAGCTCCAAGATGGCAGCACCCAGTATAAAGATGCAGAGCTTCACCAACTGACACCTGGAAGGGGTTAAAATATGATAACTGCCTTCTAAAGAGCTGCAGTCACAAGAGAAAAAACAATATCATAGTAAAAAGTAACTATGCTATTGTAGTTGTGCCCTTTAAATAAAGCTTTGTTTTCAAGCACAAATACATTTGTACCTTTATGAAACCATTGTCTGTGCTTTGTTTGTCACTAGTATGTTCCACTGCCTTCTACATGCAGGTTTCTGTGGACTCAATTTCAGGCTTTCATGCCTGTAGCAAATCTACATTTTACCACAACCACAAGGAAATGATTATAATTTTTTTTTATTATTGGTTCTCGCTTAATTAGATTTAACTATTTAAACATGTGTTACAATTTTTTTTTTCCTGTATGATGAAGCATGCCTTTTTGGGAGTAAAACACATTGAAAGTGTAGGGCTGCTTGTCAGCCTGGAGCGACTTAAGGGCCTGACCTCTACAGGCAGAACTGTGTATGTGGGGTTTGTTGGAAACATTATTGCAGTTTTGGGGGTGGGAATAGAAATTACCTTTTTAAGCTGGTGCAGCCATTTTCTCTCCCTCTTTCCTGGGTTGACTGTTGTGCGACTTTCTCTCCCTCCCCTTGTTTTTGTTCTTTTCGTTGCAGGCGCAGTTGGTGGCGGCCTTGGAGAATTTGGCTGCATTAGAGTGGCTTTAGTACCAGTGCGGGGATTTGATTAGTTAAACTTTACTTGGTAAGCACCTGGCCTTTAGTTTTAGCTCTCCCAGTTTGGCGTGTTGCATGGCTCGTCTCTCTTGGGTGCCCTTAAGGCTGTGAGCAGTTATAAATTATCCTCTTTCGGCGGGAGGACAGGGCCAGAATTTTTGATGCAGAGTCCTGAGGGGGCTGTGGGTCGAGCTAATGGGTGTGGCGATGTTTTAGGTCATGACCTGGGGGTGCCACACCCCGTGGGCCTGCTGACCTTCGGGCCCCTAGGGTGTCTGAAGCTGTTCCACAGGGGCGGAGTCACTGAAGGCTCAGCCCAGAGCTTTTCCTTGGCCACGCCCTTTCCCCTGTTTGGGGTTTAGTCATAGGGACTTTATTGGCCGCCACCGTTGAAGATGACTACGAGAAAAGCTAGTCATAGTTAAATTGTTTATTAAATAAACACAACCATGTTCTTGTGTGGTCTCTCTTTTATTATGTGTGGGGTAAGGTATGACTGTATAGGGGTTTTATCCCTTAAAGAAAATAAGTTGTTTTGTGTGGTTACACTGTGCTATGCTAGGTATGAGTCTGGCTTCATCATAAACAGTTATTGCATATATTTACTTTTTCCACTTTGAGGAAAAATGTATCTCTTACAGTAAATCTGATCTGAAGAGTATTTTTCATTGGTAATGGTGATTTTGGGCTTAACACAGAAAACATTTCAGAGCTTTTAATGATTTTAAGTCAGTATCATCCTTGAAATAAAAAATAAATACATATATAATTGGTACTAGAATATTCAGAAGATTTTATATATATATATAAAAAAGTCTACTTTCTGTTAGAGGATTCAATTACTGTATACAGTATAATAATTTCAACAGTTTTTTAATCTTCATTTTATCTTTATTATTAATTTAATTTTTCAAGTTTTGCTCCAAAATACAATAATAAAATAAAAAAGCATCAACTGAAATCTTTATTGCTATTTAAAAAAAAAAAAAAGTTTAGTTTGTACGTATAAATCTCATTCTGGAATAAAAGTAAAGCTGAAATTATTTCTGGCCGCCTGAAGAAGAAAAAACATCCATCAATAGGGTTGCCATACCTGGCATATACTGGACAACATATAGATGACTGGGTTGTAAGTGGGTAACACAATATCCCCCCAAATTCCCTACCATGTATATTTTTCACAACTGAGCAGTAATTGCAACACATTTGTGTGTTGTTGCCAGTAACACACAAATGTGAAAGTAGCACACGCACACATAAATGATTTAACACTCCCCTTGGGTGTTGTCACGGCTGGGCATGGGGTGCTCGTCCTCCTTTCAGTTAGTATTACTGATCTGGCCAATTTGTGATGCTAGTAACCTCCCCACGGGGTGGGAGTGCCATACGAGTTGCTCCTTGGGCATGGGGTTCCTTGTAGTTTTTCTTTAAGATAAGGGTACATGGGATATCAAGTAGCCTTGCTGAGTACAGGTTAATCTGGAAGAATGGCCTAATCAGAATAAGGCACCACTGGTTTATTATTAAGCAATTTTATAATTCTTAACCATTTTTATATAAAGGTTATTTATATATATATATATATATATATATATATATATATTGAATTTTGTAAATGGTTTATAGTTCGATAAACATGCTGGCCATACATATTTACCCATAATGGTGTCCTTGTGTCTAATTGTTGAGAAGTTTAATGGGGTTTTCTTGGGGTCATGTACTAGTAAAGTCCTTAGCTACTCAATATTACACACTATCAAATTACAAAACTCAATCAGCAGCTAGTTTTACACCATACTATTGCTGTACCTTCTCATTAAACAATGATGTGCAGCAATAAGTGTGCATATATTTAATAGACTACATCAATTAAGACCTCTTGTATGTAACATAATACAATCAAAATGTACTGTAAATTATGCAAATAAAAGGCTATGCTTGGCAAGTCCATCTTCATATAGCAACATTTATCCAATCTACTGACCTCCTTACACTGTGCAATTAAAAAATGGATTTTAAATACTACAGGCTGAACAAATTCCAAAAATGTGCAGGTAATGTCATTCTAGATGTTATAGGATGTAATTAGTTACCTTATTGATGATGGCATCATGCAATTTACTAAGCAATAACACAACCCTTACCATTCTTTATATTAGCAATTGTATGTAACATACAAACATTTCACTTTTAAGCAACCTAGCCTACTTTGGTAATGGTTTGGCGCATTGTTGCTTGTATTAAATCAATGAATAAGAAGTAATATTGTTGGAACTTATTGATCATTTCAAGGATAATGTCATAAATAAAAACCCAAGAGAACCTCAAGGTATAGTTTCAGAATTTCTTAATTTATGTGAGTCTGACTTACTCCATAACTCATTATTTTCAAAGATTTGCTGTGTCTGAATTTAAATCTATATTTCCGTGACAGCTTTTTAGATTTTTTTTATAGATTTTTTTAACATGTATCCATGGTGTCATATATCATTTGAAAATCACAGAAATATTTGAAATTTAGTTAAACTTCTAAACTCAAGAGATACGTTTACTTAACGAGGGAAACAGGAAATTGAACTTTCAACCTTGATCGCTAAAATTGAAATTCCTGCCAATACATGGCATTTTGAGTGAAATAACAGCATTTTAAGAGTTGTTTATATCTATATTCGCCTTTATCTATCTAATTGTCTGTCTTTCTATACACAGTTCCTCTAAAAAAAAACTGCAGAAAAGAAAACAAACTAGATGCTTGCAAAATTAGCTATTTCCATTGGCATATTTTCTTTTCATTAAAAAATAAATAAAAAATCATTAGCAACACATGTTTATGTGTACACAGTATGACAAATTAAGTATAGTAAGACTAAAATCATCATGAATAGAATTATACGTCTATCAAGCAGCTCAGGCTAAAGTGTCTTTTTTTTATTTCTCAATTGTGTACATCCGTAGGGTTCCTGGTTGATTCAGTACCTGAATGTTCTCAGGGATGTCCCTCCATGTGCATTATTTTTCAGGTAAATATAGCTTTTTCAACATATGTACCAATCAGCTTCTTTGTATGTTCTAGGAGCAGTAAGGTTGCCAGCTGTATTCTAAAAGCAAACTGGACAACCAGTAAGTGGCAAAAAGAGGCAGTAAGTGAGGACAGACAGTGGCACCTACTCAAAACTTTATCCTAGGCTCCAATCAAGACCCCTGGAAGAACCCCCACAATCGACTTTGTCATGTATATTTTTCATAACTAAACAGCATTTCCTCCATTGGCTTTTAATGACATGTTTTACCACTCTCTCTGATAATAGCACTGTAGTAGCATCATCCTTTTTGTGTTTACCCCCTTGACTGCCAGTAACGCACTCACAAAGCAGAGATATTCCCAAATTTTGTTCCTATCTTGGAAAGGACCCCCTTCATTTTTTCCCCCAATTATTTTTTACAGAAGAACTAATTGAAACACTGGGCTGTACTATTGAATATTTGACACTTGACAACACTAGACAGCAGGGCAGAGGGAGAGCAGATGGTCTTGATTGCAGACAAACAAAAGTCTTGTAATGCAGTATAGAATATGGAATACAAAATTGAAATTGCACATAAGACTGACAAATGAGAGTAAAATGTGTGTTAGGGAGCTGTGTCTATATATACAAGGTAGCATGTGTATAATAGTCTAAGAAAGAATATGACAGCATTACCACACAATTAATGGAGGTGTGACTGTAAATGGTAAATACACATACAAAAATGCCTGTGCCTTAGCTCTTGGACATGTTGAGAGGATGGATAAAGCTGTGATAGGTTGGTCCTTTATTTATCTCATGTAAACTTATTTCAGGAACACCTACATTTGCAAAACAGATGCATGTATCTTAAAGATCAGTAGTTAAAATGGCAAGATGTGTTATACTGATAAGGATCCCCACAGGGCTGCAGGTTCAAAATATGTAGCATAACGGATGTGTCCTATTAGCTTCCCACTGTCAGGTGTTATTGTAAAACAGCTTGTTACATTATACCTTCCTGCCTGCAACCTTGTTACACCCTAGGGTCATATGACAGTGTATAATTAACACACCTGTTTATCATTCTTTCACAACATGGCATCCTGAGAACTTAGAGCATTTCTCATATGGCTGATTGTGAAATATATTATAAGACTTCTACTGACCCACTCTGATCATCCTCATTGGAGTGTTTTCTTTGAACCAAGAACCTGGGAGTTTTATAAAATTGTGAATGGAAAATGTATTCTAGTCTATAGAAGCTTCTACAAATTACCAGCGATATATATATATATATATATATATATATATATATATATATATATATATATAAATATATATATATATATATATATATATATATATATATATATATACAGTCATGGCTAAAAATATTGGCACCCCTGCACTTCTGTCAGATAATGCACCACTTCGCCCAGAAAATTTTGCAATTACTAATGTTAAGGCATTCTCATTTTTATTTTTATTTTGTTTGTATTGGTATGACACACAAAAATGGAGAGACAAAAGCCAAATCTGACACATTCCACACAAAACTCCAAAAGTGGACCAGCAACCAGTTAAAATGGTGAAAAATGTACTCAACCTTTCTGTTGTGTGTCTCTGTGTGCCAGACTGAGCATTCTCTGAGGATTTGAGAACAAAAATTGTGGAAAAGCATGGACAATCTCAAGGTTACAAGTCCATCTCCAGAGATCTTAATGTTCCTATGTCCACTGTGTGCAACATTGTCAAGAAGTTTACAGCCCATGGCACTGTAGCTAATCTCCCTGGACATGGACGGAAGAGAAAACTTGACCAAAAATTGCAATGAAGGATTGTTCGAATGGTGGACAAAAAACCTTTAGCAACTTCCAGACAAATTCAAGCTGACCTTCAGGCACAGGGAACAAATGTGTAAGCTTGCACTATGCGTTGCCCTCTGAATGAAAAGTGACGCTATGGTAGGAGTCCCAGGAGGACCCCACTGCTGAGACAGAAACATAAAAACGCCAGATTGGAGTTTTCCAAAACTTACATGAGGAAGCCAAAATCCTTTTGGGAGAATGTGTTGTGGACGGACAAAACAAAATTAAAGCTTTCTGGTAAAGCACATCATTCTACTGTTTTCAGAAAAAGAAATGAGGCTTTTAAAGAAAAGAATTACAGTCCCTACAGTCAAACACGGTGGAGGTTCACTGATGTTTTGGGGTTGCTTTGCTGCTTCAGGCACTGGATGTATTGACTGTGTGCATGGCATTATGAAATCTGAACACTAACAAAGAATTCTGTGGTGCAATGTAGGGCCCCCAGTGTCAGAAAGGTGGGTCTCCATCAGGGGCCATAGGCCTTAGAGCAGGACAATGACCCAAAGCACAAGTCAAAAAGCCCCCAGAAATGGTTTGAGACAAAGCACTGGGGAGCACTGAACTGGCCAGCAATGAGTCCTGATCTCAATTCCATAGAGTACCTGTGGAGAGATCTCAAAACAACAGTTGGGAAAAGGAACCCTTCCATTCTGAGAGACCTGGAGCAGTTGGCGAAAGAAGAGTGGTCCAAAATTCCAGTAGAGAGCTATAAGAAACTCATTGATGGTTACAGGAAGCGTTTGATTTCAGTTATTTTTTCCAAGGGATGTGCTATCAAATATTAAATTGAGGGTGCCAATAATTTTGTCCTGTCCATTTTTTGAGTTTTGCATGGAATGTGTCAAATTTGGCTTTTTATTCTCCACTTTTTTGTGTCATACCAATGCAAACAAAATAAATAAACATGAGAATGCCTAAACATTTGTAATTTTCTGGGCAAAGTGGTGCATTATCTGACAGAAGTGCAGGGGTGCCAATATTTTTGGCCATGACTGTTTATATATATATATATATATATATATATATATATATATATACAGGGAGTGCAGAATTATTAGGCAAATTAGTATTTTGACCACATCATCCTCTTTATGCATGTTGTCTTACTCCAAGCTGTATAGGCTCGAAAGCCTACTACCAATTAAGCATATTAGGTGATGTGCATCTCTGTAATGAGAAGGGGTGTGGTCTAATGACATCAACACCCTATATCAGGTGTGCATAATTATTAGGCAACTTCCTTTCCTTTGGCAAAATGGGTCAAAAGAAGGACTTGACAGGCTCAGAAAAGTCAAAAATAGTGAGATATCTTGCAGAGGGATGCAGCACTCTTAAAATTGCAAAGCTTCTGAAGCGTGATCATCGAACAATCAAGCGTTTCATTCAAAATAGTCAACAGGAACGCAAGAAGCGTGTGGAAAAACCAAGGCGCAAAATAACTGCACATGAACTGAGAAAAGTCAAGCATGCAGCTGCTAAGATGCCACTTGCCACCAGTTTGGACATATTTCAGAGCTGCAACATCACTGGAGTGCCCAAAAGCACAAGGTGTGCAATACTCAGAGACATGGCCAAGGTAAGAAAGGCTGAAAGACGACCACCACTGAACAAGACACACAAGCTGAAACGTCAAGACTGGGCCAAGAAATATCTCAAGACTGATTTTTCTAAGGTTTTATGGACTGATGAAATGAGAGTGAGTCTTGATGGGCCAGATGGATGGGCCCGTGGCTCGATTGGTAAAGGGCAGAGAGCTCCAGTCCAACTCAGACGACAGCAAGGTGGAGGTGGAGTACTGGTTTGGGCTGGTATCATCAAAGATGAGCTTGTGGGGCCTTTTCGGGATGAGGATGGAGTCAAGCTCAACTCCCAGTCCTACTGCCAGCTTCTGGAAGACACCTTCTTCAAGCAGTGGTACAGGAAGAAGTCTGCATCCTTCAAGAAAAACATGTTTTCATGCAGGACAATGCTCCATCACATGCGTCCAAGTACTCCACAGCGTGGCTGGCAAGAAAGGGTATAAAAGAAGAAAATCTAATGACATGGCCTCCTTGTTCACCTGATCTGAACCCCATTGAGAACCTGTGGTCCATCATCAAATGTGAGATTTACAAGGAGGGAAAACAGTACACCTCTCTGAACAGTGTCTGGGAGGCTGTGGTTGCTGCTGCACGCAATGTTGATGGTGAACAGATCAAAACACTGACAAATCCTTGGATGACAGGCTTTTGAGTGTCCTTGCAAAGAAAGGTGGCTATATTGGTCACTGATTTGTTTTTGTTTTGTTTTTGAATGTCAGAATTGTATATTTGTAAATGTTGAGATGTTATATTGGTTTCACTGGTAAAAATAACCAACAAATCACAAATGCAAAAATAGATTATTTTTGCCAAAGTAAATGTAAAATTCCAATAATTTTTATTACACAGTTGCTTTTAAAGGGATATTAAACTGCTAGACGCATGTAATAGCATGGTTTCTACTGAACACGCTATTATTTTTCTTCCTATGCCAGTAGCTCTCTTTTACACCTTTATAGTTATCAGTTGGGGAAGCTCCACCTCTTCACACGGGGCGCTACCATCTTGGAGCACACATAATGTTGCAACCTGTGAAAGAAGCAGTTCACATACACGGTGATGTTACTAGTTTTTTGACAGCTGCTTCTTGCACTTTGCTTTAGCTTGCATATTAGAAAGTGTAAGCTTTCCATTTTTTTTATGTTTTTTATTTCACATTTTAAACATAAAATACCCTGGGAAATAAAATAGAGCAATGCAGCCATTACTCAAATATACAGTTTCCGCTCTGTTTTGTGGATACTTAACTGATGTGCACTTTTTCCTGCCATGTAGTGCTCCAGACACCTACCTAGGTATCTCTTCCACAAAGAATACCATGGGAACAAAGCAAATTTGATAATAGAATTGAAGTGTAAACTTTTTAAATTTTATGTTCTGAGTTGCAAAATATTTTTTTTGGTTTCATATCACTTTTACAGAAGAGAATTCCTTCTAGAGAGCTGCAGACAAAGGGTAATATATAGTTTAACATGTTATAGTTCTATGGAGTACTGACTGAGTTTTGAAATATGTTTGCTATGTAACAAAATGGCCGATTTGCTTAGGCACATATGTTTAGATCAGGGATAGGGAACCTTAGCCCTCCAGATGTTTCATGATTCTCAACTGGACGTTAGAGTGCCTAAGCATCATGGGTAATGTAGTTCTGAAACATCAGGAGTGCCAAGGTTCCCCATCCCTGTTTTAGATCAAATTCTTTATTCTCATAAGCAAAAGCTATAATAGATTATATTTTTGTTCCAAGAAGTGAAATCATGCAAGATGAGTATTCACAGAACATTATACAGAGCAGCAAGTTCATGTGTAAAGCTGATTATTTTCATGAAACATTGTTTTACATCTTGTAGGCTATTAATTGTTATTAATGAATTAGGGTTGCCTGGAGCTCATGATGAGCTTATAAATCTATCTTTGATCCTCAATAATGGATGTTACCAGTATTTTGTCTTTCAATCACAAGGGTAGAACAGAACACCACACTCTATAATTTCAGTTGCATCACAAGGGCAATCTAAAAATGCATTTGAAATTCTGTGTGTGGGTTTACAATTTTATTCTTTTATTTTATTAAAGTAATATCAATTCATCTCTAACATTTACTTTGTTGACAACAGTTCAGCATTTACTATGTTAGAAGGTGGATTATGTGTGAAATGCATTAACCTCTAACATGACTTCAAAAAACAGTCTTTTAAAAACAGAGCTAAACGGTAATAGTAATGAATGTGTATTTACTTGAATTTCTTAACATCTGTTAATGACCTTTAAACTGTTTCTTTTTATTTTAGAGAGATGAGCTTTTTTTGCAGTCCTTTATAATATAATAATAGTGAAAAAAATGAGATGCTTGAAATTTACTTGAAAAGCATAATTATAAAATGAATGAGTTTTAATAATAATAATAATGACAGTTAGGAAGAGAAAGAATAAAATTAAACTCAGAGACTTTATAATTTTTTTTTAGCAGTAACAAGCACGTTAACTATTTAAAGACAGAGGGGCCTATTTATAATTGTACTACAGCGGATCATGTCCGCTGCATACGCTGTCAGGATTTATCATTGCACAAGCATGTCTCATGAAATGTTTGTTCAATGCCGCCACCTGCACACTCACAGCCAATCAGCCGCTAGCAGGGGGTGTCAATCATCGATTGAATCTGATCGGGCTGATTGCTGTCCGCAACCTCAGAGGTGGCGGATGAGTTAAGTAGTAGCGATCTTAAGACCGCTGCTTCTTAACTTCAGTTTCAGGGGAAACTGAAACTACAGGGGTAGATTACAGCATCCGCTGCTTTATAAATCTACCGCATAGGGTGAGTTTACTTTGCAAGTGTCATTATTAAATTTAACTAATACAAATTATTTATGGTGCCCTTTTTGTTGTAGGGTTACATAGTTCCTTGTTCCCTTTTATGAGCGCACAGAAAGTTTGTTAGGTGCTAAGTGTAACCCTACACTCATTTTAATTTAACATTCAGCAATTTGGTACTATTTTAGAAGAAAATTAGATTAAATTATTAAAAGGATCTGAAACCTGGGTAGCTCTAAATGTAGCCACTAATCAGCAAGCGCTACCCAGGGTGCTGAATAGGGATGGGCAAATGTGTTTATATTTGAATTTGAATGTTAGAACGAATGTTATTGTAGAAATTCGATTTACATAATTGAATGTTGATAAGAATATTCTCAAAAATTCTATAATCAAATGCTATTTCCCGTTTTCGAATGTCACTTTTGAATTCAAATTTTTATAATTAGATTGAATGTCCACATTAGAAATTTTGAATGCAAGATTTGATTTAATAAATACTATTCAGAAGTTCAATTGTTCATGTGGCAGTAAATTGATACATAATAGATACAAATATATCAATTTGAATGTTTCTATTTCGAATATTGCATAATTTGAATATTAAATTTAAAGAAAACATTAAAAATACTATTACAAATATATAATTTTTTTTCGAATATAACGAATAAATGTGTTAAAATTAATTTACATTTTTGAATGTTGTGGAACATTCGCCCATCCCTAGTGCTGGATCAAAAATGGGCCAGCTCCTAAACTTACATCTCTGCTTTTTCAAATAAAGATACCAAGAGAATGAAGAAAATTGATAATAGGAGTAAATTAGAAAGTTGTTTAAAATGTCATGCTCTATCTGAATCATGAAAGAAAAATAAAATGGTTTTCATATCCCTTTAAAGGGACACTGTACCCAAATTTTTCCTTTTGTAATTCAGAAAGAGCATGCAATTTTAAGCAACTTTCTAATTTACTCCTATTATCAATTTTTCTTCGTTCTCTTGCTATCATTATTTGAAAAAGAAGGCATCTAAGCTTTTTTTTGGTTTCAGTACTCTGGACAGCACTTTTTTATTGGTGGATGAATTTATCCACCAATCAGCAAGGACAACCCAGGTTGTTCATAAAAAATGGGCCGGCATCTAAACTTACATTCTAGCATTTCAAATAAAGATACCAAGAGAATGAAGAATATTTGATAATAGGAGTAAATTAGAAAGTTGCTTAAAATTTCATGCTCAATCTGAATCAAGAAAGAAAAATTTTGGGTACAGTGTCCCTATAAGTATGTTGTATAGCAAATTTAACTTGGTGGTAAAAATATGTATTTCTTGCATGCTCTAATCTTTTCCGGTTGCCATTTTTAAATGTTTAATGTCAGCATCTTCTTCATTGATTTTATCATTGTAATTGTTAGTTAATACTTGTGTTAAGTTGGTATTGTCTTTGCAAGAAACTTTGACTTTTTTTTGTATAAAAATGTTAAAAATAAGAGAATATTGCCATTATAAACTGCAATACATGTTAAAAGAAAACACAATTATGTAAGTATAATGACCTTCACTTTCTGATGAACTACAGCAAAGTTAGGTCAAAAAATTCAAATGAAAAAACAAGTAAATATTGTTGTCTTTGTTGAATGCAAACATTTCTGCAAATCAATGAAAACTTTTCCCAGTGTTTTCGTGGGCCAAATGATGCTCTGCTTGACGCCTGAATTAATTCCAATTACATTTCCATAAAGTTCTATTTACTGTAACACTGTTGTGATTCCTGGTGTTTATAAATTGTGGAAGAACACCTGACACTTCAGAGATATTCTGTTATCTGTGAAACACAAGGGAGAATGCACCTGATATTATTGTGTCCGCTCTTCCACTGCAGGTTTGGTTCAGGTGAATGACACAAAAACAAAAAATCAAAACAAGAACTTCTGGGAAGAAAACAAAACTTCAGTTTGGGATGAATATTTCCAGTCTTAAAAGATATCTTTAGAGGAAAATGAGACACACAGGAAATGATTGATGCAATCTTCCTCTCTGTATCTACTGTATATAGATGTACTCATATCAAATATTGTAAAAATAAAATATAAATTACAATACAGTTAATTGCAGTTTCACACATGATAATTTAAAAGTTTTACAACTTAGCCTAATTCGAAATTATTGTCACCTGGTAACAAATATTACCATTATTATGAAAATTGTAAAGTCGTACTGTACTTTTATTTTAATAAAAAAGTTTAACAGGACAAACATTGAGTGTTATTTGGACTAGAAGAGAGGTAGGGTAAGTAACAAAAATCACACAATCTTTATAGGAAGATTTATAAATAGGTAAACAATAAGAGAAAAAATGCACAACTGAACAATCAGATAAAGCAGACAATACTAAGCTTTGGTAATTAAATATTGTTGGTTACAGTAGATCACAATTGTAAGATAGCCAGAGGACCCTAAAAAATTGTGTCTACTATTTGGCTGTCAAATATGATCATTTAAAAAAATTGTTAACTTTTAACAAACTTTCGGCTAGATTTAGAGTTTTGTCGGTAAAGACCCGGGTAGCTAACGCAGCTTTTTTTCCCAACGCACCCTTAAGACAACGCTGGTATTTAGAGTTGTCTGAGGGGTGCGTTAGGCTCCAAAAAGGGAGCGTTGAGCATAATTTACCGCCACTTCAACCCTCAATACCAGCGTTGCTTACGGTAGCGGTAAGCTGACAAAACGTGCTCGTGCACGATTCCCCCATAGGAAACAATGGGGCAGTTTGGGATGCAAAAAAGCAGCGTTAAGCTCCCAACGCAGCCCCATTGTTTCCTATGGGGAAACACTCTCTAAGTCTGCACCTAACACCCTAACATGAACCCCGAGTCTAAACACCCCTAACCTTACACTTATTAACCCCTAATCTGCCGCCTCCGCTATCGCTGACACCTGCATTATATTATTAACCCCTAATCTGCCGCTCTGTACACCACCGCAACCTACATTATCCCTATGTACCCCTAATCTGCTGCCCCTAACACCGCCGACCCCTATATTATATTTATTAACCCCTAATCTGCCCCCCCAACGTCGCCGCTACCTTACCTACACTTATCAACCCCTAATCTTCCGTCCGGACCTCAACGCCACTATAATAAATGTATTAACCCCTAAACAGCCGCACTCCCACCTCGCAAACCCTATAATAAATGGGTATTAACCCCTAATCTGCCCTCCCTAACATCGCCGCCACCTAACTTCAAGTATTAACCCCTAATCTGCCGACCGGACCTCGCCGCTAATATAATAAATGTATTAACCCCTAAAGCTAAGTCTAACCCTAACCCTAACACCCCCCTAAGTTAAATATAATTTTAATCTAACAAAATAATTTAAATCTTATAAACTAAAGTATTGCTATTTAAAACTAAATGCTTACCTGTAAAATAAACCCTAATATAGCTACAATATAACGAATAATTATATTGTAGCTATTTTAGGATTTATATTTATTTTACAGGCAACTTTGTATTTATTTTAACTAGGTACAATAGCTATTAAATAGTTATTTACTATTTAATAGCTACCTAGTTAAAATAATTACAAAGTTATCTGTAAAATAAATCCTAACCTAAGTTACAATTAAACCTAACACTACACTATCAATAAATTAATTAAATAAATTACCTACAATTACATACAATCAAATAAACTAAACTAAATTACAAAAAAAACAAACACTAAATTACAAAAAAATAAAAAAAGATTACAAGAATATTAGGCTAATTACACCTAATCTAAGCCCCCTAATAAAATAAAAAAAGCCCCCTAAAATAATAAAGGTCCCTACCCTATTCTAAATTAAAAAGTAACCAGCTCTTTTACCAGCCCTTAAAAGGGCTTTTTGCGGGGCATGCCCCAAAGTAATCAGCTCTTTTGCCTGTAAAAAAAAATACAACCCCCCCAACATTAAAACCCACCACCCACATACCCCTACTCTAACTCAAACCCCCCTTAAATAAACCTAACACTACCCCCCTGAAGATCTCCCTACCTTGAGTCGTGTTCACCCAGCCGGTCCAAAGTCTTCATCCGATGGGGCAGAAGAGGACATCCAGACTGGCAGAAGTCTTCATCCTATCCGGGCAGAAGAGGACATCCGGAATGGCAGACATCTTCATCAAAGCGGCATCTTCTATCTTCATCCATCCGGAGCGGAGCCATCTTCTTCCAGCCAACGCGGATCCATCCTTCTTCACCGACGCCTACGCGAAGGTTCCTTTAAATGACATCATCCAAGATGGCGTCCCTCGAATTCCGATTGGCTGATAGGATTCTATCAGCCAATCAGAATTAAGGTAGGAAAAATCTGATTGGCTGATTAAATCAGCCAATCAGATTGAGCTTGCATTCTATTGACTGATCGGAACAGCCAATAGAATGCGAGCTCAATCTGATTGGCTGATTGGATCAGCCAATCGGATTGAACTTGAATCTGATTGGCTGATTTGTAGGGCATTGCCCTAAGTTAAACAGCTCATTTTGTTAAAAAAAACAAATAAACACCCGCTAACACTATACAAACCTCCAAGGGCCCTTAAAAGGGCCTTTTTTAGAGCATTGCCCTAAGTTAAACAGCTCTTTGCTACAAAAAAAAAAAAAACCCTAAAAAAAATACATTACACAAAATAACAAATAACAAACAAATTATCAAAAATATTTTTTTATCCTATTCTAATACCCATAAAAAAAACACCACAAAATAAAAAAAAACTAATCTAGAATAAACTACCAATGGCCCTTAAAAGGACCTTTTGTAGGGCATTGTCCTAAAGATAGCAGCTCTTTTAGTGAAAAAAATTACAAAGACCCACTAACATTAAAAACCCCCACACCCCCAAACCCACAAAATAAAATAAAAAAACTATCTAAAAAAACCTAAGCTACCCATTGCCCTGAAAAGGGCATTTGTATGGGCATTTAGCTCTTTTACTGCCCAGACCCTAAACTAAAAAAAAAACACCCAAAAAATCTTTAAAAAAAAGTCTATCACTAACCCCCTGACGATCCACTTACAGTTTTTGAAGTCCCGCTTGAACTATCTTCATCCCAGCATCGAAGGCAAGAAGTCTTCATCCAGACGACCTCTTCAGTCTTCATCCAGGCGGAGAAATCCTCATCCAAGCGGTGAGAAGTCTTCATCCAGACGGCCTCTTCAATCTTCATCCAGACGGCATCTTCTATCTTGATCCCGGCGGCGTGGAGTGGGTCCATCCTGAAGACATCCGGCGCTGAGCATCATCTTCATACGGTCGCCACCGTATACTAAATCTTCAATGCAAGGTACGCGATCCAAGATGGTGTCCCTTGCATTCCTATTGGCTGAAAATTTTGAATCATCCAATAGGAATTAGAACTGCTAAAATCCTATTGGCTGTTCAAATCAGCCAATAGGAATTAAGCAGCTCTAATTATATTGGATGATGAATCAGCCAAAAGAATGAGAGTTGCTTAAATCCTATTGGCTGTTCATTTTTAAAAGTGCGGTACTGACGTTGCATTACAGGCTAAAAGGCTTGCGGTACACATATACCGACAAGACTCGTAATGACTGTGGTGCTGTTTTAACGCTGAAAATACCATATTTTCAGAGTTAAAGACGAATGCACAAACTTGTAATCTAGCTGATTGACAACACACACTCGCATAAAACAACATATACCACACACTCTCATTTAACACTCACCACACACTCTTATAAAACACATACCCACCATACACTTATATAACACATACACTCTTATATAACAAATACATACACTTTCAAATAACACACACACCACACACACACTCATATAACAAATACATACAATCTCATGTAACACACACCACAGACTCTCATAAAAAAGTGACTGAAATGTGTGCGTGCTTTGCTCCTGATTGTAGTCAAACTTGAAAGTGATGTAAAACAACACACCACACACACTCGTATAAAACACACACTGCACACACTCTCATATAACACACACACCAGACACTTACATATAATTCAAAAACATATAACACAAACACACCACACACACTCATAAAAAACACACACACACACACACCACACACACTCATAAAACACACACACACACACACCACACACACTCATATAATAAACACATACACTCTCATATAACACGCACACAACACACACTCTTATAAAACACAAACACCACACACACTCGTATAACACACACACACCACACACACACACACTCTCAGATAACAAACATATACACTCTCATACAACACACACACACTGCACACACTCTCACATAACACACACTCTCATATAACAAACACATACACTCTCATAACACACACACACACCACACACTCTCATTAAACACAAACACGCCATACACAATCATATATTATAACACATATAACAAACACATACACTATCATATAACACACACACCACACACTCATATAACACACACACCACAAACACAAGTTGCGACCCAGTAAACATGGTGTTGCGACCCAGTAAAAGGACCCGACCCGTGTTTGAAGAACCCTGTTCTGTTATTATATTTCATCATTGCACTAATGTCTCTGTTTTACTTTTAGTCATTTTATTATTCATGTTGTTAAAAACTTAATAAACTTTGTTAAAAAAAATAACAATCAAGTGCACCCCTACAAATCCTGAACCAATAACCTCATCCTTCTATTCCCGGAAACAAACGTTCCTTTGTGCAATGCACAAAGCACAGAAAAATGTTAGCAGAAGGCAAAAGTTATCATGTAGTAACTGCATATATAAGTGCCAGTGTAGCATCATATATCTTACTTTATTATTTGTTTAAAATGTGCTTAGATTAAACTTCTCTTACGTGAAATGAAGCATCGATTATATAACTAACATGGAATGGCACTTAGGTTAAATGCTGCTTTCATAAAATGAAACATGATTTGGTCGCCAAAAGATAATTGCATCCCTTCAGTATTAGAACATTAATTAATAGATGCAGGACTGTGGATCGTATAATGGTTTTGCTATGCAGTGCTGTAAGTATATAAAATAATTTAAAATTCCTGTTATGTCAACCTCTATATCATAAATTATTATGATTCCTTTTGCCATATTCTGTTACTTTTAAAATATTTGCAACATATGTTTTGAAAGAAACTCACCTTAGATGTTAAAGGGACATTAAACACTAAGGGCTAGATTACAAGTGGAGCGGTAATGTATCGCTTGTGCAAATTCGCCCTTTTGTGGGCACGCATTTCAATTGGCTGGTTATTGCTACCACAAGCTTTCTGTAGCAATTAGCGCTCAAAAAATTAACCAGATGTCAGACCTCTTAATTTTTTAAATATCCCCCAAATGTCCCCAGTATGCTTATATACTTACTGTACATACAGGGAGTGCAGAATTATTAGGCAAATTAGTATTTTGACCACATCATCCTCTTTATGCATGTTGTCTTACTCCAAGCTGTATAGGCTCGAAAGCCTACTACCAATTAAGGGGTGTGGTCTAATGACATCAACACCCTATATCAGGTGTGCATAATTATTAGGCAACTTCCTTTCCTTTGGCAAAATGGGTCAAAAGAAGGACTTGACAGGCTCAGAAAAGTCAAAAATAGTGAGATATCTTGCAGAGGGATGCAGCACTCTTAAAATTGCAAAGCTTCTGAAGCGTGATCATCGAACAATCAAGCGTTTCATTCAAAATAGTCAAGAGGGTCGCAAGAAGCGTGTGGAAATACCAAGGCGCAAAATAACTGCCCATGAACTGAGAAAAGTTAAGCGTGCAGCTGCCAAGATGCCACTTGCCACCAGTTTGGCCATATTTCAGAGCTGCAACATCATTGGAGTGCCCAAAAGCACAAGTTGTGCAATACTCAGAGACATGGCCAAGGTAAGAAAGGCTGAAAGACGACCACCACTGAACAAGACACACAAGCTGAAACGTCAAGACTGGGCCAAGAAATATCTCAAGACTGATTTTTCTAAGGTTTTATGGACTGATGAAATGAGAGTGAGTCTTGATGGGCCAGATGGATGGGCCCGTGGCTGGATTGGTAAAGGGCAGAGAGCTCCAGTCCGACTCAGACACCAGCAAGGTGGAGGTGGAGTACTGGTTTGGGCTGGTATCATCAAAGATGAGCTTGTGGGGCCTTTTCGGGTTGAGGATGGAGTCAAGCTCAACTCCCAGTCCTACTGCCAGTTTCTGGAAGACACCTTCTTCAAGCAGTGGTACAGGAAGAAGTCTGCATCCTTCAAGAAAAACATGATTTTCATGCAGGACAATGCTCCATCACACGCGTCCAAGAACTCCACAGCGTGGCTGGCAATAAAGGGTATAAAAGAAGAAAATCTAATGACATGGCCTCCTTGTTCACCTGATCTGAACCCCATTGAGAACCTGTTGTCCATCATCAAATGTGAGATTTGCAATGAGGGAAAACAGTACACCTCTCTGAACAGTGTCTGGGAGGCTGTGGTTGCTGCTGCACACAATGTTGATGGTGAACAGATCAAAAGACTGACAGAATCCATGGATGGCAGGCTTTTGAGTGTCCTTGCAAAGAAAGGTGGCTATATTGGTCACTGATTTGTTTTTGTTTTGTTTTTGAATGTCAGAAATGTATATTTGTGAATGTTGAGATGTTACATTGGTTTCACTGGTAAAAATAAATAATTTAAATGGGTATATATTTGTTTTTTGTTAAGTTGCCTAATAATTATGCACAGTAATAGTCACCTGCACACACAAATATCCCCCTAAAATAGCTATAACTAAAAACAAACTAAAAACTACTTCCAAAACTATTCAGCTTTGATATTAATGAGTTTTTTGGGTTCATTGAGAACATGGTTGTTGTTCAATAATAAAATTAATCCTCAAAAATACAACTTGCTTAATAATTCTGCACTCCCTGTATATATATTTATGTGTTAATATGTATATATACAAATATTAAAACATAATTATAAATATGTATATATTCATATACATATATATTTATATTTGCTGCTCATGGCTGTGCGACTTACCTCCTTCACTACCCTAGCTCTCATGCCATGTCTCACGGCATGAGAACGAGGCTCTCATTGGAGCCTATGGAAGCGCGCTCTTGTGAGCTCAATGCTTCCATGCACTGTTAATGCGAGGTCGCGTTCGCATTGCACCTCTCTTGTAATAGCAGCGCACATTTGCATGCCCTGGTATTACTAAATTCAGTGCAAATATTGCGTTCCCTGTATGACGCTGGTCCTTAAAGGGACAGTCTACTTCAGAATTTTTATTATAAAAAAGATAATTCCTTTATTACCCATTCCCCAGTTTTGCATAACCTACACACCTTTATTAATATACTTCTTACTTCTGTGATTACTTATTTCAGTTATTTTGACAGACTTGCATTTTAGCCAGTCAATGCTGACTCCTAGGTAACTCCACTGGAGTGATCACAAAGTTATCTATATGATACACATGAACTAGCGCTGGGTAGCTTTTAAAAACTGTCAAAATGCACTGAGATAAGGGCCAAGAAATTAGCATATGAGCCTAACTGGTTTAGCTTTCAACATAGAATACAAAGAGAACAAAGCAAATTTGATGATAAAAAATAAATGGGATATTTTGAATAGACTGTCCCTTTACAGGTTTTTGGGCCCATAATAGCACAGGTCTTGCCTCCAGCGGCATGACTGCACTATTACAACCTCCCTCCCTCCTGCAGGCCTCCTGTTCTAGCGAGGTCTCACTGTTGGAGGCGAGAGTCACCCTATCAAAAACACAAGCCCCTTTAAAAAAAAAAAAAAACAGCAATGTACAGGGTTAATTCTGTTTTATGTATGCCCACTTCTAACAGTAATTGTACATAACATTTTAAAAATGTTATTACTATAATATTAAAAGTATATTGTAAAGTTGTTTTCCTACAACTAATTATTTATTACAGCAATTGCTTAATGTCCATTTAAAGGGACAGTCTAGTCCAAAATAAACTTTCATGATTCAGATAGAGCATGTGATTTTAAACAATTTTCCAATTTACTTTTATCACCAATTTTGATTTGTTCTCTTAGTATTCTTAGTTGAAAGCTTAACCTAGGAGGTTCATAAGCTAATTTCTTAGACCTTGAAGGCCACCTATTTTCAGAATGCATTTTAACAGTTTTTCACCACTAGAGGGTGTTAGTTCATGTGTTTTGTATAAATAACACTGTGCTCATGCACGTGAAGTTATCTGGGAGCAGGCACTGATTGTTTAAACTGCAAGTCTGTCAAAAGAACTGAAATAAAGGGGCAGTTTGCAGAGGCTTAGATACAAGGTAATCACAGAGGTTAAAAGTATATTAATATAACTGTGTTAGTTATGCAAAACTGGGGAATGGGTAATAAAGGGATTATCTATCTTTTAAAACAATAACAATTCTGGTGTAGACTATCCCTTTAATCACTTCCAAGAAAAAAAATGCAAAGATCTCTATAAAATGACATAATATTAGTAGGGGCAGCGTGCACACATACTTACCCATGACAAAAAAACAAGGTCTGTGATGGTTGGGAGTTATGGATTAAGTAGCAGTGAGAGATAAACAGGAAGTTGAAGGCAATAAGGCTAAAAGACTAAGGGAAATGGCTGCTAAAGAAGTGAAGGTCGAGGTATGGCAAAGCAAGATCAAAGCAAAGCTGTTCAGAAGCTGGGTGACGCATAAATTATAACAAATGATGAAAGAGATACCTGAAATGCCCACACACAAGTAAAGCTAATAAAAGTACTCCATGGGCAGTTGCCTTAGCATTTCCTTGCAGGGACAAATTAAAGGGAAATAGTATATCTTAAAGCCAATAATGCTAATGCTATATGTTTGGGCTAAATGCACTAATTACAATGGCATTTTTTAAGAGGTTATTGGCTGGTAGGAGCAAACTGCTATTCCAATGTAAGAGCTTGGGATGCAATGACTCCGGGCATTTTCAGCTGCCATGACTGGCATACCAGAGGGAAAGGAGCAATAGTCAGATTGTGCTCAGTACAGTGCATGTAGGAACATTTACACAGATGCAGACACTTCCTGCTGCCTGACTTGGCAATTCCTTCACTCAATCATAGAGGGCACATCCACTCTTATATTCCTGCTAGTATTTTGTATTTAAATTCTTCTTATTATCATGCAACACTTTCAATGTGGAGGATAGAGCAATGGACATGTAAAAAAAACAGAATTTATGCTTACCTGATAAATTACTTTCTCTTGCGGTGTATCCAGTCCACGGATTCATCCTTTACTTGTGGGATATTCTCATTCCCTACAGGAAGTGGCAAAGAGAGCACACAGCAGAGCTGTCCATATAGCTCCCCCTCTAGCTCCACCTCCAGTCATTCGACCAAAGGTTAGGAAGAAAAAGGAGAAACCATAGGGTGCAGTGGTGACTGTAGTTTAAATAAAAAAAATTTTACCTGACTTAAATGCCAGGGCGGGCCATGGACTGGATACACCGCAAGAGAAAGTAATTTATCAGGTAAGCATAAATTCTGTTTTCTCTTGCAAGGTATATCCAGTCCACGGTTTCATCCTTTACTTGTGGGATACCAATACCAAAGCTTTAGGACATGAATGAAGGGAGGGAACAAGACAGGTACCTTAAACGGAAGGCACCACTGCTTGCAAAACCTTTCTGCCAAAAATAGCCTCCGAAGAAGCAAAAGTATCGAATTTGTAAAATTTGGAAAAAGTATGCAGTGAAGACCAAGTCGCTGCCTTACAAATTTGTTCAACAGAAGCCTCATTTTTGAAAGCCCAGGTGGAAGCCACTGCTCTGGTAGAATGAACAGTAATACTTTCAGGAGGCTGCTGGCCAGCAGTCTCATAGGCCAAACGGATGATGCTTTTCAGCCAAAAGGAAAGAGAGGTAGCAATCGCTTTCTGACCTCTCCTATTACCAGAATAGATAACAAACAAGGAAGATGTTTGTCTGAAATCCTTATTTGCTTGTAAATAGAACTTTAAAGCATGAACTACATCAAGATTGTGTAAAAGATGTTCCTTCTTCGAAGATGGATTAGGACACAGAGAAGGAACAACTATTTCCTGGTTAATATTCTTGTTAGAAACAACTTTAGGAGTTTGGCGTTCTGACGGGATGCCATCAGATCCAATTCTGGAATGCTGAGCAAATACCTACGGGTGAAGTTCCCACTCCCCCGGGTGAAAAGTCTGACGACTTAGAAAATCTGCCTCCCAGTTGTCTACTCCTGGGATGTGAATTGCTGAGAGATGGCAGGAGTGGTCCTCCGCCCACCTGATTATTTTGGTTACTTCCGTCATTGCTAGGGAACTCTTTGTTCCCCCCGATAATTGACGTAAGCTACAGTCGTGATGTTGTCCGACTGAAATCTGATGAATTTGGCCACAGCTAGTTGAGGCCATGCCTGAAGAGCGTTGAATATCGCCCTCAGTTCTAGAATGTTTATCGGGAGAAGCGTTTCTTCCCGAGACCATAAGCCCTGAGCTTTCAGGGAGTCCCAGACCGCACCCCAGCCTAACAGACTGGCATCGGTCATTACAATGACCCACTCTGGCCTGCGGAAACATATTCCCTGAGACATATTCATATTCCTGAGACAACCACCAGAGAAGAGAATCTCTGGTCTCCTGGTCCAACTGAATTTGAGGAGACAAATCTGCATAATCCCCATTCCACTGTTTGATCATGCATATTTGCAGTGGTCTGAGGTGTATCCGAGCAAAAGGGACTATGTCCATTGCCGCTACCCTTAATCCGATTGTTTCTATGCACTGAGCCACAGATTGCCGGGGAATGGAATGGAATGAAGAACTCGGCAAGTAGTTAAGAGTTTTAATTTTCTGACCTCTGTCAGAAATATTTTCATTTCTATCGAGTCTAATTCTAACACCACATTCACTTTACCCTCCCGAGAGAGACCCTAGTGCTTAGAACCAGCAAAGAGAATGACTGGGGGGTGGAGCTAGAGGTGGGGCTATATGGACAGCTCTGCTGTGTGCTCTCTTTGCCACTTCCTCTAGGGAATGAGAATATCCCACAAGTAAAGGATGAATCTGTGGACTGGATACACCTTGCAAGAGAAAAAGACACTACCTTGCAAATTCAGGGGAGCTGGCACCTCTGAGTTTGTGGGTGCTACAGTAACGATTGGTGGTAAACAGCCCACCCCAGCACTTCCATAGAATCACCACTGACCACATCTGTGTCCATCATGTTAAAGAAGTGAAAAGCATTTTCTTCAGCATATAGTGAGATAGCTCATAATTGTACAGGTAGGGTTAGAAATAAAAGGCTACAATGCCACTAAGGACCCAGACAAGGTTACGCTTGTAAGTGTTTATGGCAAGCATCTAGAAGAGATCCAAACCATTACTGGTACCTTAGGGAGTACACTGGCAGGTGCACAACTTTACAACCAGTTACAGGGACATAAAACAAAAAAAAAGAAAAAGATTAAATCAGGAGTGTGCACATGTCTGAGCACTATATTGCAGCATCTTTGTACAAATGCTTTTAACACTGTTATCCATGATGCAAAACATTGCAGCCATCTAGTGTTTAAAAGTATTCTTTCAAAACTGCAGCCAACAAGTTCTCTAGACACGTGCACACTACCTACCTAGATATTCTCTTCAACACACATGCTCTCTCTGAATCCCTGTTAACATTAATGCAGTAGTGAGCGTAAGGCCTATCACAGTTCGTGTGGAGGGATCTGAAAGGTAAGAAGGTGTACATAGGGAAATTCACAGTTTCGGTTGTTAAAAATGCTTCAAAAAAATACTTTTTGATACTGTAAATGAACTCATCTCTTTTTATGACTCACTATAGCCCCAATGATCTAAAGCTGTCTGCACTGGTGAGATTACCAAACAAGTCACACTAGTGCTGTGAGGTCCCACAAATAACTTTGTTCAGCCCCTTTGCACAAACGTCACTGCCCTGGGGGAAACAACGATTAATTGATTGCAGATGATTAATCTGTCAATCAAATTTTGAAAATGGTGACCGGAGCTTCAGCTATTAGCCGTGTAGCGTTCATAGGGAAATATCTCTGAAGATAAGTATCTACTAACGATTTCATGAATGGAACTCTCATCAATGTTTTCAATTCTATAATTTTCCTTTTGCTTATATAGCTAACTTGAGATTCACTTTAATTCTTAAAGAGAACCTCCACAGATTTTGTGAGATTTCTCTCCATGCCGGCGGGATTTTGATTATCATGACCTATGGGAGAAGGGTAAGTGGCAGTTATACGCCGGCTAAACGTAACTGCAACAAGCATAGGATACTGTTGCTATTATGTCATAGGGCGCTCTAATCTAAAGATCTTTCCTTTGGCAAGATTATCTAAGAAGTTTTGTCAATACTACAAGATCCATCAAGGAATTTTAGAAATATCAAAAATAGTAAGAGGATTTTCAAAAATGAAATGTAAAATACTAATAATAATAATAATAATAATAATAATAATAATAAAAGAAAAAAGAGCTGATTATCAGGCATGAAAGAACTAAACATGTTAAAATATGAGTTAACTAAATTACCTTTATATAAAAAAAAATCATTGACTATTAATTTTTATTATCTACTACTGTAGATTTAAAATGTGGTATTATTTATTTATATGGATTATGGGCTCTAACAAATGAAAATGTGTAATGGTTCCTTTTCTAATTATTATCTCAAAGTAAAAGGCTTTTGTTAAACCCTTTACAAGTAAAATGTAATTACTTTGCTGGTGAAAATGTATCAAAAGGGCTTGCTATTATATCCACATTCTCCAGTTGCATTATACTGGCTTATACATTTGTCCCCAGTGATTTTAAATCAGTGAGTAGCAACCTATGCCATTCATCATATACAGCCCACATGTCCTTAAAAGTCCCATACACATTAGGTGTGTAAGACATACTTCCCAGTATGTAAATATTATAGATCAAGAGCTGTCAGCTTGGGAGTTAAATCAGGGCAGTCTTGGTCAGGTTGGGTAATTCTAAGCCTAAATGGTCAGAGGGCAAGCAGTCCAGAGTTACCTCAAAGGTCTGAGGTTTGGCTTACAGAATTCTGTGCAAGGTGTGGGAAAACCCAGAATTTTCTTAGATAAATCAAAATATAAATGAGTCAGAAAAAAATGGAGTAAGGACAGCTGAATAGAGCTCCCAATTTATATCTCCTTGGTCTAGATTCAAAAATTGTGAACTGGGTGGAATGCTGGCTTAAGGACAGAAAACAAAGTGTCTTAGTAAATGGAGTTCATTCAGCAGAGGGGGCTGTTACTAGTGGTGTTCCTCAGGGGTCAGTTCTGGGGCCTGTTTTGTTTAACATATTTATCTGCGATATCAGCAAAGGGCTACAGGGGAAAGTATGTCTCTTTGCAGATGATACAAAAATTTGCAACAGAGTGGATGTTCCAGGGGGGGTAGACAAAATGAGAAGTGATATACAACAATTGGAGGATTGGACAAATGACTGGGGTCTAAAGTTTAACACAGCAAAGTGTAAAATAATGCATTTAGGGAAGAAAATCCAAATGTTAATTACAGACTCAATGACACTTTACTGACTGTTACAGACGAGGAACAGGACTTGGGAATTATTATTTCAGATGATTTAAAACTTAGTAAACAATGTAGTAATGCAGCGAGTAAGGCTAGCAGAATGCTTGGATGTATTGGTAGAGGTATTTGCAGCAGAAATAGTAAGGTTCTTATGCCACTTTATAGATCATTAGTTAGGCCTCATCTTGAGTATTGTGTGCAGTTCTGGAGACCATATCTTCAGAAGGATATTAACAAACTTGAATCTGTGCAAAGGAGGGCTACCAAAATGGTACATGGTCTAAAAAATAAAACTTACCAGGATAGGCTCAATGACCTAAATATGTATAGCTTAGAGGAGAGAAGGGAAAGAGGTGATATGATAGCAACTTTCAAGTACATTAAAGGGTTTAGTAAAACTGAGGCTGTGGGTATTTTACATAAAATGGAAAATTCAAGAACAAGGGGTCATGAGCTCAAGCTAAAGGGTAGTAGATTCAGAAGTAATTTGAGGAAGCACTTCTTTACAGAAAGAGTGATTGATTTATGGAATAAACTTCCTCAAGAGGTAGTAGCAACAAACACTGTGGGGGACTTTAAAAATGCATGGGACAAGCATAGGGCTATCCTACGAACTAGATAAGTTTATACTGTTAGGTAAGGTCGGGCAGACTTGCTGGGCCTATGGCTCTTATCTGCCGTCAATATCTATGTTTCTATGTTTCTATGTTTCTATGATACTGTACGTTTTTGGAATTCTGTGAAAAGATGCAGAGACTGAGTGATGGGTTAAAGTAGAGTAAAAAGAGATCCTGTGTGTTTACTGGGAAGAAATCAGACATTCCTTTCTGTTTTATAGTATTTGTTGAAGGTTCAGCACAGTGGACACCTAGTTGCTATTTGCTAACATTTCATCTAAATGCTATGGGGTCGATTTATTAAGCAGTGGATGCTGCTTTGAAGCCCCATCGTTTCAGGTCCGTCTAAAATGGAAGTTAAGAAGCAGCGGTAGTACAGCTAATCATGTACGCTTGACCATTAATAAATCTACCCCTATGAATTACCCAGCAGCACTCAGAGGCAGAACTTTCATTGGTGCAGCAGGTGCAGTGGTACCAGGGCCCAAGTGCTGGGAGGCATAGCAGCCAGTCTTTATATAGACATGTGTACAATCCTAAAGCAGGGAGCCTTTTATTAGTGTATGTTGCAGGTTCATCTATCTAACAATCATTTATTTATCTATGTATTTATTTATCTATCTATCATCGATCTATCTATCTCTCTCTCTGTCTCTCTGTTTGACTATCTATCCTAACCTCAAAATCATTATACATGTATATAATTGGGGCATTAAATACTGAGGGCTAGATTATAAATTGAGTGCAAAATATTGCTTCTGCGAAAACGATATTTGCTCTCGACTTAGTAATACCAGTGCATGCAAATGTACACTGGTATTACAAGTGAGGAGCACTGCGAACGCGACCTCGAGTTCGCATTGCACGGAAACATTTAGCTCACAAGATCACGCTTTCATGGGCTCCAATGGAAGCCTCATTCTAATGCTGTCAGACACGGCATAAGAACTAGCGCAGTGAAGGGATAAGTCGCACAGCTATGTGCAGAAAATATAAATATATATGTATATGATTATATACAAATATATTTATGTGTTAGCCCTCAGTGTTTAATGTCCATTTAATTATATATATGCTGCCCTGTATAATGATTTTGAGGATAGATGATAGATAGATAGATAGATAGATAGATAGATAGATGTATCAGTTCCTTTTAGAAATAGAAGGGCAGAACACTGTTATATTCCACACAGCCATTGGCTGCTCACTCTAGTGACCTATTTATAACTGTCTCTAATTGGCCACAGCAGGGAAGGTAACCTAAGTTACAATATGACAGCTCCCTTTGATTTATAGACACTAAAATGTTACACTTATTTTGTCAATATTTAAACTAATGAAACTTTAAAAAATACATCTGCATGTTATTCTCAGACTAATATTTTCTCTGAATGCTTCATTCTGTCTAGCATTTATTTAGTGTTTAGTGTCCCTTGAATAATGCTTACTACTGAGTTATCTTTGGTGGGCCCAAATAAAATGTTGAACCTGGACCTTCTGTTGAGATAGTCTGCTACTAACAGCGCTAACCAGATGATTAGACCTATACTACATAAGGTATTATGAATGCTTATTTGTATAAATCAATAACAATTTATTTGCAAATAATTTTCAAAACAAAAAAGGCAGCTAAATTATTATCATTAAATTATTTAGATTCCAGTTAAGGAAATATTTATGCAATGGTTCCTAGCAAACCACTAAAAAATAGACTATTCAATAATGGTTAACCCCTTAATGACCACAGCACTTTTCCATTTTCTGTCCGTTTGGGACCAAGGCTATTTTTACATTGTTGCGGTGTTTGTGTTTAGCTGTAATTTTCCTCTTGCTCATTTACTGTACCCACACATATTATATACCGTTTTTCTCGCCATTAAATGGACTTTCTAAAGATACCATTATTTTCATCCTATCTTATGATTTACTATAAAAAAAATTATAAAATATGAGGAAAAATGGAACAAAACACACTTTTTCTAACTTTGACCCCCAAAATCTGTTACATATCTACAACCACCAAAAAACACCCATGCTAAATAGTTTCTAAATTTTGTCCTGAGTTTAGAAATACCCAATGTTTACATGTTCTCTGCTTTTTTTGCAAGTTATAGGGCCATAAATACCAGTAGCACCTTGCTATTTCCAAACCATTTTTTTTTTCAAAATTAGCGCTAGTTACATTAGAACACTAATATCTTTCAGGAATCCCTGAATATCCCTTGACATGTATATATTTTTTTTAGTAGACATCCCAAAGTATTGATCTAGGCCAATTTTGGAATATTTCATACCACCATTTCACCGCCAAATGCGATCAAATACAAAAAATCGTTCACTTTTTCACATATATTTTCACAAACTTTCGGTTTCTCACTGAAATTATTTACAAACAGCTTGTGCAATTATGGCATAAATGGTTGTAAATTCTTCTCTGGGATCCCCTTTGTTCAGAAATAGCAGACATATATGGCTTTGGCGTTGCTTTTTGGTAATTAGAAGGCCGCTAAATGCCACTGAGCACCACACGTGTATTATGCCCAGCAGTTAAGGGGTTAATTAGGGAGCTTTTAGGGAGCTTGTAGGGTTAATTTTAGCTTTAATGTAGTGTAGTAGACGACCCCAAGTATTGATCTAGGCCCATTTTGGTATATTTCATGCCACCATTTCACCGCCAAATGCGATCAAATAAAAAAAAACGTTAAATTTTTCACAATTTTAGGTTTCTCACTGAAATCATTTACAAACTGCTTGTGCAATTATGGCACAAATGGTTGTAAATGCTTCTCTGGGATCCCCTTTGTTCAGAAATAGCAGCCATATATGGCTTTGGCATTGCTTTTTGGTAATTAGAAGGCCGCTAAATGCCACTGTGCACCACACGTGTATTATGCCCAGCAGTGCAGGGGTTAATTAGGGAGCTTGTAGGGAGCTTGTATGGTTAATTTTAGCTTTAGTGTAGTGTAGTAGACAACCCAAAGTATTGATCTAGGCCCATTTTGGTATATTTCATGCCACCATTTTACCGCCAAATGCAATAAAAAAAAAAAAAAAAAGTTAAATTTTTCACAATTTTAGGTTTCTCACTGAAATCATTTACAAACAGCTTGTGCAATTATGGCACAAATGGTTGTAAATGCTTCTCTGGGATCCCCTTTGTTCAGAAATAGCAGACATATATGACTTTGGCGTTGCTTTCTGGTAATTAGAAGGCCGCTAAATGCTGCTGCGCCTCACACGTGTATTATGGCTAGCAGTGAAGGGGTTAATTAGGGAGTTTGTAGGGAGCTTGCAGGGTTAATTTTAGCTTTAGTGTAGAGATCAGCCTCCCATCTGACACACATCTGATCCCTCCCAAACAGCTCCTTTCCCTCCCCACCCCACAATTGTCCCCGCCATCTTAAGTACTGGCAGAAAGTCTGCCAGTACTAAAATAAAAGAGTTTTTAAAAATAATAAAAAAAATTTTTGGCATATTTACATATGCTACTGTGTAGGATCCCCCCCCTTAGCCCCCAACCTCCCTGATCCCCCCAAAACCGCTCTCTAACCCTCCCCTCTGCTTTATTGGGGGCCATCTTGGGTACTGGCAGCTGTCTGCCAGTACCCAGTTTGCAAAAAAATATGTTTTTTTTTTATTTTTTGCCCGGTTTTTCTGTAGTGTAGCTTCCCCCTCCCAACAGACCAACCCCCACCACCTAACTGATGTGTTTTTTTATATCTGATTTGTTTATTTTTTTTTACTATTTTTTTTCATTTTCCTACACTTTTTTTTCTGTGTGTAGCGGTTCCCACCCGCTCCCTCCCCATGCACGCGCCCGCCCCCACCCTCCCGTGCACGTGTACGCGTCAGTGCGCGCCCCCTGGCATCCCACGATCTCGCCCCCCTCCACATCACGAGGGCCATCGATGGCCGCCACCCGCCTCCCGGTCTGGCTCCCACCCACCAACGCAGAGTGGCTCTCTCTGCACCGGATGGCTTAAAAAGGTTATTGCAGGATGCCTCCATATCGAGGCATCACTGCAATAACCGGAAAGCAGCTGGAAGCGAGCAGGATCGCTTCCAGCTGCTTTCCACACCGAGGACGTGCAGGGTTAACTGCCTTTTTTTTGAGGACGTACCCTGCACGTCCTCGGTCGTTAAGGGGTTAAAGGGACAGTCTGGTCAAAATTAAACGTTCATGATTCAGATACACCATGCAATTTTAAACAACTTTCCAATTTATTTTTATCATCAAATTTGCATTGTTTTCTTGGTATTCTTTGTTGAAAGTTAAACCTAGGTAAGCTCATTTGATCATTTCTAAGCCCTTGAAGGCTGCCTCTTATTTCAGTGCATTTTAACAGTTTTTTACCGGGTTGAGAGCGCATTGTGCTCCCTCCAATGGAGTTATTTGTGAGTCAGCACTGATTGGCTAAAACGCAAATCAATCAAAAGAACTGAAATAAGGGGCAGTTTGCAGAATCTTAGAAACAAGGTAATCACAGAGGTAAAAAAGTATATTTATTTAACAGTGTTGGTTATACAAAACTGGGGATTGGTTAATAAAGGGATTGCCTATCTTTTAAAAGATAAATATTTTCAAGTAGACTGTCCCTTTAATGGTATTCATCTCTAACAATTGACAGAGGTAGCAAAACTATGATTTGATAGCAGGCAGATAATTCATGATTTCATAGAATCCTCCTAAATGATACATGCTTGGATTAACTACCGATCAGAGAAAATGTGATGTTTTCATTGATTAGCAGCAGGACTCAAGAAAAAGTACTTTTAAACTTAGCAAAATGCATCAGCAGCAAAATATCATTATCTGTTCAAACTCCTCTGGAGAGATATTTAATATTCCATTCTCTCAGGTTTTTTTATATTGTGTACATTATGTTAAAAAACATATAACTGCTTAAGAAAAAAAAAGAGGATTTTGTGTTTCCACAATGTAGTTCGATATAAATATGCATTTGTTTAACGTTATTCAAATTGTATTACCCTAGAATAGCAGAATAGAAAGGAAAGACTGGAAAAACTAATAATTGTACACTTTGGTCTAGTTTACAAGTGGAGCGTAATTAATAGCACAGGGCGAGCTATCAATATCTTGGTCTGTCCTAAGATTAGCGCACAATCAGGTGTTACAAGTCCATGGTTAAACAGAATTCCCAGAGAATGTTTAGCACCCTATACTTTCAATGGATAGGGTATCCGCACTAAGGGTTCAATTTATCAAAGCCCCTACGGCTGCAAGTTCTCACAAGAACCTGCTCGCCGTATTTAACAAGCCGCGGTCATCAGACCGCTGCTTTCCTAACCTCTTCGCCACCTCTAAGGTGGTGAAATTCAAACTCTGAAGTCTAGTCCGACCGAGGAGATTGACAACTCCTGCCCGCGCGTGATTGGCCTTGCGCGGGCAGGGGGCGGTAATTGCATGCAAGCGCAAAATAGCGCTGATGTGCAATGGTAATTTCCTCCTGGGAAATTCGCCCCACCAGAGGCGAGCTGAAGCGGACAGGGGTGCGTATATGCGCTCCTGTCTGCCTCAACTTTGATAAATCGACCCCTAAGCATCACACATTTGAAATAGCAGTAAAAAAAAAATGGCGCAACTTCAGACCTGGGGGCCTATCTATCCGGATGGAGCTTGACGCCCAGTGTTTCTGGCGAGCCTGCCAGAAACACCAGTTATGAAGCAGCGGTCTACAGACCGCTGCTCCATAAACCTGTCCGCCTGTTCTTATGAGGCGGACAGGAATCGCCGGAATTCAACCCGATCAAGTACGATCGGGTTGATTGACACCCCCTCTGCAGGGGGCGGTGTTGCACCAGCAGCTCACAAGAGCTGCTGGTGCAATGCTGAATACGGAGAGCGTATTGCTCTCTGCATTCAGCGATGTCTGTCGGATCTGGTCCGACAGACATTTAATAGATAGGCCTCCTGGAGTAAAGTGTTAGGGCTAGAATAAAAGCATAGCAAAACACATCTAAAACATATTAAAATAAAGTTGTTTTGAAACACTAATTTATATATTTATATATAGATATATATATACTATATATATATATATATACACACACACATCTCTCTCTCTCTCTCTCTCTCTCTCTCTCTCTCTATATATATATATATATATATATATATATATATATATATATATATATATATATACATATAATAACTTGATAGTGGTTGCACTCCCAAAAAAATTCAACCTAGGGTGCTCAGGTAATACTCTATTCAATGTCCAAGGTAAAATTATGAGCCTGGCACTCTCCTTATTCAATTTTTCATTAGACCCTCGTGACATTTCATTGAATAAGTTACCCCTTCTTCAGACAAACAAACAGTGTACAAAGTTTGCTCTATATACCCAAAAATCAAATGTGTTTATTGCCTAATCAGCCAATAAAACATCTCAATACGATGTAACAGTGTGCAAAAAACCTCTACCTTACTGAGGCTGTGTGCAAAGCAGTATGTGTATAAACATCATATTCAATCCTCTATGTGTTGCTATAAGATCCATTTAGAAAACGGAAAGTGGTCCGGATCAAAAACTGGAAGTGCTACTGATTGTATTGTTGTATACTTTTGTGCTGAATACACACAAGTTTTGTCATAAAATATATTTACTAGCTATTATATATAATTATATTGTGCTCATTGTATTATTATTCTGCTCCCCATCTGGTTGTTGGTTTTGTTAGTATTATACCGAATATTGTGAGTATTATCAAACAGGAAGTGATGTAATATGACGTTCCAATCTATATTATTATATGTAGGTAGAGAAAGAAGAATGCTTAGTTTAAAAAGAATGTTGAGAAGCTGCACAAATACTGTGCTATGTGTAGCAAAAGATTGATAATATATGGTAAGATTCTGTATAATAATACACTCCAATGACTGCTTAAAAACTAGGAATAGGTACCCCAAAACCTAAATGGACAAATGTAGAAACTGGATAGAAAGAACATTTCCCCGCTATAGGTGATATAATATACAAGAGTCCTTAAATGGGTACAATTATGCACCATGTCCTTGTAACTAGTGAAATCAAATGGTTATATAAAGGCCCTGATGATTGAAAATGCCACAAGGCAACAAGTAGAGATGGGCGAATGTTTCTAAAAATTCGAAATTTAAAACGAATTTTGATACATTCGTTCGTTCGAATCGAATTTCGAATGTTTATATAACATTCTAACATTCTATTTTTGAATTTTCGTTTTCTAATTTTTCAATAAAATTCGAAAATATTTGTTGGAATAATAGAATGTTTAGCTATGTATTCATTCAATTTCAAAATGTAATGTGGCATTCAAATTTGAAATAGTATTTCTAGTCTACAACTGTGTTTAATAAATGTAATATTCAAATTAGAATGCTACATTCGAATTCGAATGTCACATTTGAATTTGAAATAGTATTTCTACTCTAATACTGTGTTTTCGACATTGAAGATCGCTCTCAACTCCAGTATGTTTATGGGGAGAGCAGATTCCTCCTGAGACCAAAGTCCCTGTGCCTTCAACGAGTCCCAGACTGCTATCCAACCCATCAGGATGGTGTCCAAGGTCACAATTACCCATGAGGGTCTCTGAAAACATGTTGCCTGGGACAGATGCTCTTGAGACAGCCACCACGGCAGAGAGTCTCTTGTTGATTGATCCAGAACTATCCTCTGAGACAGGTCAGCATAATCCCCGTTCCATTGACCAAGCATGCATAGCTGTAGGGCTCTCAAATGGAATCATGCAAAGGGACCTATGTCCATGGAAGCCACCATCAAACCAATTACCTCCATAGATTTGGCCAATGATGGCCGTACAGCCAACTGTAGAGATAGGCAAGAAGAAAGAATCTTGGCTCTTTTGACCTCCATCAGAAATATTTGCATTGATAGGGAATCTATAATGGTCCCTAAAATGACCACTCTTGTAGCTGGAAGAAGATAACTTTTCTCCAAATTCACCTTCCATCCGTGGGAATGAAGAAAAGACAACAAGATCTCTGTATGAGATTCTGCTAGTTGAAAAGATGGCCCCTTAACCAGAATGTCATTCAGATAAGGTGCTACAACAATTCCCCGGGACCAAAATACTGCCAACAGAGCTCCCAGAACCTTTGAGAAAATCTTTGGAGCCGTGGTGAGGCCAAATGGAAGCACTACAAATTGAAAGTTTTTGTCCAGATCTTAGAAACCTGTGATGGTCCCTGTGAATATGCAGGTACGCATCCTTCAGTTCTATGGTCATCATGAATTGACCCGCTCGAACCAGAGGAAGAATGGAATGAATAGTCTCCATCTTGAAGGACGGCACTCTGAAAAATTTGTTGAGTAATTTTAGATCTAGAATTGGCCTGAAAGTTCCCTCTTTTTTGGGAACCACAAACAGGTTGGAGTAGAGCCTAAGACCCTGTTTTCTGAATTGGGACTGGAACGATCACTCCCAAGAGAGAAAGATCCTGTACGCATTTAAAGAACGCCTCTCTTTTTATCTGGTCTACAGATAATCTTGAGAGATGAAACCTGCCTCTGGGAGGAAAGGTCTTGAACTCTAACTTGTAACCCTGGGAGACTATGTCCATGGCCCATGGGTCTGGGACATCTCGTTCCCAAGCTTGATAGAATTGAGAGAGTCTTCCCCCTACTTGATCCGATCCCGGATCGGGGGCAGACCCTTCATGCTGACTTAGATTCAGCTGCCGGCTTTTTAGATTGCTTCACCTTGTTCCAAGACTGACTGGGCTTCCATGCAGGCTTGGGCTGCTCCTGCTTGGTAGAGGAGGTTGAAGACTTACCTCTGAAGTTTCGAAAAGAACAAAAATTACTCTGACGTCCTTTCAATTTGTTCTTCTTGTCTTGAGGCAGAAAAGAACCCTTACCATCTGCTATATTGGAAATATTTTCTGCCAACCCTGGCCCATACAAGGTCTTTCCCTTGTAAGGAATCGCCAAAATCTTAGATTTAGAAAAAACATCAGCTGATCAAGATTTTAGCCATAGTGCCCTATGCACTAATATTGCAAAGCCATATTTCTTGGCTCCCAATTTAATGACCTGCAAAGAGGCCTCAGTGATAAATGAATTGGCTAACCTGAGAGCCTTTATCCTGTCCTGTATCTCCTCCAAAGGATTCTCAGCTTGGAAGGACTCAGACAAAGCGTCAAACCAGTAGGCTGCCGCACTTGTTACTGTAGCAATACACACCGTCGGCTGCCATTGTAAACCCTGGTGAATATACATCTTATTTAAAAAAGCTTCCAGCTTCTTATCCATAGGGTCCTTGAAAGAGCAACTATCCTCAATAGGAATAGCTGTCCTCTTGGCCAGTGTAGAAATCACCCCTTCCACCTTGGGGACTGTCTGCCACAACTCCTTGATGGAATCAGCCACCGGGAACATCATCCTAAAAAAAAGGAGAGGGAGAAAAGGGAATCCCTGGCCTCTCCCATTCCCGGGCAATAATCTCCATAGCACAGTCTGGCACTGAAAACACCTCCCCTGGGGAGGGAATGTCAAAATATCTATTCAATTTGCTAGATTTCTTAAGATTGACAACCACAGGAGAATCAGAGTTGCCCAAAGTAGCCAAAACCTCCTTTAATAAAACACGAAGGTGTTTAAGCTTAAAGGAAACCACTTCAGCATCAGAAGAAGGAATTCCGCTATCCGAATGTGAGATTTCACCCTCAGAGGCTACCGAAGTATCTTCGTCTTCGGAGTTATGGGAAAGAGCAACTTGGTTAGCCTGTACAGGATCTGATACCTTACTATCTGATTCTCTAATTTTCCTCTTACATTTCTCCTGCAGCATGGGGATGGCAGCTAGCGCCTCAGATACCGCCGAGGATACCTGGGCAGCAATTTCGGCCTTAAATACACTCCATCAGGAGTTTGCAATGAACCGCAGGGCACTGCATGTGACATTAACACGGGTTGGGGCGCTTGAGGAAGAGGCTGTGGCATTGCCTGAACAGTATCAACCTGAGAGAATTGTGGCTCAGAAATAAACAGTCTGTCTTTGTACATCAGAGTTCTTTCAATACAAGAACTACAAAAAGGCAAAAGGGGTTCAACTTGGGAATTCAAACAAAGCTTGCACTCTATAGCAGTCATAGACTCTATGTCCATCTTGCAAATAATATCACAAATTTAGGGGGGGGAAATAAAATTATGCTTTAATTTTTATTTTTGACACTGTCCCTTTAACTGGAATTCAAATTATAAGTATAACAAATACGAAGACCGTTGCTGACTTTACAAGCAAATTATTCAACCCCCACAGAAAAAAATTACTTTGCTCCCAATTTAGCTATAAAAGGAGATCCTCACTGGCACCACTACACCTCAGCGCTAAGCTGAGGTGCCTACCTGTTCTTTTCTTTTACAGAGAAGAGTAGAGCACAATAAATCAACCCCTGAGTAAGGGAAGAGGCCAATGAAGCCGACAAACTCTCAATAAGAGTAAAAGGGCACCAAGCAACAGCGAGCGCTGCATCTAGAGGGGGAAGCTCCGACCCTCGTGATATCATAGCCGGCTCCTTAAATGGACCGCAAATGCCATCCTGTCAAATTAATCCTGACTCTCAGGAATAACGTAGCCCCATACAAGGTGAGCCTATCAGCTCTAGTTCCATGGTCTTCTTATAAGAAATAAAATGGCACTTACCTGCCCCCTTGACTGTCTGACAGGAGGGCAGTTCACCTGGTATGAGAGGAAGCCACTCCTCACAGAGACCTGTGGATAGAAGAAGGAACAGAGTAAGCCTACTCTGGCATTCTGTATGAGGGCAGAAATCTTGTCAGGAAAACCCCCAAGTTCCTGACTGCTTAAAAGCTACCACAGCCCTACTGAAGGGACTAATTTGAAGTACAGCTAAACCCAGCTTTTTAGGGAAGATCAGAGCAAGCCTGCTCAGGCTTCCAAAATAAAAAAATCTTGATAGAAGAATTCTTAAACAGACACCTAAACTTCACCTCCTCCTTGCATTGAAGGCAAAGAGAATGACTGGGGTTTGTGGGAAGGGAGGTGATACTTAACAGCTTTGCTGTGATGCTCTTTGCCTCCTCCTGCTGGCCAGGAGTGATATTCCCAACAATAATTGATGATTCTGTGGACTCACCGTGTCTTAAGAAAGAAAAATCTTTATTTACACTTACATAAACAATTATCACATTATATCACTAACCACTTTGCATATTTAGGGCCAGATTATGAGTGGAGCTTGAGCACTAACTGCGCTAGAAGTAATTTTTTTGCGCAGGTCGGATTAACTTGTGTTACAAGTTGAAAGTAAAAAGTTACAATATCGTGCGCGATAACCTATTCCCCAAGTCAATGGAGCAAAAAAAGTGGAAAAAAACACCTTACTCGTGCGCAAGCATGATCACATATTCTCAAGTGCACTTACCTGACATGAAAATATGAATATTTAACATTCCAATGTTCTTCACATAAAATAATGTTCTATTTATTCATAAATACATATTTCTATATACAGTACTATGCAAAAGTATGCCACCATTAAAATTGTTGTTTTACCAAAGTTTTAATAACCATCCATATTTATTTTTTGGTCTCTTTATTAAGATACAAACAGAAAATACAGGAAATATGTACATAAAATATAAAAAAAAAAACACAATTTAAAGAACAAAATGGCTTTTTTTAGGCAAAAGTCAATATTTAGTGTGACCTCCCTTGGCACTAAGTACATCTTGAACACCTTTGGGGAGACTGTCCTGACGTTTTCTGAAGTAATCTTCTGGTATATTATACCAGGCTTCTTTCAGTACTTCCCAGAGTTCATCTTTACATTTATTTTTCTGTCCAGGTGATCCCTTACTGCCTTTATAATATTCAGGTCTGGACTCTGTGGAGGCCAGTCCATGACTGTCAGTGTTTTATCAGCTCTCCAAATATGATTTCACTGCATTAGCAGTGTGCTTGGGATCAATATCATGTTGAAAAATAAAACCATTCCCAAACAGGCGCTTTCCAGAAGGAATGGTATGAAGAAATAAAACCTGTCTGTACTTATCAGCATTCATGATTCGGACAATATCGCCAACACCACTGGCAAAAATGCAGCCCAAAACCAGACAGACCCTCCACTATGTTTCACTGAAGGCTGCAAACACTCATTCTTCCATCTCTCTTCTTCTCACATATTGTCGATGATTGGACCCAAAAATTTCAAACTTGGATTTGTCACTCCATAAACGTCTCATCAGATTTTGAAAGTTTTCTTGGCCTTCCAGTCCTTTTTGACCTTGACCTCTCCTGATTCTTAAAATGTTTTTATAACAGCTTGAATACCATATCTTGAGTATCAAGTTTTTTTGCTTATTTCCCTTTGAGAGTGGCCTTGCTAATGCAAAATTATGATTTTATATCTTTCAAATTCTGTGATCTTTGGCATTTTCAATGGAATGATATGATTGAAAGTTGGTCTTGTTAACTAAAACAGTGTTGGTCCAGCAGCAGTGTGTATATTAGAGGTGCAGGCTGTAAGGAGCCACTTGCCAACTCCCAAGTATAATCACAATCAAACAAAACAGCAGCACCTCAATGCAGTTCCAAGGTTTATTGGAGTAACAAGAAAAAAGACAGCAATATTTTGGGGATCTACCCCTTAATCATGCATACAAGCATCATATCCTGTCTATCTTAAATAGCATACAGTTAACCCTTAGTGCTCTACACACCTGAGTACTCACACCACCCAGTGGTCTCACTAATAAACTAAAATAATATTTATAGACAGGTAATGATAAAAAAAGTTACAAAAACACTAAATAGTATATCTGTCCTGAAGAGAAAAATGCAACTTAGCCTACCTTAAAAAACTATTAGTCTCAAAAAGATTCAAAGTACAAAACGTGCAAAAAAAGGTGGCACAAGTGCGTTGCTTATTCCAAATGTGATTGTAAAAAAGCACTCCCAGACCCGCAGATATGTTAAAATTATTTGTTTCTATTAGTATCACAATTCTTAAAATTCGAATATCACAAATAGTTAAAAGAAAATATGTAGACACCGGTGTCTTTCTTAAAAAATATGCAAGACAAGCTGATAAGTATCTCTAGTATCAATGTAATACATATGTATTCTAAAACTTCAAAGTACATGCTGTATATGTGCAATATATATCTGTTTTCCTCCAATGTCACAATGAGTGGTTTTAGTGAAAAGTTCTTTGCTGTGGAATCCTAGATGGTAAATTGTAGCGGTAATGTTATTAATTGGCAAAAAGTCGGCTAGTGTTGCGGTACGGCTTTTAACGATGAAAAAATGGCCATTCCAGCGTAATGGCCAGGAACACATATTACAAATCGTGTCAGTATAGCTCTAACCGAAGCATTTTAGCCTGTAACGCAACATCCATTCCGCACTCAAAAAATGATGTTTTTGTGTTGGATTTTCATAGCGCCGGTATTACTAAAAAGCTTGCGTTACAGCCTATACCAACACGATCCATACCGCCATCTGAGAGCAGTAGTTATGGATTTTGCAAAACAAAAATGTTTCACAAAACTCATAGCTAGTGTTACAACGTACACTAACACCCATAAACTACCTATTAACCCTAAAACCGCAGTCCTCCTGCATCGCAAACACTATTTGAAACGTATTAACCCACTTTACGACTATTAAATAAACCTAATAACCCCTAATCTGCCATCCACCCACATCGCCAACACTATTTCAATATATTAACCCCTAATCTGCCCTTTACCGACATCGCCGCAACTATATTAAAGTTATTAACCCCTAAACCTCCAGTCTCCCACATCACCGCCACTAAATAAACCTATTAACCCCTAAACCGCCAACACCCCCACATCACAAAACATTAAATAAACTTTATCTCCTAAACCTAACACCCCCTAACTTTAAATTAAAATACAATATAGCTATCTTAAAAGAAATAAAAACTTACCTGTGAAATAAAAATAAAACTAATATTAAAGTATACATTTACCTAACATAACTATTCTAATAAAATAAAAAAATACTACCAATTAAAAAATCTAGAAATTTAAAAAAAATTACAAAAAATAAAAAACACTAAATTACAAAAAATAAAAAACACTAAGCTTACAAAAAATAATAAACAAAATGAACAAAAATGAAAACATTTATACCTAATCTAATAGCCCTAAAAAAATAAAAAAGCCCTCCCAAAATAAAAACACCCCCTAGCTTAGAATAAACTACCAATAGCGCTTAAAAGGGCCTTTTGTATGGCATTGGCCAACAGCTCTTTTACCTGTAAAAAATACAGTCACCCCAACAGTAAAAGCCACCACCCAACCAACCCCCCAAAAGAAAAAACCTAACTCTAAAAATTCATAAGCTACCCATTGCCCCATAAAGGGGCATTTGTATGGGCATTGCCCTTAAAAGGGCATTCAGCTCTTTTTCACTGCCCTTAAAAAGGCATTCAGCTCTTTTACAAAAGCCCAAAGCCCTAATCTAAAAAAAAAAAAAAACCTACCCTCAGAATATCTACTCATGGTTCCTGAAGTCCGGACATCCATCTTCATCCAGGTGGTGCCACCTTCATCCATCTCGGGGGCGTCTTCTATCTTCATCCTGGTACACTGAAGTTGAATGCAAGGTAGCCATTTCAAAATGGCATACCTTGCATTCCTATTGGCTGATTTGATTCTTCAAATTAAAATCAGCCAATAGGATGAGAGCTTCTGAAATCCTATTGGCTGTTCAAATCAGCCAATAGGATTTCAGTAGCTCTCATACTGTTGGCTGTTTTGAACAGCCAATAGGATTTCAAAAGCTCTCATCCTATTGGCTAATTTTAATTTGAAGAATCAAATCAGCCAATAGGAATGCAAGGGACGCCATTTTGAAACAGTTACCTCGCATTCAACTTCAGTGTACGGCGGTGACTGTATGAAGAGAACGCTCCGCGCAGGATGGGATCGGCTTCCAGGATGGCTCTGCTTCGTGGCGCCAGGATGAAGATAGAAGATGTCCCCGAGATGGATTAAGGTGTCGCCGCCTGGATGAAGTCTTCTCGCCGCTTGGATGAAAATGGATGTCCGGTCTTCAGATATTCTGGGGTTAGTGTTATGTTTTTTTTTTTTTTTCATTTTTTTGGGGTGTTTTTTTTATATTAGGGATTTTGTAAAAGAGCTGAATGCATTTTAAGGGCAATGCCCATACAAATGCCCCTTTAGGGGCAATGGGTAGTTTTTAGAGTTAGGCATTTTTATTTTGGGGGGGTGGTTGGGTGGTGGGTTTTACTGTTGGGGGACTTTGTATTTTTTTTACAGGTAAAAGAGTTGCTTAACTCAGGGCAATGCCCTACAAAAGGCCATTTTAAGGGCTATTGGTAGTTTCTTGTAGGCTAGGGGGTGTTTTTATTTTGAGGGGGCTTTTTATTTTTTTAGGTCTATTAGATTAGGTGTAATTGTTTTATTTTTGATAATTTCGTTTATTATTTTTTGTAAGATTAGTGTTTTTTATTTTTCGTAATTAAGTGTTTATTATTTTGTAATTTAAGATTTATTTTTTTTCGTAGTGTTAGGTTTTTTTAAATTTGTAATTTAGATTTTTTAATTGGTAGTATTTTTTTATTTTATTAGAATAGTTATGTTAAGTTAATTTATATTTTAATGTTAGGTTTATTTGTATTTCACAGGTAAGTTTTTATTTATTTTAAGATAGTTATATTGTAATTTTAATTTAAAGTTAGGGGGGTGTTAGATTTAGGGGTTAATAGTTTAATTTAGTGTTTTGTGATGTGGGGGTGCTGGCGGTTTAGGGCTTAATAGGTTTATTTAGTGGTGGTGATGTGGGGGGCCAGAGATTTAGTGGTTAATAGGTTTATTTATTAGCGGTTATGTGGGGGCCTGGAGGTTTTAGGGTTAATTAGGTTTAAATATTGGCGGCGATAAGGGAGGCCGGAAGTTTAGGGGTTATTAACTTTATTATAGTGGTGGCGATGTCGAGGAGCGGCGGATTAGGGGTTTATAGCTTTTATTAGTGTCGGCGATGTCGAGGAGCGACGGAATTATGGGTAATAACTTTATTATAGTGGCGGCGATATCAGGGAGTGGCGGTATAGGGGTTAATAACTTTTATTAGTGTCGGTGATATCGGGAGTGGCAGATTAGGGGTTAATAACTTTATTTATGTGTTGGCGATGTCGGGGTTGCAGATTAGGGGTGTTTAGACATGGGGTTTATGTTAGGGTGTTAGGTTTAAACGTAACTTTTTTTTCCCCATAGACATCAATGGGGTTGCGTTACACGGCTTTCCCCCAGGGGAGTCATTGCCTGAGTCCATGCCGTGATTGGAGGAAGCCGGATTAGTCATTGCTGACGTGTGAAGAGAGGATCTCCGTATGGGGTAAACTGCTCCTGCTGTGAAAAGAAAACGGCTGCTTTCTAAACTTTGATGAATAAAAGTGCCCCTGTTTTTAATAGTATTTTTAAAAACCGGGCTTTCATTCATCAAAGTTTACCTTTACTTTAACTGTCTATATATGTGTACATATGTATGTATGTGTTTATATGTGTATATATGTCTGTAAATACATATATACACATATTAAATATTAATACATAAATACATGATATGTACACATATATAGACATATCTATATACATACATATCCATATGTAGACATGTATATGTATGTATGTCTATGTTAAAACCCTTTGCCTGCCTTTTTATCTGACACCTCATATCTTTGAGCCTTCATAACTTTTGTGTGCAATATTTTTTTTTTTTAAATAATTTTTATTAGACGGTGTTATTATGAGTGTAAGTTTACTTTGTAATGTATTTTTGATGTGATTTGTGACACCTTTTTGTTTTGTGAAACAGTTAACCAGAGCTCTGAGGATGCTCTAATCCGACGTGCGTTAACTTGAATTGCGCTCAAGCAATCGTGTTTACTTTCAACTTGTAATATGAGCGAAAAACCTGATGCACCCAAACACCCGCAATATACCCCTTATCGCTTGAACGTATCTGTTAGAGCTCCACTTGTAATCTGGCCTTAAGTTGCCAAAATACCCTGTGAAAATAAATATGCATGACCATTTAAATACCTGCACCTTTTTTTATGTATGTTAACCTCTCCAGAACCTGAGCTTATTTTATCACCAACCTGTCCTTTTTTATCTGAAGTGATTATTCCCAATATGTATCAGACATAACCAACTCCATTTTTCTCACTGGTGGTTTAGGATAACATTCACTGGCTTTAAAATAGATTTCTATATCTTTAACATAAAATTTTCAATTCACCTTTGTCCCTGCCCGGACGTCAAACTCTTGACACATTTATTAAGAGTAATATCACTTATTTTTCCGGGAAGTTGCTTAAAATTCACCAGCAATATTACTTGGAACAAATGTCGATTTTTAAACTTACTTGTCCTTTAAACAAGGTACAGGTTAACAACGCTAGAGTACATTAGCGTGAGTATTGCAGAGGACCTTAAGCATAAAAAGTTGCATGGCATTAATAAATTTCACTGTATAGTTGCAAGAAAAGGCATGAAGAAATGTCTTGTCTTTCCCTTAAATTATTTTTTCATTACTTACTAATCCAATTTTGCTCTGCTCATAATAAGGATGGAATTGAGTGCCCACTGCGTAGATGGACATCCAAATGGAATTCAGCCAGCTAAAAAATAAAAGATCTTTATGGCTTGATGTATTCTTAAGTATGATGCTTCTGCTGTTTAACACTTTGCTGAGTGTACGTTCCAGATATTAATGTCTCTAATGCTGAAACATCGCATTCATTTATTTTAAAAATGAGAAGGCTCAGTGCACCGTAAAGTATTGTCTACACGAAGCGCTATGCAAATAATGATGCACGCATATAATAGTCAAGCAGCTAAATTGATAAGGTTTTGAAAAGTATTAGGATTTAGAAACCATTTGAAATAAATTGTTGCTAAATAAAAGGGACATGAAACCCAATTTTTTTCTTTCACGATTCAGATAGAGAATACAGTTTTATTAATTGTTGAAGAGATATCTAGATAGGTAGCGTGTTCATGTCTGGAGCACATGACAGGAAATAGTGCTGCCATCTAGTGTTCTTGCTAATGTATAACATTTTTGCAAAACTGCTGCCATAAAGTACTACAGACACGTGCACACTCCTGAGCTTACCTTCCTGTTTTTTAACGAAAAAACTAAGAAAATTTGATAATAAAAGTACATTTGGAAAGTTGTTTAAAATTGTAGGTTCTATCTGAATCATGAAAGAAAAAAAAAAAGTTTCATATCCCTTTAACATTTTGGGGTAGTTTTATTAAATGTCGAGTGGACATGATTTATTATAGTGAATCATATCCGCTCGACATCGCTAAATGCCGACAGCGTATCATTGCACAAGCATTTCTAGTGAAATGCTTGTACAATGCCGCCCCCTGTTCACTGGCGGCCGCCGGATCCGGATGATTTCAATTTGGCGGACAGGTTAACGAGCAGCGGTATTATGACTGCTGCTTCTTACCTTCTTTATTTCTGTTTTAGGTGAGCCTGAAATGATAGGCCTCTGAAGCAACATCTGTGTTTGTTTAGGGAGGCGCTGGTCCATAAGGGATTGCTGGAGTATGGCGTCTCAGATTTCAGGGTGCATTCTAGGGATGGGTGATTGTTTTAAAACATTTGAAAAATGAAACTAATTTGAACACATTCATTCATTCATTCAAATTTTTCTACAACATTCTAACATTTGTTTAATGTAATAATATTTCTAATGCTTTAAATGTAATATTCGATTCAAATTTTTCTAATAATTCAATTAGAATTATGCAATATTCAAATCCGAAAACTTGAAATCAATATATTTGTAATAGTATTTCCAATGATCTCTTTAAAGGGATAGGAAAGTCAAAATTAAACCTGCATGATTCAGATAGAGTATGTCATTTTAAGACACTTTTAAATTCACTTCTATTTTCAAATGTGCTTCATTCTCTTAGTATCCCTTGTTAAAAAATGAATTTGCACATATCATACACTAGTGGGAGCTGCTGCTAATTGGTGCCTGCACACATTTGTCTCTTGTGATTGGCTAAATAGATATTTTCAGCTCCCTGTCAATAGTGCAATGCTGTCCCTTCAGAAATGGATAACAAGAGAATGAAGAAAATTTGATAATAGAATTAAATTGGAAAGTTGTTTAAAATTGTATGTTCTGTCTGAATCATAAAAGAACATTTGAGGTTTACTATCCCTTTAAATGTAATATTTGAATTATGCAATATTTGAAATAGAAAATAGAAAATTCCCTACCACATGAACTATTGAACTTCTGAACAGTATTTGTTAAATGTTACATTCAAAATTTTGAATGTTGATATTCAATTTAATTATTAACATTTGAAATCAAAAGTAACATTTGAAAACCAGAAATAGCATTTGACTAACGAATTTTAATGAATTTCCACAGGACTATTCCTTCTACCAAACAAATTACATTTTCAGCGCATTATTTGCCCATCCCTAGTACATACCCTTCTTTTGACGAGTACAGATGTAAAAAGATTGGATTCTTTTTAAAAAATTAGAATACAGCTACTTTATGTTCAAATGTTTAAAAATATAGGCTTTATTTTGCTCAACGCGTTTCAACGGACTATGCCACCTTCTTCAAGAGCTTAAAAGTTCACATTATTCACAATAAAAGAGCTATCTTCACTGCGCTTTCCAACACCAAAATCCAAGAGAGTGGATTTACAAACATTAAACATAAGAATCACTATAAATGTAATGTAAATTTGAATAAAGATTTTCCTTTGCACTACTGTGAAGTAAACCACATTAAATGTTAAATAATACACTTTTACAAAGAAAAATCACCATTAAAACTTTAAATCAATCAAAGTTTTAATGGCAATTTTTCTTTGAAAAAGTGTGTTCTAATTAATGATTTAGTTCCAGATTACAAGTGGAGTGCAAATTAACACTCCCACTTAAGCATTAATTGTGAAAAGTTAGAATATTGTGTGTGTGTTAACGTTTTTTCCCCTAGAAGCCAATGGAGAAAGTGGGAAAAAGCTAGATTACAAGTGGAGTGCTAATTAACGATCCCGCTCGAGCATTAACTGTGCGAGAAGTTCGGCTCTTTTCCCTCGTCAGGTTGCACTCATAGGGACCGGTTTATCAAGGGCCAAAAGTTCCCTGATGCCCCTGTTTCCACGGGATCCTTCAGGCTCGCCGAAAACAGCAGTTATGAAGCAGCGATCTTAAGACCGCTGCTCCTTAACTGGTCCGCTGCCTCTGAGGCTGCAGACATCAATCCGCCCGATCCTATATGATCGGGTTGATTGACACCCCCTGTGCAATGTTAAATGGTGACAGCGTATTCAGCGATGTATGTCGGACATGATATGCTACAGCGTATCATGTCGAACAGACACTGATAAATCGGCCCCATAGTATAAGTTATAAGTAAACTGGTTTTGCTCACACGTTGACCCAGCAAGTTCAAAAAGCCAAACTGAGAATATCACATGCGTGTTCACATATTCCCCCATAGAAGTCAAAGGAGCAAAAAAAGTGGAAAAAGAACCCACTCCCGTACAAACCCGATTGCATATTCTCAAGTGCGCTAACCTAACATGAAAATATGAATATTTCACATTCCAATGTTCTTCACATACAAGAATATGTTCTGTTTATTCAGAAATAAATGTTGTTACATATATCCAATGTTTTTTTTGGTACAATATATCTATATCAATATATATATATATATATATATATATATATATATATATATATATATATATATATATAGAGGTATAGGTATATATAGATATTTATACATGATTATATATAGGTATAGATATATACAGATATATATATATATATATATATATATATAAATATGTATTTAATACATAGAACATATTCTGCTATGTGCAGAGCATTGGAATGTGAATTATTTACAGTAAATACATAGTTAAAACATTTATTAAAAATGAATATTGCATAAATTTGGTTTTACATGTTTTCATCTACTTAAAGGGACAGTAAAGTCAAAACTAAACTTTCATGATTCAGATAGGGCATGTAATTTTAAACAACTTTCCAATTTACTTTTATCATCAAATTTGCTTTGTTCCCTTGGTGGTATTTTTGAAAAGCTAAACCTAGCTAGGCTCAAACTGATTTCTAAACCGTTGAAAACCGCCTCTTAGCTCAGAGCATTTTGAAAGTTTTTCACAGTTAGACAGTGTTAGTTAATGTGTGTCATATAGATAACATTGTGCTCACTCCCATGAAGTTATTTAGGAGTCTTCACTGATTGACTACACTGCATGTCTGTCAAAAGCACTTAGATAAGGAGGCTGTCTGCAGAGGCTTAGAAACAAGGAAATTACAGAGGTAAAAAGTATATTAATATAACTGTGTTGGTTATGCAAAAACGGGGAATGGGTAATAAAGGGATTATCTATCTTCTTAAATAAGAAAATTTTTGGTGTAGACTGTCCCTTTAACAGCAAAGGGCTCCAATGCACTTATATATATATGTCTATATTTGTATGTATACATATGTATTTACAATCGTATGCAAAAGTTTAGGCACCCCTGACAATTTCCATGATTTTCATTTATAAATATCTGGGTGTTTGGATCAGCAATTTCATTTTGATCTATCAAATAACTGAAGGACACAGTAATATTTCAGTAGTGAAATGAGGTTTATTGGATTAACAGAAAATGTGCAATATGCATCAAAACTAAATTAGACAGGTGCATAAATTTGGGCACCCCAACAGAAATATTGCAGCAATATTTAGTAGAGCCTCCTTTAGCGGAAATAGCAGCCTCTAGACGCTTCCTATAGCCTGTAATGAGTGTCTGGATTCTGGATGAAGGTATTTTGGACCATTCCTCCTTGCAAAACATCTCCAGTTCAGTTAGGTTTGATGGTTGCCGAGCATGGACAGCCCGCTTCAAATCACCCCACAGATATTCAATGATATTCAGGTCTGGGGACTGGGATGGCCATTCCAAAACATTGTACTTGTTCCTCTGCATAAATGCCAGAGTAGATTTTGAGCAGTGTTTTGGGTTGTTGTCTTGTTGAAATATCCAGCCCCGTCATAACTTCAACTTTGTGACTGATTCCTCAACATTATTCTCAAGTATCTGCTGATTTTGAGTGGAATCCATGCGACTCTTAACTTTAACAAGATTCCCAGTACCCACAGCATGAACATCCACCAAATTTTACTGTGGGTAGCAAGTGTTTGTCTTGGAACGCTGTGTTCTTTTGCCGCCATGCTTAACGCCCCTTGTTATGACCAAATAACTCAATCTTTGCTTCATCAGTCCACAGCACCTTCTTCCAAAATGAAGCTGGCTTGTCCAAATGTGCGTTTGCATACCTCAAGGGACTCTGTTTGTGGCGTGTGTGCAGAAAAGACTTCTTCCACATCACTCTCCCATACAGCTTCTCCTTGTGCAAAGTGCGCTGAAAAGTTGAATGATGCACAGTGACACCATCTGCAGCAAGATGATGTTGTAAGTCTTTGGAGGTGGTCTGTGGGCTGTTTTTGACCATTCTCACCATCCTTTGCCTTTGCCTCTCCGATATTTTTCTTGGCCTGTCACTGGCCTTAACAAGAACTGTGCCTGTGGTCTTCCATTTCCTAACTATGTTCCTCACAGTGGACACTGACAGCTTAAATCTCTGCGATTATTTATAAATGAAAATCATGGAAATTGTCAGGGGTGCCTAAACTTTTGCATACAACTGTATGTGTTTATATGTGTATATATGTCTGTAAATCCATTTACACACATATAAATACCTATTGCAGATATATATATATATATATATATATATATATACATACATGCATATTTATGTATCTCAGTGTTAAATCCCTTTGCCTGCTTTTTTTTTCTAACACCTGAGGCCTCCTATCTTTGAGCCTTTATAACTTTAATGTGCAATATTTTTTGAGAATAATTTTTATTAGATGGTGTTATTATGAGTTTAACTGTAATATTGAATGCATTTTTTATGTGTTTTGTGCAACTTTTATGTTTCACGAAACAGTTTACCAGAGCTCTGAAGTTGCGGTAATCATTCTAGCGTAAATCACGATTGTGCTCACACAATCGTGTTTACTTTCAACTCGTAATGCGAGCGGTAGGCCTGATGAGTACAAACCCTCATGATAAACCCCTTATCATTCGGGCACAAACGTTTGTGCTCCTCTGGTAGTCTAGTCCTAAACATTTAATGTGCTTTATTTCACACTAGTGCAATGGAAAATCTTTATTCAAATGTATATTACATTTTATTGTGATTCTTATGTTTAATATTTGTAAATCCACTCTCCAGCTTTGGTTTTAGTGAGGGAGAGTGGATGGCGTAAACGTTTTTGCATTTAAACTGCCAATGTAGCAGTAGTCAAGATAGCTGTATTCTGTTTTTTTATAAAGAAGACGATCATTTTACATTTGTACCCTGTGAGTTTTTTCCATTTGGTGTCCATGGGTTAGCAGACTAAACTATTATGAATTTTTCCATAGTGTCAAAAGAAGAGTATGCACCCTGAGGAAATCTAAGATACCATACTCCAGCAACCCCTTGTGGATCAGCGCCTCCCTAAACAAACACATATCTTGGTAAGTTTTTTTGGAGAGACAGTTGGACGGCAGCGGGTCAACCTAAGAGAGGCCTACTTTTCTTTACCATATTGCTGTAAACTATAGAAAGTGTATCCATTTTCATAAATTTCTCGTTCTATTTCTTGTAACCATTTTGTTTAGGCCTAGATCCCTCTAGGTGGTGTGCTGTGCACCCAAGAACTTTTGTGTTATAAAAGTTATATACGCAAGTAAAAAAATTGCATGGTATCTCTAAATCCACAGTGCATGATACAATATGTTAAATAAAGGCAGGACATGACAATCCTTCAGGTCTTACAAATTAGAGTATTCCTAGCAGTTCATTGTGTGGTGAATGAACTTATGTGAAACAAATCAGTACCAGCATCTCTGCAGTTACCAAGATGGAGGGTGATGAGTAACTTATATGTCATAATAGCCAATAAACAGTGGATCTTGACTTCCAAGCAGTAAGATCTAAAGCACTTCATAAATAAACAGAATGACTTGCTGCATAGGGATTCAAAGAAATAGAATATGATAGAAGATAGATAGCTGATAGATAGACAGACAGACAGATAAATAGATAGATAGATAAATGATAGACAGACAGACAGACATATATATAGATCTCTGCAACTCTAGTCACCATTTAGCTAACCTGTGGGTATTAAGGTTTCAGATGCTAGCAAAGAAGTAATCTATTCATTCAGTGTCAATTTTCTCATTGCCCTTCATTCCATCAATAGAAGACAATGAACATCCTCTTTGCCTTTTGTGTCTGATGCTAAAGTTTGATCAAATTTATGGTTTATCGAAGTTACATTAGCTCTTTCTGTCACTGTTGGCATCAGATCCTCTCATCTGCCCTTTCCATTTTAAATCAAACTTAAGAAACTAGAATGTACTAATTTCCTCTGTGTTAATCATATACTCCTTAACATCCATCAGAACCGTTCTCCTTGGATGTAATACAACATGAATAATGGTCTGCAAAGTGACTAAGCAATTTATCAAAAAGACAAAACTTTAGATAAAAGAGTCATTTTGTGACAAAAATGTTAAATTAGCCTTACTTACTGTGGAAATTGTGCGAAGCAGATTGTGATCAGGATATATTCACTGTAAGGGTTTGAAGGAAATGTAGTTAGTAGCAACTGACTTACATTTCTACAGTATACTCAGTGGCATAATGCAAAATATAGAGGGTCCTGCAAAACGTTTGTAAGATTCCTAAAATTAGTTTTACATTTTTAATATATTTGTTAACATGTCCAAGAAGAATACTGCTCATTGTAAAAATGTTGGTTAGGGGACAGTTTCCCTCCTACTATTCAGCTACTTTGCCAGATTACAAGTGGAGTGCTAATTATCGCTCCCGCTTGAGCGTTAACTGAGCTAGAAGTTCGGCTTTTTGCACTCATCGGGTTACACTCGTTTTATGAGTTGAAAGTAAACTACTTTTACTTTCATAATGTATGCAGTCGCAAAAGATCCTCTATACTGCTCCAAGCATTTATGCAGCTATGAAAGTCATGTGAAATTGAGACTCACTACACCATCCGTGTATGTAGCTCTGGCCGTCGCAGCTCCGGGTCATTCACCTGTTACCTCTTGAGTATTTTTTCACTCGAGTCAGGGTTCACGGGCTGATAGCCTCCTCAACTGCTTTACACTCACCGATTCCGGTCAGATAGCTGGTGCAGTGTCTCCGTCTGATGATTAAGACACTTCCGGTTGACGTAATGCTGCCTTCTGACCAATGACGGTTCCTCACCAGTTGTATCGGGTAACTCCGGTGCTCAGCTGAAGATACTATGTAAGTCCTTAGAATAAACAAAAAAATCCAGTGAACTCCAGCAGCATTCAGCATCCTTAAATACACCTGAGTCCCCAGGTGTGAAATAATTACAGGCTGCCTATTTAAAGGCACATACATTCTCATTTAAACACTAGTCAGTATACTAGTCAGTAAGGATGCTGAATGCTATTAGCTATATGTCCATGAATATGGCAGAGGGCTGCCGAAACGCGTAGGACCATTGTTATCTACAGGCTGCAAGGCTAATTTGCTTTTATGCTGTTTTTAGCTCTCCAATAAAGATTCAAGTTTATTTTCAAACTGCTGGAATTCGCTGGATTTTTTTGTTTATACTTTTACTTTCAACTGGCTAGTTGGAGAAATCCCTAGTGCATAGATTGTACATAGCACAAACCTCTGTAGGGACGATCCCATCCTCAAACTTTTTTCTTTCTCCCTCACTTAATAAAAGGATATTTATGCTACTTGTTACTAGTTGCTACATTAGCCCTTTGTGATATGTGTTGACGAAGGCCTTCACTGCAGCAGTATAATTTAGGTGGACTAAGTAGGGTGAAGTAATATCTTGTAGAAGCCCCTGGCTTGTGGAGAGGTCAGTCAATGTATGTTCTAAGAAGGGGCCCATTTTTTTAACTAGGAGTATTAAGTCCTGTTTCTTGCTGTAACATTTTAGTTGTTGTTGACTATTGAACGTTATTGAACACAGATAATTGACCACATTTATTAAGATCCAGATGCAGCTTCGGGGCCTTAGCGATTCAGGCTCACAGCAAGCGAGCCTGAAATACTAGTTAATTTGCTCTGGTCTTAACACTGTAGCTACTTAACCTCTCCGTCACTTAAAGTGTCACGAACAATCAGGATGATTGACAGCCCCTACTCGGGCGGGATTGGCTGTACGTGAGCTGGGGCGGCTTTTTCCGCCTGGCAAATAATAAATCAGAGCCAATGTGTTATTTGTTTGTTAACAAAAAGAATGATATAAAAGACCAGATTACATGTGATGTGCTAAATAACTTTTTGTTTTATATATATATATATATATATATATATATATATATATATATATATTACACATTAAACACAGAAATATATATGTATACACTTATATAGACATACTCACAAACACACATTGGTGCCTTTTCAAATCAAACACATATAAAATACATATTTTAAAATATTTTTATTAATATTTATATGATATATTTTTATTAAAAAGTGTATATATGTGTGTAATACGTTATTTTATTGTGTTTTGGATGTGTTTTGTGCAAGTTTTTTTTTTAACCCTCAAAGTTTACGTTAAGGGGTAGATTTATCATAGTGCAAGCGGACATGATACAATGTAGCATATCATGTCCGCTGCACATCAATAAATGCTGACAGCGTACACTGTCGGCATTTATCATTGCACCAGCAGTTCTTGTGAACTGGTGCAATTCTGCCCCTGCAGATTTGCGCCCAATCGGCCACTAGCAGGGGGTGTCAATCAACCCGATCGTATTCGATTGGGTTGATTTCTGTCTGTGGCCTCAGAGCAGGCGGACAAGTTATGGAGCAGCGGTCTTTAGACCGCTGCTTCATAACTTCTGTTTCCAGCAAGCCAGCAAGCCATACGGAGCTTGATAAATCGGCCCCTAAGTCTCAAGTTGTGCTAAATATTCTAGTTTATTTTTGGCTTGATTTTACTGGTTTGTGTGTGTGATTGTGTATTCCTCACAAAAAAGGTTAAACCACTGCCCTGTGTGGCTGCCAAGGAGGGTAACAAATCACTGTCTTTGTTTTACTAGCAGTCACCAGGGTTAAAATCCCTGCTCTGTGACAATTGGGATAAAACTACCGCTCTTTGGGGTAGATTTATCTTTGGTTGAGCAGACATGATTCGCTGTAGTGAATCATGTCCGCTCAACCTCGCCAAATGCCGACAGCATACATATTTGCGATGCGATGGTGGCAGTTTAGTGGTTAATAGGTCATTTATGGGCGTTAGTGTACTTTGTAACATGTTTGTTATGAGTTTTGTGAAACATTTTTGTTTCGCAAAATCCATAACTACTGGCCTTTGATTGCGGAATGGATTGTGGCGGTATAAGCTATAATGCTAGCATAATAGCCAGACCACACAATCTGTAATACAGGTGCAATGAAAATTCCACACTCAAAAGCCATTTTTTGAATGCGGTATAGGCTAAAATACTAGTGGTATAGCTGTATCGCAGTGACTTGTATTACGGGTGAGCTGACTAGTCTCTTCGCAGAGGCCAATTTTTCAGCGGTATAGCCGTACTACAACACTTGTGATCTAGGTGTATGTTTGCTACTCTCAAGTGGATGAGTTCACTGCTTGGGCCTTGGTGTATGTTACTAGCAGCCAGGAGAGTAAACTAAATGCTTTGTACATTACTGGCAGGCAAGGAGGGTAAAATTATTGCTTTCATTTTATCATTGTTTTCTTAGTTATGGGCAGCCAATTGCATTAACTCCCTGCTTAGTTTAAATCTTTTCCCTGCAGTTTTTAGATGAATCATTTACTAAATACTATTACTCTATGCTGTGTAGCATTTCTATATATGAAAGTCAATCAATGATAATCACAAAATAAAACTTTTTAAAAAATTGTAGGGAACTTTATAATCTAACTTGAAAGCATTAAAACAAATAAACACATTGTTCCTGATGCCTAAAATTATCATTTTTAATTATACTGAATATTTTTTCATCTAAACTTTGTTTTCAATTAACGGGACATTAAACACATTTTTTTCCTTTTATGGTACAATTGTAAACAACTTTCCAATTAACTTCTATTATCTAATAGGCTTCATTCTCTTGGTATTCTTTGTTAAAGAAACAGCAATGCACATGGGTGAACCAATAACATGAGGCATATATGTGCAGCCACCAATCAGCAGCGCCTAAGCTTTCCTAGGTATCCCTTTCAACTAAACATATCAAGAGAACAAAATAAATTAGATAATAGAAAATCAATTGGAAAGTTGTTTAAAAATGTATCTTCTAGCTGAATCATGAAATAAAACAATTGGATTTCATGTCCCTATAAGTATTAATATACTTGTATCTATAATGCCTTAGTGTAATCAGGATTATATCAGTATTGTTCTTTTAACTCTTGTTCAAATTATTACAAATAACATTTCAACTTCCTGACTATGCAATCTGTGTTTTGGGAAACAGTCATGTTCATTCTAAACAGAACTTAGGAACCACAAACAAAAAATAAAAATACATTGCTCCATATTATCGTCAAACAAATGTAAGAGAAAGGGCAAACATGATATGAAAGAGATGATTGTTTCCTTTGTTGGGGGATGAAGATACCTACTGAGAAAAGACGTACATGCATTCTGATTTGCAATCATTTCCACTATTTATGAGGTCAGTGGTCTTCCACCCGCTGTGCTCAATCTAGCAAAGACTCTGGTGGGATAACCGGAGAGAGAATATTACAATCGCATTGACTTGATGTCCCCAAAAAACAACAACATAAAGCTTTGCACTGAAATATCTTATCAATACCCAGCTAGAAATATCCATACTCATCATTCTACGCCTAGATGTGAGCAGAACTGAAATTGCCATTGACTGATATACAAAGTTTATGAAAGTATTTTGAGTAAAAAAAATGAAGTACAAATTCAATCTTTTTAGTTTTTTTTTTTAACATACTAAAGCAACTGCATCCATTAGACAAATCATTAAATGAGTGCTGTTGTAGGGAGAAAGGGAGATGTGTTTTCAATCACAGACAAGGCAAAGAATAAGCTTATAGTGTTATTATGACTACATGCCATTTAAAGGGACAGTGTACAATAAAATAAGTTTCTTCTTAATGTTTTATTATTTTTTTATACCAGCTGCAGAAAATAAAATGTATGGGAAATTGTTTGTTTATGTATATGTTTGTATATGAAATAGCTGTTTCGGCTAAATGAAACCATAACCCAATACAGTGGACTGATCTTGTAGGGAGAGAATACCTCTTTTTCTTATTTGTCTAATTATTTACACAAAGTCCTCCTTATCTTCTTTATTACTGTTTACTCAAAGGCCAATACTTAGGCCTTATTTAATGCATTGACAGGATGATGAGAAACTGCCTTTCTGGCCTTTGCATCCTCGCAGTCCGTTGGACTGTTGATATATTGTAAAAAAGGGAGCGGACCTGCAAAGTGTCGATAAGTGGTGATTTGTCTCCAATATGAAATAATCGCTGCTTCTGCAAAAGTCCACCACCACATGTCAGCACTTTATGCGGATAGGAGGGGGGCATATTTGAAACGTTCCTACACCGCGCAGACAGTGCACTCACTGAAACCAAACATGGTTTCTGTGTAGGAGTACTTCAAATAATGCCTGTGTAACCTAACTGTACATACACTACCAGCCTCACACTGTAAAGTCTCGTCACTGAAAAGATGGTGAGACATACATGGCTCGTAACCTGTACTTCAGAGATTGGAATATATTGCACTGCTGGTGATATATCCCAATCAAAGTTCATGTTAGTCCCCTAGAATGCCCACCTAACTCCAACAGAACGCATAGACCTACGTCATATTTTAGCTATGCTCGCCCTAGAATGCCCAGCTAACTTCCTAATAGCGCATACACCTATGTCATGTCTTAGCTACACTCCCCTATAATGCCCAGCTAACTCTCAGAGAACACCTACACCTACATCATGTCTACACCTACAGAACACCTACACCTACATCATGTCTACACCTACAGAACGCCTACACCTACATCATGTCTACACCTACAGAACGCCTACACCTACATCATGTCTTCCCTATACCCCAACTAGAAAGCCCAGCTAACTCCCACAGAACACCTACACCTACATCATGTCTACACCTACAGAACGCCTACACCTACATCATGTCTACATCTACAGAATGCCTACACCTACATCATGTCTACACCTACAGAACGCCTACACCTACATCATGTCTACACCTACAGAACGCCTACACCTACATCATGTCTACATCTACAGAATGCCTACACCTACATCATGTCTACACCTACAGAACGCCTACACCTACATCATGTCTACACCTACAGAACGCCTACACCTACATCATGTCTACACCTACAGAACGCCTACACCTACATCATGTCTACATCTACAGAATGCCTACACCTACATCATGTCTACACCTACAGAACGCCTACACCTACATCATGTCTACACCTACAGAACGCCTACACCTACATCATGTCTACACCTACAGAACGCCTACACCTACATCATGTCTTCATCTACAGAACGCCTACACCTACATCATGTCTACACCTACAGAACGCCTACACCTACATCATGTCTACACCTACAGAACGCCTACACCTACATCATGTCTACACCTACAGAACGCCTACACCTACATCATGTCTACACCTACAGAACGCCTACACCTACATCATGTCTACACCTACAGAATGCCTACACCTACATCATGTCTACACCTACAGAACGCCTACACCTACATCATGTCTTCCCTATACCCCCACTAGAAAGCCCAGCTAACTACCACAGCACACCTACAACTATGTCATGTCGGCAATCTAGCTGACTAACAAAGTATACAAAAAAAGCCTCCCTATTTTAACTATAGGAGCTATACATTTATATACAGAGTTAACATTATATGCCATGTCATGTATAATGTATATTATTTTAATTATTGTATGTAATTAAAAATGTAGTTATTTTTACTTGTTCATTCTATTACTTACATAAATATGCACAATAAATCTAAAAAACCCTAACCGAAAAAAAATCCCTATCCTAAAAAAAGATTGCCCTAAAAAAAGGTATTTTGTAGGGCATTGCCCTAAAGTTATTGCAGCTCATATGGGCTAAAAAAAAAAGCAAAATCTTTTTTTTATGTTAATTTTTTTTTTATTATAGGACTTTTTTGTTACTGGCCAAATGAGCTATGTTCACTTTAGGGCACTGTACTACCTTTACAGGGCAATCTTTTTTTAGGATATTTTTTTATTTTACTTCTTTATTTTGGGCTGTTTTTCTTTCAAATGGGACTTTAGTTTCAGGATAGACATAAAGCATTTTTTTTATTTTTTTGTAGTGCTGTGTTTGTTTTTTTGTTTGGTAATCTGTTTTTTTTTTTTTTGTGTAATTTTAGTGTTTGTTATTTTGTGTAATTTAGGGGGTGTTAGGTTCCGGGACTTGTTATGTAGTTAAGTAGTTAAATAAAATCCTAACTAAAAAGCAACAAACATACAATATATATTAGTGCTAACAGTGTCAAAAGAAAAAATTGCAAATTCAAAGTACACACTCCAATGTGCTAAGAATGTGAAAGGATATTGTCCTTTAACCTGTTATATTCCACTCCTATGTTGAGCTGCAGACCTCAAAGGAAAAGAGATATCACATAGTGTAGCTCTGTGTTGAGTAGGTAATATCAGGGAGGGAAAGAACCTTACTCACGTGGGATAGAGCTGTGACTGAGCTCTCAGTTAAGACAGTGGGGCATATGTATCAAGCTCCGAATGGAGATTGATGCCCGTTTTTCTGGCGAGCCTGCAGGCTTTTTATATCATATATATATATATATATATATATATATATATATATATATATATATAAATCCTATTACACATATTACAAAATGCTACTAGCCCTACTTCACTAGTACACTATGCATTTTTGAGTCACTATATGATAAGCTTTAATGCACTTTTCCCCCTTTTTTTGTGGGTGTAGTAAAATGAGTGACTTTATCCAGAAATGAAAATAGATGGAGCATATTATTTTATTATTCAGTGCTTTTTTATTTATTTGATCTGGTGCATAATACAGTAATAAAGAAGAAATACATAATCAAAATTAAACACAAAAAGACCCAACTTAGGTTAACCTATAAATTTAAAGTCTAACACTGCAAACAATACATGACCTAAAATTTGCAAAATAAGCATTCCTCTATTTTTGCTACTGTTAAAAACTTTTAACAAACTATTCCAGTATGTAAATAGAAGGACTCTGCACAGAAAATGTTAACTCAGAGCACATTGCCATTAATGAGACACATTATTCTTTGCTACTCGTAAAAAGGTGCTGGGAGTGGAAATCCCCCTTCATAGCTCATAGCACATACACACACAGCATGAAGGGGGGGGGGGTGTGACCTCATGCAAAACTTTCTGCCTTCCTGGGAGCTCAATCACCACTGTACCATGCATGCTGGTTATTAGAGTCCAGGGGGTAGATTTAACAAGCAACGGACAATGCTTTCTACACCCAAAGTTTTAGGCTCACCTGAAACGTAAGTTAAGAAGTAGTGGTCATAAGAACGCTGCTCCTTAACTTCTCCACCACCTTTTAGGTGGCGGACTGAAATCATCCCGATCCGATATAATCGGGATAAGTGACACCCCCTGCTAGCAGCTGATTGGCCCCAAATCTACAGGGGGTGGCATTGCATAAGCAGTTCACCAGAACTGCTTGTGCAATGTTAAATGCAGACAGCGTATGCTGTCGGCATTCAGTGATGTCTGTAGGAAATGATCTGCTGAGCGGATCATGTCGGACAGACATATGATAAATCAGCCCCAAAGTGTATAGTATCATTAATTGTATCTTTTGTATGTAATATTTCCATAATTAGCCTTAAGATAACTAAATCTTCATGTGCTCTAACCTGACACATTGTTAGACCTAAAGCTTTAATATTTTACATTCCAATGTTTTTCACATAGCAACAAAATGTAATTTCCATTATTAATAAATATATATATATATATATACGTATATATATATATATATATATATATATATATATAATGTTAATGTAAAAAATATATAAATACCTATATTCTATAGAAATAGATATATAGGTATATATAGATATATATAGAAATACCTATTTAAAATAAGAATAATATTTTCCTGTATGTAAAGAACATTGAAATGTAAAATATTAACAACTCCTGTCAGGTTAGCGCGCATGTTCTCCATTAAAGTTTATTGGGAAGAAAAGTTAGCATGGCCGCGGAACCTTAGATTCTGAAGTAAGTTTATGAGAGGTTTCGCTTGCGTGCAAAAGTTTTACTTTCAACTTGAAGTATGCATTCTATCCCCCACTTCCAAAAAGATTACTTTTAGTGGTGCTTATACTCGAGCGGGGGTGCTAAGTAGGGTGCCACTAATCTAGCCCTATATAACTGATATATACATAATGATGAGCAAAGTTTTATCTTAAAGTGAAAGTCAATCCTAACGTTGTACAAACGCTAGCATTGACTATTGAAACAAATAAAGGGGACTTTCATTCATGAAGTATAAGATACTTAATGTAGAAAGCTCCTTTATTTGTTTCATTTGTTCAGCGTTTTTACCTGGTACAGCAGCCCACGGTTAAAAATGTTTTTGCCTAAGTGGGGACGTTTTCACCTCTTAGCCAGTAGCCGTGCAGTAAATCTGTCTCCCATGGGCGCCAAGCCGGATTTACCGCACGGCTATTGGCTAAGAGGGGAAAATGTCACCTCATAGCAAAAAATTTTTTTAGCTGTGGGCTGCTGTAGCAGCTAAAAACGGCAATCAATTGAATCAAATAAAGGAGCTTTCTATCTGAAGTATCTTATACTTCATGAATGAAAGTCCCCTTTATTTGTTTCAATAGTAAATCCTAGCGTTTGTACAACGCTAGGATTGACTTTCACTTTAAGAATAATATTTAGATTTTTTAAATTTTTTTTATTATACTGGTTGTTTAAATGTTGAAGAAATAAGTGTAATGTTTCAGTCTCCTTAAAGGGACAGTCTACTCCAAAAATTTTATTGTTTAAAAAGATAGATAATCCCTTTATAACCCATTCCCCGGTTTTGCATAACCAACACTGTTATATTAATATAACTTTTTACCTTTATGACTACCTTATATCTACGCCTCTGAAGACTGCCCCCTTATTTCAGTTCTTTTGACAGACTGACATTTTAGCCAATCAGTGTTGACTTCTAGGTAACTCCATGTGCGTTAGCTCAATGTTATCTATATGACACACATGAACTAACACCCTCTAGCTGTGAAAAAACTGTAAAAATACACTGAAATAAGAGGTGTCCTTTAAGGGCTTAGAAATTAGCATATGAGTCTACCTAGGTTTAGCTTTCAACAAAGAATACCAAGAGAACAAAAAATGTAATGATAAAAGTAGATTGGAAAATTGTTTAAAATTGCATGCCCTATCTCAATCAGGAAAGTTTCATTTTGACTAGACTGTCTCTTTAAACTAATATGTACTGCCATGTTGAAATCTGAATTTCCTTATCTAACATCCTCTGCTCCAATTCTCACGAAGAAGGTCCATATTTTCAAGCTACATTTACTGAAAAGTTATTTTACTGCACGCATTTAAACATTTGATATTACAATTTCAAAGTACTTAATTTTTCTTTAGTAGTAAACCATTGATCAAAATATATTTAAGAATTTAGCAGATTCTTTTAATCACTTTGCAAAAACTGTTGATTTTGGAAACAAAATGTGTGGTAAATTATATTATCCTGCTAAAAATAAAAAAATATATTAACACTTCCAGTGTATGTTAAAGAAATAAAAATTAAATACATTGTTTTTCTTAAATTAATTGCAAAATGACAAAGTCATCACAGGCTTAGTTTTTTTTTCTATTGGGAATGTTATAAAAATCGAGAAATAATACTAGAATAAAATAGAAATGAATAAAAGCACTCTTGTCTAATGTATAAATTAAGTCTAATGTATTCAAACCACACATAGATCGGAAAAAAAACAACCTCAACGGAATACCCCCAAAAAAGAGACAGACAATAAATAACAGAATACATCAATATCTTCTGTTATATACGACTGCATCAAGGTATACACTGACATCACCATACAATTTCATACACAATAAAAGTGGTGATATATCCTGATTATAAAAAAAAAATAGGTTCTATACTCCAAATATCCCATTTCTAATTGCATGAGAGAAAAGAGAGAACAATAAAACCCTGCAACAATAGAACAGTGTCCGCCATAAACGATTAATGGCATTTGAATGACCCAAATGTATGCAAGTAATTGTAAAGATGCTATAAATGTTAAAGTAGTAAATTAGATTTAACTCATACATTAGGCCTGAGTGCTTTCTATTCTCTGTTTGTGTTTTTAGAATTTCCCAGCATATATATAAGAGAATGTATCCTCAGAGGGAGTCTTGGATTGTGCATGTAAATTGATCTTGTCTTTTACGTTTTAATTTCAAAGACACATTTTTTGTTTTTCAATTATATATCATAACAGTGGGACTTCAAGTATAATTACATCATAATCACCTTACATTTTAAGACATTTATTTCATTATTATTTCTGAATTTAACCTGTAATATGTTATTTATAACTATTATGACCACTGTCTTCTATTTGTTATAATTATTTTTATTTTTTTAATATATATATTTATTGATTTTGGAAAGAAACTGCATTAAACATATAATTAAAGGACCACTAAATACAGTAATATTGCATAATTAGCAAGTGCATAACAAAAAGACAATAACACAAATAGCATTTATCGATGTGTGGCGGACATGGTTCGCTATAGCGGATCATGTCCGTCCGCACAATGATAAATGGACTTCATAGCGTCTATTGTAGGCTTGATTTTTTCTTCCATATAAAGATAATATTAAGGAAATAGTCTTGCTTTCCTTTATAACTATAATATAACTTTTCCATAGATAAAACATGATCTATCTCATGCAACTATTGGGCATAAGTGGGAATCTGTATTTTTTTTTCCAAATTCTGGGGATTAGTCTTTTAGCACAATGAAACATGCATTGGAAAAGATGCCTCTGATAAGTACATCCAATATTTCGGAAGTGATTCAAATGTGTAAGAGTGGGTTCAAGCAGGATATTCATTCCTATAGCCTTGTCAATACAATTTGAGATAAGGCCCCAGTATGACCGGAGAGAAGAGAAAGACCAACAAATATGTGTTAAAGTACCAAGTTCTCCCCACTGTCTCCAGCACCTATTGGATGCTGAGGGGAATATGCTGTGCAATCTCTATGGCGAAAGATACCATCTAGAATTATAGTTTATTTTTACCATGTTAGAAGATTTTGATGATTTCCTGATCGAGGAAAAGATTTTCTTCCATTCTGATGTATTTAGTGTGATATTAAGCTCTGTTTCCTACTTAGATATAAAACTGAATATGTTCTTCAGGTATAAACCCCATAATAATTTATACAAAGTGAAATGTGTGCTTTGGATACAGCTGTAGAGATACAAATATTTTCAAACTATCTTATTAGATGCCTTTTGTGTGGATTCATCATGATAATGTGCAGAATTTTAAAGTATGGGAACCATTTAGCTAATAGAGGGCCAAATTCTGTTTTGATGTTAGATTGGAATTCAAGAACACAGTCTTTCAATAACAAGTATATAGGGACATGAGAAGGTTTATTCGCAATTATTGGTATTTTAGCAATATTAGTGTTGTTAAATTATTTAATATAGGGGTGAGGGTAGAAATAGGACTCAAAATTCCTCCAATGGACGCGATAATTTTATCACAGACTCTTAGGGGTATTCAGAACTTTCACTCACACACAAACACCGCCAGAAGTAAACTTTTAATGCACGCAAGTTAGTAATAAAGTGTTATAGTGTATATTTACTGTAAATATTTCACATTCCAATGTTCTGCACATATATCTGTATATATCTATATATAATCATATATATATATATATATATATATATATATATATATCTATAGGGAAAAGAGAGCATTCCCCGTATTTCAATATATCAAATTTATTCCATGTGAACGTTTTCAGGACAAAACCAAGCAAAACAATATAGGAATACATATATATTGTACCAAAAAAATCATATATATATATATATATATATATATATATATATATATATATATATATATAATTAGCCAGTAGCCCAGCACTCCAACCTCCAAGGTGTACTCACTACCCGGGTGCAATCCTCTAGAGTGTATATACAAACTTTCTCTAGGAGGAAGGGCACTCACAGGATTTTTTTCATTCAAAACAGAAGAATATTTTTAATCAAAAAGGTTACATAAACAAGTTGATTGTCGACTTTTGGGCCTTTCTCAAGACAAAATTGTTATTAATCTGTGGCGATCACTATTGCTCATGACGGCATGGAATCCGTTCTCCCAATTAGCTGTCTAGATTAGCTAATCAACTTGTTTATGTAACCTTTTGGAAATAAAGATTCTTCTGTTTTGAATGTAACAATTACTGTGAGTTCCCTCCCTCCAAGAGAAAGTATATATATATATATATATATATATATATATATATATATATATATAAAGTATTTATGAATAAATAGAACATATTTTGCTTTGTGCAGAACATTGGAATGTGAAATATTTATTTTTTCATGTCGGGTTAGCGCACATAAGAATATGTGATCATGCAGGAGCGTTAATTAGCGCTCCACTTGTAATCTGGCCTATTATTAAATATTAAAGTGTAATAAAAATTATTTTTCTTGTTTTCAGGTATTTGAGTGGAAAGGGCTCCAAAGTACATAATGTATACATATGTGTATATGCATATACATGTGTGTATTTGTGTTTATATGTGTATATATTATGTATAGTGATGTCGCAAACCTAACATTTTGTGTTCGCAAACAGCGTACGCGAACTTCCACAAAATTTTGCGAACGGGCGAACCGGACGAGCCGCCATTGACTTCAATAGGCAGGCGAATTTTAAAACCCACAGGGACTCTTTCTGGCCACAAAAGTGATGGAAAAGTTGTTTCAAGGGGACTAACACCTGGACTGTGGCATGCCGGAGGGGGATCCATGGCAAAACTCCATTGGAAAATTACATAGTTGATGCAGAGTCTGTTTTTAATCCATAAAGGGCATAAATCACCTAAAATTCCTAAATTGTTTGGAATAACGTGCTTTAAAACATCAGGTATGATGTTGTATCGTTCAGGTAGTGTAAGGGTTACACCCGCTTCACAGTGACAGACCAAACTCCCCGTTTAATGCACCGCAAACAACCGCAAACAGTCCATTTGCACAACCGCAAACTCCCCATTTGCACAAGGTTGGATACCAAGCTAGCCATGTCCCGTTAGTGTCCTCACTGATGTCACTGCGCGTGCAATCACTTCCTGGGGTAACAGAAAATGCTCCACCCACAAGATGCTCCTATTATATTACTGCACTGAGGATGCTGCCTGTATCTGTGTGTCCTGCTCCCTGGCCGGAGAGCACAGGGGACACCAGGTCGAGCTGCTGAATGAGGCTTCTGAGAAGAAGAAATAGAAATGGAGAAATGTTCTGCAGAAACTGACCACAAAGAGAGAGGAGACTGAGAAAAGAGTCCAGAGTCTGCAGAAGCACAGGAGAGGGGTGCAAGAGAAAGCAGCTGGTGTAACAGAGAGACTCACTGCCCTGATTAGGGACATTAGGAAACAGCTGGAAGACCTAGAGAAGCGAGTCCTGAGTGAGATCACCCGGCAGGAGGAGCAGGTTTTACTCACAATCTCTGATCTGATCCAGCAGCTGGGAAAAAGAGAACGACGAGCTAACCAGGAAGATTTGTCACATTGAGGAGCTGTGCAACATGACTGACCCATTAACTGTCCTACAAGAACAGGAATCACACAGAGATGAGATGCTTGGTCGGTCCTCCTACTTCCAAGTTCCAATTTGGGGCACTGTGCGTGCAATCTAATGTGCCACCAGATAGGAGTGGTGTGTTAACTAGTACTATTCTTATCAGTTTAATCCCTGTTAAAGGGACACTATACCCAATTTTTTTCTTTTGTAATTCAGAAAGAGCATGCAATTTTAAGCAACTTTCTAATTTACTCCTATTATCAATTTTTCTTCATTCTCTTGCTATCATTATTTGAAAAAGAAGGCATCTAAGCTTTTTTTTGGTTTCAGTACTCTGGACAGCACTTTTTTATTGGTGGATGAATTTATCCACCAATCAGCAAGGACAACCCAGGTTGTTCACCAAAAATGGGCCGGCATCTAAACTTACATTCTTGCATTTCAAATAAAGATACCAAGAGAATGAAGAAAATTAGATAATAGGAGTAAATTAGAAAGTTGCTTAAAATTTCATGCTCAATGTGAATCACGAAAGAAACATTTTGGGTACAGTGTCCCTTTAAGTGCCCTATAAGGGGATGTGTATATGGCATCGATTTTAGGAACCCGGAGATGATTTTAGGAACTGGGAGATGGAAAAAGATGCTTGGTCGGTCCGGCCATGAGATATATAGATAGATACATAGATTAGATAGATAGATCAATAGATGCAATAGATACATTTGATGATAGATACGATAGATAGATAGATTTGATAGATAAATAGATAGATTTGATAGATAGATCATTTCCCAGACAGAGAATTACAAGACGGGCAGTCTGGGACCCATGGAAAGGTTCCCTGAGGCAGTTGCGGTGCCCGAGGCTCTGATTAGAACAGAGCACTCTGTGTATCTGCCCTCGGCCGAAATCGGAACAGTCTTTAGCTTTCTGTCTGTTGGCCAAATGTCCGTCTGCCAAATGTCCTTCTGCATTTTGTCAGAGCACTGCGTGCAATCTACTGTGCCACCAGATAGGAGTGGTGTGTTAACTAGTACTATTCTTATCAGTTTAATCCCTGTTACGTCCCCTATCAGGGGACGTGTATATGGCATGGATTTTAGGAACCGGGAGATGGAAAAAGATGCTTGGACACACAGTACAGGTCATTCTCCTTCAGCCTTTTTATATGAGGGTCCCCGACCCTCAACAGGCACGACAGCATGAAAGACCCCATATGCCATGACTTCCTTTTGCACAATCGAGTACAGGCATGGCATCGATTTTAGGAACCCGGAGATAATTTTTAGGAACCGGGACATGGAAAAAGATGGTTGGACACCCATTACAGGTCGTTCTCCTTCAGCCTTTTTATACGAGGGTCCCCGACCCTCAACAGGCCAGACAGTTTGAAAGACCCCATATGCCATGACTTCCTTTTGCACAATCGAGTACAGGTATGGCATCAATTTTAGGAACCGGAGATTATTTTAGGAACCGGAAGATGGAAAAAGATGCTTGGTCGGTCCGGCCACGAGATAGATAGATAAATACATAGATTAGATAGATAGATCAATAGATGCAATAGATACATTTGATGATAGATACGATAGATAGATTTGATAGATAAATAGATAGATTTGATAGATAGATAGATAGATAGATAGATAGATAATTTCCCAGACAGAGAATTACAAGATGTGCGGACTGGGACCCATGGAAAGGTTCCCAGAGGCAGTTGCAGCGCCCGAGGCTCTGGAACGTATCTGCCCTCGGCTGAAATCAGAGCATTCTTTAGCTTTCTGTCTGTTGGCCAAATGTCCATCTGCCAAATGTCCGTCTGCCAAATGTCCTTCTGCATTTTGTCAGAGCACCGCGTGCAATCTACTGTGCCAACAGATATGAGTGGTCTGTCAAGTAGTACTATTCTTATCAGTTTAATAACTGTTACGTCCCCTATCAGGGTACGTGTATATGGCATGGATTTTAGGAACCGGGAGATGGAAAAAGATGCTTGGTCGGTCCGGCCACGAGATAGATAGATAGATAGATAGATAGATAGATACATACATAGATACATAGATTAGATAGATAGATCAATAGATGCAATAGATACATTTGATAGACACAATAGATAGATAGATAGATAGATAGATAGATAGATAGATTTGATAGATAAATAGATAGATTTGATAGATAGATAATTTCCCAGACAGAGAATTTTACAAGACGTGCGGTCTGTGACCCATGGTAAGGTTACTTCCTTTTGCACAATCGAGTACAGGTTGGGGATTGCCTTTTGTGCAAAGAAATTTCGGCCGTGTAACTTCCACTGCGGTGTCACCTATCAGGGGACGTGTATATGGCATGGATTTTAGGAACCGGGAGATGGAAAAAGATGCTTGGTCGGTCCTCCTACTTCAAATTTGGGGCACTGCGCGTGCAATCTACTGTGCCACCAGATATGAGTGGTGTGTTAAGTAGTACTATTCTTAGCAGTTTAATCCCTGTTATGTGCATTTTTTTTGGTTTGGGTTTTGAAGCCACAGTGCAGCACCAGAGGCCAGAAAATTAGGCATGTACACATGCCTGAAAAATTAGGTATTGTTGCAGCCGCTGCTGTAGCAGCGGCCAGAAAAATTGATGTTTGTTTGACAGTTAGAAAGTGCCCTAAAACATTGCGGCTTGAACCCTAGCTGTTGGCGAATAAGTCACGCAAGTCATCCGGCATTCGAAGATAAAATACAGCAGCGTGTGGACCATTTTTAGCCCAAGGCAGCTCATCTCATCAGGCCTTTTTTACTCGAATGTATCGCCCAATGTCAGTCCCTTCGGGATCCATCCCTCATTCATATTAATAAAGGTGAGGTAATCAAGACTTTTTTGACCTAGGCGACTTCTCTTCTCAGTGACAATACCTCCTGCTGCACTGAAGGTCCTTTCTGACAGGACACTTGAAGCGGGGCAGGCCAGAAGTTCGATTGCAAATTGGCATAGCTCAGGCCACAGGTCAATCCTGCACACCAAGTAGTCAAGGGGTTCATCGCTCCTCAGAGTGTCGAGATCTGCAGTTAATGCGAGGTAGTCTGCTACCTGTCGGTTGAGTCGTTCTCTGAGGCTGGATCCCGAAGGGCTGTGGAGATGCATAGGAGTTAAAAAGGTCTGCATGTCCTCCATCAACAACAAGTCTGGAAAGCGTCCTGTCCTTGCTAGCGTGGTCGTGGGAAGAGTAGAATTACTTTCACCTCTTCCCCTGTTAGATTCCCATTGTGCTGTGACATCACCCTTATATGCTGTGTAAAGCATACTTTCTCTTGTAAGGTGTATCCAGTCCACGGATTCATCCATTACTTGTGGGATATTCTCCTTCCCAACAGGAAGCTGCAAGAGGATCACCCACAGCAGAGCTGTCTATATAGCTCCTCCCCTAACTGCCACTCCCAGTCATTCTCTTGCAGCTCTCGACAAGGGAAGTAGCTAGAGAGATGTGGTGAATTAATGTAGTTTATCTTCAATCAAAAGTTTTTCAAATGGTACCGGAGTTGTACTATTTTGGCTTCAGGCAGAAAGGTGAAGAAGAGTCTGCCTGCAGTTTTTTGATGATCTTAGCAGGTTGTAACTAAGATCCACTGCTGTTCTCACACATAACTGAGGAGATGGGTAACTTCAGCTGGGGGAATAGCGTGCAGGGTTTCCTGCTCTGAGGTATGTGCAGTTTTAACTTTTTCTAGAGAGATGATAAGCTAGAAAATACTGACAGTACCTGATTTATTTAAGGTAAGCCTGATTACAGTGATTTAATAACGAGTGGTATCATGCTTGCTGTAAAGGGTAATATTTTTGTTATTTACTCTCATTAATTAATAGATATAACGTTTGCTTGATGTATATAAACGTTTACTACATATGGTGATAAAACTTTATTCTGGGGCCCAGTTTTCCCACATGGCTGACTAGATTTTGCCTAGGGATAGTTTTTTAAGGCCCTCTCACTGTGAGTACATGTTGGGAGGGGCCTATTTTCGCGCCTTAACTGTGCAGTAGTTTTTGCAGCTTGAGACATCCAGCTTCCCTGAAGGAGTCCCCTGACATATAAGACCCCTCTACAGGGTTTTTGTGCCTTCCAAAGTCGTTGTATGGGCAGGTAGGAGCCACAGTAGAGCTGTGGCAGTTGGTTGTAACTGTTTAAAAACGGATATATCGTTTTTTTGATCCGGTTTTGAAACTAAGGGGTTAATCATCCATTTGCAAGTGGGTGCAATGTTATTTCAGTCTATTATACACACTGTAAAAAAAAAATTTCTCTTAAAGGCACAGTACCGTTTTTATTTTTTGCTTGTTCACAGTTATTAAAGTGTTTTCCAAGCTTGTTGGTCTCATTACTAGTCTGTTTAAACATGTCTGACATAGAGGAAACTCATTGTTCATTATGTTTAGAAGCCATTGTGGAACCCCCTCTTAGAATGTGTACCAAATGCACTGATTTTACTATAGATTACAAAGACCATATTCTGGCTTTAAAAAATTTATCACCAGAAGAAATTGACAAGGAGGAAGTTATGCCGTCTAACTCTCCCCACGCGTCAGAGCCTATAACTCCCACTCAGGGGACGCCAAGTACATCTAGCGCGCCCATTGCATTTACCTTACAAGATATGGCGGCAGTTATTAATCATACCCTTACAGAGGCATTATCTAAACTGCCAGGATTGCAAGGAAAGCGAGACAGCTCTGGGACTAGAATAAATACAGAGCTCTCTGATGCTTTAGTGGCTATGTCTGATACACCCTCACAATGTACTGAAGCGGAAGCAGGGGAGCTTCAATCTGTGGGTGATTTTTCTGATTCAGGGAAGTTACTTCACCCTGATTCTGATATGTCTACATTTAAATTTAAGCTTGAACACCTCCGCATATTGCTCAGGGAGGTCTTAGCAACTCTGGATGACTGTGACGCTATTGTAGTCCCAGAGAAATTATGTAGATTGGATAAATACTATGCAGTACCTACTTACACTGATGTTTTTCCAATCCCCAAGAGGTTTTCTGAAATTATTACTAAGGAATGGGATAGACCAGGTGTACCGTTCTCTCCCCCTCCTATTTTTAAAAAGATGTTTCCTATAGACACCGCTACACGGGACTTGTGGCAGACGGTCCCTAGGGTGGAGGGAGCAGTTTCTCTAGCTAAGCGTACCACTATCCCTGTTGAGGACAGTTGTGCTTTTCTAGATCCAATGGATAAAAAATTAGAGGGTTACCTTAAGAAAATTTTTATTCAACAAGATTTTATTCTCCAGCCTCTTGCATGCATTGCCCCAGTCACTGCTGCTGCGGCTTTCTGGTTTGAGTCTCTAGAGGAGGCTCTACAGGTTGAAACCCCGTTGGAAGATATTATTGACAAGCTTAAGGCACTTAAGCTAGCCAATTCATTTGTTTCTGACGCTGTTGTTCATTTAACCAAGCTAACGGCTAAAAATTCAGGTTTTGCTATTCAGGAGCGTAGGGCGCTATGGCTTAAATCCTGGTCAGCTGACGTGACTTCAAAGTCTAAACTTCTCAACATTCCCTTCAAAGGACAGACCCTATTCGGGCCTGGACTGAAGGAGATCATTTCTGACATCACTGGAGGAAAAGGTCACGCCCTTCCTCAAGACAGGTCCAACAAATTAAGGACCAGTCTAGTTTTCGGCCCTTTCGAAACTTCAAGAGTGGCGCAGCTTCAACTTCCTCTAACACAAAACAAGAGGGAACTTTTGCCTAGTCTAAGCCGGTCTGGAGACCTAACCAGGCTTGGAACAAGGGGAAACAGGCCAAAAAGCCTGCTGCTGCCTCTAAGACAGCATGAAGGAGCAGCCCCCGATCCGGAAATGGATCTAGTAGGGGGCAGACTCTCTCTTGCAGGCTTGGGCAAGAGATGTCCAGGATCCCTGGGCATTGGAAATTGTGTCCAATGGTTATCTTCTGGAATTCAAAACCTCTCCCCCAAAAGGGAGATTTCATCTCTCACATTTATCTGCAAACCAGATAAAGAGAGAGGCATTCTTACATTGTGTTCAAGACCTCCTAGTTATGGGAGTGATCCACCCAGTTCCGCAGGAGGAACAGGGGCAGGGCTTCTATTTAAATCTGTTTGTAGTTTCCAAGAAAGAGGGAACATTCAAACCAATCTTAGATCTCAAGATCTTAAACAAATTTCTCAGAGTCCCATCTTTCAAGATGGAGACTATTCGAACCATCCTTCCTATGATCCAGGATGGTCAATATATGACTACCATAGACTTAAAGGGTGCTTATCTTCACATCCCGATACACAAAGATCATCATCGTTTTCTCAGGTTTGCCTTTCTAGACAGGCACTACCAGTTTGTGGCTCTTCCCTTCGGGTTGGCCATGGCACCAAGAATCTTTAAAAAGGTTCTAGGGTCCCTCCTAGTGGTCCTAAGGCCGCGGGGTATAGCAGTAGCCCCTTACTTAGATGACATTCTGATACAGACGTTGACTTTTCAAATCGCCAGGTCCCATACGGACATTGTTCTGGCATTTCTGAGGTCCCATGGGTGGAAAGTGAACGAAGAAAAGAGTTCTCTATCACCTCTAACAAAAGTTTCATTCCTAGGGACTCTGATAGATTCGGTAGAACTGAAGATTTACCTAGCAAAGGCCAGATTGTCAAAACTTCTAGACTCTTGCCGTGTTCATTATTCCACTTCTCGTCCTTCAGTGGCTCAGTGTATGGAAGTAATCGGTTTAATGGTAGCGGCAATGGACATAGTACCATTTGCCCGCCTACATCTCAGACCGCTGCAACTTTGCATGCTCAGTCAGTGGAATGGGGATTACACAGATTTGTCCCCTCTACTAAATCTGGATCAAGAAACCAGGGATTCTCTTCTCTAGTGGCTATGTCAGGTCCATCTGTCCAAGGGGATGAGCTTCCACAGGCCAGATTGGACTATAGTAACGACAGATGCCAGCCTTCTGGGCTGGGGTGCAGTCTGGAATTCCCTGAAGGCTCAGGGCTCGTGGACTCTGGAGGAGGCACTCCTTCCGATAAACATTCTGGAACTAAGAGCGATATTCAATGCTCTTCAGGCTTGGCCTCAGCTAGCTGCGGTCAGGTTCATCAGATTTCAGTCGGACAACATCACGACTGTAGCCTATATCAACCATCAGGGGGGAAAAAGGAGCCCCCTGGTGATGTTGGAGGTTTCAAAGATAATTCTATGGGCAGAGGTTCACTCTTGCCATCTCTCAGCTATCCATATCCCAGGAGTAGAGAACTGGGAGGCGGATTTTTCATCCGGGGGAGTGGGAGCTCCATCCGGAGGTATTTGCCCAACTGATTCAACTATGGGGCAAACCAGAACTGGATCTCATGGCGTCTCGTCAGAATGCCAAACTTCCTTGTTACGGGTCCAGGTCAAGGGATCCCCAGGCAGCGCTGATAGATGCTCTAGCAGCGCCCTGGTCCTTCAGCCTGGCTTATGTGTTTCCACCATTTCCTCTGCTCCCTCGTCTGATTGCCAAGATCAAGCAGGAGAGAGCTTCTGTGATTTTGATAGCTCCTGCGTGGCCACGCAGGACTTGGTATGCAGATCTGGTGGACATGTCATCCTTTCCACCATGGACTCTGCCGCTGAGGCAGGACCTTCTTCTTCAAGGTCCCTTCAAACATCCAAATCTATTTCTCTGCATCTGACTGCTTGGAGATTGAACACTTGATTTTATCAAAACGTGGTTTTTCCGAGTCGGTCATTGATACCTTAATTCAGGCTCGATAGCCTGTCACCAGGAAAATCTATCATAAGATATGGTGTAAATATCTTCATTGGTGTGAATCCAAGGGTTACTCATGGAGTAAGGTTAGGATTCCTAGGATATTATCTTTTCTCAAAGAAGGATTGGAGAAGGGATTGTCAGCTAGTTCCTTAAAGGGACAGATTTCTGCTCTGTCTATTCTTTTGCACAAATGTCTGGCTGAGGTTCCAGACGTTCAGGCGTTTTGTCAGGCTTTAGTTAGAATCAAGCCTGTGTTTAAACCTGTCGCTCCACCATGGAGTTTAAATTTAGTTCTTATGGTTCTTCAAGGGGTTCCGTTTGAACCTTTGCATTCCATAGATATTAAACTTTTATCTTGGAAAGTTCTGTTTTTAGTAGCTATCTCCTCAGCTCGAAGAGTTTCGGAATTATCTGCTTTACAGTGTGATTCCCCTTATCTGATTTTCCATGCAGATAAGGTAGTTTTACGTACCAAACCTGGTTTTCTTCCTAAGGTGGTATCTAATAAGATTGTCAATCAGGAGATTGTTGTTCCATCACTATGTCCTAATCCTTCTTCAAAAAAGGAACGTCTATTACACAATCTTGATGTGGTTCGTGCTTTAAAGTTTTATTTACAAGCTACGAAGGATTTTCGTCAAACATCTGCTTTGTTTGTTGTCTACTCTGGACAGAGGAGAGGCCAAAAGGCTTCGGCAACTTCTCTTTCTTTTTGGCTAAGAAGCATAATCTGCTTGGCTTATGAGACTGCTGGCCAGCAGCCTCTTGAAATAATTACAGCTCATTCTACTAGAGCAGTAGCTTCCACATGGGCTTTTAAACATGAGGCCTCTGTTGAACAGATTTGTAAGGCGGCGACTTGGTCTTCGCTTCATACCTTTTCTAAATTCTTCAAATTTGATACTTTTGCTTCCTCGGAGGCTATTTTTGGGAGAAAGGTCTTACAGGCAGTGGTGCCCTCCGTTTAAGCGCCTGCCTTGTCCCTCCCTTCATCTGTGTCCTATAGCTTTGGTATTGGTATCCCACAAGTAATGGATGAATCCGTGGACTGGATACACTGTACAAGAGAAAACAAAATTGATGCTTACCTGATAAATTTATTTCTCTTGTGGTGTATCCAGTCCATGGCCTGCCCTGTCATTTTAAGGCAGGTGTTATTTATTTTTAAAACTACAGTCACCAAATGACTGGGAGTGGCAGTTAAGGGAGGAGCAATATAGACAGCTCTGCTGTGGGTGATCCTCTTGCAGCTTCCTGTTGGGAAGAAGAATATCCCACAAGTAATGGATGGATCCGTGGACTGGATACACCACAAGAGAAATAAATTTATCAGGTAAGCATAAAATTTTTTTTAAATTTATTTTTAAACTGCTCCATCCTTTCTGACGTGCGGGAATTCGGTAACATTTCAGTCACTGTATGCTTATACCGGGGGTCTAGTAGCGTGGACACCCAGTACAGTTCGTTCTCCTTCAGCTTTTTTATATGAGTGTCCCTCAACAGGCACGACAGCATGAAAGACCCCATTTGCACAAGGTTAGATGCCGAGCTACTCATGTCCCGTTCCTCATCCTCACTGATGTCACTGAAGGTATCTTCTTCCCCCCAGCCACGTACAACACCACGGGTACCAGATAGGTGACAACGAGCACCCTGGAATGCCTGTTGTGCTTGGTCTTCCTCCTCCTCCTCCTCCTCAAAGCCACATTCCTCCTCTGACTCCTCTTCCTCACAATCCTCTTCCTGCGTTGCTGCTGGTCCAGCAAGCCATGCTGATAAGGCTGTTTCTGGTGGTGATGGTGACCACAACTCTTCCTCTTCACGCTAATCTACAGCCTGATCCAGACTCTTCGCAGGGCACGCTCCAGGAAGAAAACAAATGGTATGATGTCACTGATGGTGACTTCGGTGCGACTGACTAGGTTTGTCACCTCCTCAAAAGGACGCATGAGCCTACAGGCATTGCGCATGAGCATCCAGTAACGTGGCAAAAAAATTCCCAGCTCCGCAGAGGCTGTCCTAGCACCCCGGTCATACAAATACTTGTTAATGGCTTTTTCTTGTTGGAGCAGGAGGTCGAACATTAGGAGTGTTGAATTCCAACGTGTCGGGCTGTCGCAAATCAAGCACCTCACTGGCAGGTTGTTTCGCCGCTGGATATCTGACAAGTGAGCCATGGCCGTGTAGGAACGCCTGAAATGGCCACACACCTTCCTGGCCTGCTTCAGGACATCCAGTAAGCCTGGGTACTTATGCACAAAGCGTTGTACAATCAGATTACACACATGTGCCATGCACGGCACATGTGTCAACTTGCCCAATTTCAATGCCGCCACCAAATTACTTCCGTTGTCATAAAACACTTTGCCGATCTCCAGTTGGTGCGGAGTCAGCCACTGATCCACCTGTGCGTTCAGGGCGGACAGGAGTGCTGCTGCAGTGTGACTCTGTGCTTTCAGGCAAGTCAACCCCCAGACGGCGTGACACTGCTGTATCCGGGATGTGGAATAGTACTTGGGGAGCTGGGGGGGGTGCGTTGATGTGGAGCAAGACACAGCAGCAGAAGAGGACTCAGCCGAGGAGGTTATGGAAGAGGATGGAGTAGGAGGAGTAGAGGAGGTGGCAGCAGGCCTGCCTGCAAGTTGTGGCGGTGTCACCAACTCCTCTGCAGAGCCAGGCATTCCATGCTTGGCAGCCATCAGCAGGTTTACCCAATGCGCAGTGCAGGTGATATACCTGCCCTGACCATGCTTTGCAGACCAGCTATCAGTGGTCAGATGGACCCTTGCCCCAACACTGTGTGCCAGACATGCCATTACTTCCGTTCACACAATCGAGTACAGGTTGGGGATTGCCTTTTGTGCAAAGAAATTTTGCCCAGGTACCTTCCAATGTGGTGTCCCAATAGCTACACATTTTTTGAATGCCTCAGACTCCACCAGCTTGTATGGTAAAAGCTGGCGGGCTAAGAGTTCAGACAAGCCCGCTGTCAGACACCGGGCAAGGGGGTGACTTGATGACATTGGCTTCTTAAGCTCAAACATGTCCTTGACAGACACCTGACTGTGGGCAGATGAGCAGGAACTGCTCCGGAAGAGAGACGGATTGGCGGATGGTTTAGAGGGGGCAAGGAGCACAGCAGTGGTTGACATGGCTGAAGATGCTGGACCAGGAGGAGGATGGCGGCTTTGAGTTTGTGTGCTGCTTGTCCTCATGTGTTCATCCCATAGGCGTTTGTAATGTGAGATCATGTGCCTTCGCAAAGCAGTTGTACCTAGGTGGGTGTTGGACTTCCCACGACTCAGTTTCTTTTGGCACTGGTTGCAAATGGCATTGCTGTTGTCAGAGGCAGACACATAAAAAAATGCCACACTGCTGAGCTCTGCGATGACGGCATTCTGGTGGTGGCAACAGCATGCGTTGATTGGCGTGCTGTCTGGCTGACCCCGGGTGCCGATGCATGCTGTCTGACTGTGCCACTAGCTCCTTGCGATGACCTAACCCTGCTTCCAACTCGTCTCCTCCTCCTGCTCCTCTCTGTCTCCCCATCTGAACTTTCCCCCTGTTCTTCTTCTCTTCTACCTGGCGCCCACGTGACATCCACGGACGCATCATCATCATCAACCCCTTCACTTGTATCTGACAACTCAATAATGGAATCAACGGCGGGTACAACATCATCATCATCATCACACCATGCGTCGTCCATGTCTGTAATGCTGCCTGACTTAGACATATCACAGTTATCTACATCCTCTGTCAATGATGGTTGCGCATCACTCATTTCTTCACACTGAGGTGTACATAACTCCTCTGACAGATCAATTGAGGCGGCTGTGGTGCTAGTGTCGGTGGTGGTGGCAGGCGGGCGAGTGGTAAGTTGAGAGGTGCCCGAAGCTAAGCTGGAGGAGGATGGTGCATCAAGGTTAAAAGCGGAAGCTGTAGAAGATTGGGTGTCCTGTGTTATAAAGTCAACTATTTCATCAGAACTTTTCGTGTTTATGGTACGTGGCCTAACACTGGGCATTATTCTATGGCCAAAGGGAATCACAGCACCACAACCACGACGGCCCCTGTGGGTTGGCCTGCATCTGCCTGTCATTTTTTTTTTCAATTAGTGCTACTATGAGTGCAAGCTACTGTGAGTGGGCACAGTATACGCTGTGAGCCTGACACAAAAAGCCAGACTGATGTTTCACAGTCAAATTTTTTTTTATTTTTTTTTAAATGTATACTGACACTACTATTAAACAAGATAATATGAGTGGTGGCACTGGTCAAGTGGGCACAGTATACGCTGTGAGCCTGACACAAAAAAGCAGACTGATGTTTCACAGTCAAAATAGTTTTTTTATTTTTAAAATGTACACTTACACTACTATTACACAAGATAATATGAGTGGTGGCACTGGGCAAGTGGGCACAGTATACGCTGTGAGCCTGACACAAAAAAGCAGTGATGTTTCACAGTCAAAATAGTTTTTTTAGGGAGCTAGCCACCAAAGCAACTAGACGCACATATAACCTGCTCCTGGCTCCAATTGATAATTAAGGGGTTCTTTTTGCCCTGATAACCCATATTAAATGGCAGATATATTCTGAGCCCTGTCTAAGAGCTTGCAAAACAGATTTCAGAAGACTCAGGAGATTTTTCATGACCCATTGGAGGAGAGACTTAGTGCGGCCTTGCCACGCAGAGGAACTAACATGGAAGATCCCCACATGACTATTCTAGCTCATTTTAAGGAGTATGACCGCAACCTCAGGGGCAGATTTGACCGGCTTATTGCAGCCGTTGCACTTCAAGATGAGGAAGAGAGTAGCGCTGAAGAGAGTAGCGCTGAATTCTGTGCAGGAGAGGCTGTGGCTCCGGGTAAACCTGTGATTGTTTCCCAGGGGTCTCCTACCCGACATCCTTTATCGGAGACTGCTTATCCTCCAGAACCTACCTCAATCCGCGAGAGCAATGGCCGCGTACCATATCCCTTTCCCCTGGGAGATGCGGTCAGTGCCTGCAATTCGCATAGATCCTTTCTACACCTTGAGGATGGAGCGGCTGTGGGGAACGCTAGAAGCGGAGCACTTGAGATGTCTGTGCGAGGGTTTATGGCTGTGCCCATCCAAAAAGTCATAACTACAGAGACACTCTGCCTCGCCATGTGGACTCTCTTTCTTCACTGTCTGGTTTTTGATTGCAGCCGCTCTGCTACCCTTATGCGGCTGACGTCTTCTCGAAGTTCTGGTAGGTTTGGTTGGGCCATCATGAAAGTCAGTGTCGGGTGAAAACCTGATAGAGGCAGTGGATGCCAAATGTTTTGGACTGCTGCTCAATCCTACCTACCCCGGGCGCTCCTGATCGAACTTAAGGTTTGGGCTCGCCAAACAACTGCCTTAAAAGTTAGAATCATTAAATCTGCATTTATGAAGAATAACATCGGAGATTATGCAGACTGTGCAACTAACTACTTTTGCTGTTGACATTATGTGTAGAACTCATAGAGCTCTAACGACAATGACTGTACTTATTTAGTTGCCTAAGAATACCTCTCATATGTATCCGGGTTATTACTTAACATTTTACTGTTTTTATTCTCTTAAGAAATTAGTTTATGTTTCAAATCCCTTTTTTTCTAGCAGAACAGGGTGGTACAAATTCACGCAGCTTATAATATTTAATACCTAAACTATGCCTTGTTGGTATACTAGTCTGTTAGACTATCCACTGTATATTGTGTACCCCTAGTAATCTAATGGGCTTTGAGAAGTCCTATTTAACTACCTCTATTCCAGAATAATAATAAGGATCTAGAGACCAGCAGTTTTTTACATATTCACTGTGTGCTAGTTGCTTGCCTGTGCTATAAATGTTTACTATTTAGACAAACTATTCCTTAGAAAAGTACCTATCTCGTATGTATTGATTGCTTCTCGCAAAGATATGCAAAAGTTTGTATACATTTCTCTGAGTAGTTTTTAAGCAGCCATTATCATAAATATTTATGTTCATCTGGATCTCACTGGATTAAATGTATCTATGTTTAATATTATCTAAAGCTCTTCATAACTATGATAGTTGTGTCCATGGCGCAGGTCAGCAGTTGTGGAGCATAATATTGCTAGTTTGTCACTCATTACTCCGCCCCTCCCCCCCTTCTATGCGCTAAGGGATGAGTAAATTTTCCTCCGCATTTATACTCTGGCAGAGTTTCGTAGCCTCTGCTCAGTTCGAAGAGCCTGTTTAAAGCTTGCCCCTATATATGTCATAAAAGACTCTTCGGGCCCTAAATACAAAAGAAAAAGTGTCTATACTTCTGTACCTTACTATTTAAAATTAAGATGCCTACGCAAGTTTACTAAGTATATCCTGATTTCGGGTACTTGACCAGAACTGAAAATTTTATTAGAGTAATTGTTGTTATATACTGTTTGGAGTTACTGTCCTATTATACTTGCACTGTTATCTGAGAGTTACCTGGATATAGCATTTAAACCAGATTCCTTTCTGTGCAGTCAACTGACACTACCATAGATGAACTCTGGTGTCATCCACGTTTCCAAAGAATCTGCTCCCACCAGTGGAGCTAGCATCCCTTGATGACACAACAAATCTTTAAAAACCAAAATGGAGAACAGGAAAGTTTGGCTGCCAAGACAACTGTACAGTGTTTTGGTATGGTATTGTGCTTATCTGGTTGTCAATTTTTGAGATATTGTTTGTACCTTTATTTGCCATGTATGTAATAATGTGTTATGTTTCCTCAATAAAAAACACTTAAAAAAAAAAAGAATACATAGGCTTAGGGACAACTACTGGGAGCTAGCTGCTAATTGGTGGCTGTAATAACTTTATAAAAGCTTTATCTTGTAAGTAAATATTTTGCAGTGGGGGGGCGGAGCCAGCAGCCAAGAGGAACAGACGTGTTCTCGAGAAGCTCCTCACATTTAACTTACATTTATATTGATTTATAGGGAAAAGATGGCAAAATATATCCCCAAACACATTTAATAGAATACTTTTGAACTAGCAGCAGACTCTATCCCTGAGTTGGTATTAGATTGTGAGCCGCGACCAGCCAAACACATCTTGTGGCCTTATATCCTGACACGTAAGAGCGCATGATAGCCCGAGCTGTCTGTATTCTCAGCTGGAGATTTGCTTTGCTGCTTAGAATATCACACCGGAGCCTGGCCCTATCAAGAAAGGCGAGTAGCCGTTTGAGGAGCGCCTGAGGGTTACAGAAGAATAGGACAGCAGACGGACTGCACAGGACTGTGCCTAAAGATATATGTGAGACACTCGCTACTTCCCTGCAGTACTGGGTACCCTGGGTGCAGATACTAACACGCTCTTTTATTATATCTGCTGTATCCTGTGTAAATGAGGGCTGCTTGGCTAAACACTCTAAGAGACTAACAGTTTTGGTGCGAGACGCCATCTTTCCCTACCGCGTAACAGGAGAAAACAATTCCAGCCTGCTAGCTAGGTGAAAGCTTCAACTAATTGACAGTTGCGGTGTCTAGCGGGGGTTACTAGGCATTCACTTTGAACTCGCTAAGAGTACCACTCCTTATTCCACTCTATTCATAAAAGTGTCTCGATGGAGGAGGTAGCTTCCCTTCTGGCAGTGTTAAGTCACCGGCTAGATCTACTCCATGCTGAGTTGGTGGAGGTTTTGAGGGATGCGATTGGCGCTCCTTGCGCTGTAATACTGGATGAGGATATACCTATTGATATAGCAGACCCCTTACTAAAAAGTGTAGACATCGCTTTACATCCCATAACTGAATAGCAACACATACACCATGGAGAGATTGTGCTTGTAAAAAAACCGGAATGGTTAGAGCTAGAAATAACAGAACTCTTGACGCTACCTCAGGCTTTTGACCTGGTTTCAGAATCAGTGGTGAGACGGCAATCGGTAAGCCTTTCCCAAATCAGGAGTAAAACTTTAACCGCACAACTTCAGGGATCTCTGACATATCACCCACAGCAGCCTAAGGACAGCTCTCCCTGCGACAGCACAGCTAGGACGCCAACAGGTAATCAGCTACTTGTCAGACACCTACACAGCCCTTATACCTTACACAAACATGACACCCCAGGGCAGTCGCTGGACCTATGGGCTAGGAAATACTTACCTTTAACCTGCTCCCGAGTTGTGATACTTCAGAGTGCTCCCCATGCTGTCAGCCGACTCACAGGCAATCTGGTCGGGCTCTTGCGATCCCTCTGGGACCCAGGAAAAGACTGACATACCGGCCTCTTCTTACCTAAGTAAGCTTTATCTGTTCCGGCAGCCCCCTAAGTGGTGCCGTGTGACCTTCTGTGCAACTCTCAAAATTGGAATGGACACTAGACAGATGCATACCTGACTTAACCTGCTCTGTAGAGGGCTAGATATCGCAACAGATTCTGTCTTTTTGGATAAGGGACATCACATTGATCACTTGCCAGTTAAGATTTATAATGCTAGCCCTTGTGAATGTAAATACTTTGCAATCTTGTATTGTTATGATATGTGGCTATTCAATTACATGTTATTTGCTGTACTACATGATGTCTAGCCCTAAAGTCTAGCATAAAATCTCCTCACATTTTTCTATACATAGTATAACGCACCCTCATGGTTGTACATGTTTGTAGCTACTAATCCATATAGTTCCTTTTTATATGACGTTACTTAATTTTTACATTTTCTCTCTCCACTAGCATTAGTTCTAATGTGTCTGAAGCTGCCTGCAATGTAAACTGTTATACTGCATTAACTGTTTAATGTTAACCTATGCTCTTTCACTTAATACACTGATGTTCTTGCAGGATACTTCTACTTTTTGTACCTACATAGGGGCACTGCCTAGTGGATATATTTCACCCACGACTGCCATAGTTTAGAGCTCTATTTCTCATTACTATGGGGTACATGTTTTTATTGCGCTCTGTATATGGCCCTACAGGGAGTACAGTCAAATTACTAACAAGCTGCCCTACGTTTAATCCAGAACATGTGTCAGTGACTATATTTAAATCAAAGGCTTGTGTAGACTACTAGAAGATTACACTAGACATATTTGAACTTTTGGGGGACTATTCAGTTTCATATACTTTGCTCAAGTTTTCTTTGCTTATGTCACAGGATTACGCTTTATTTTGCCTAATATTATCTAAATGTCATATATTATCCTCAGGCAGGTTACATCTTTTTTCATATACTAAGCCCCTTAGGTTCGTAGTTCCTGCTCATTCAATATTAGAGATAAAGATTTCTAAGATTTGCAAGTTTCTATCGATATGTCTGTTATAATATTACTTATATACTTCCTAAACTAAGATTTATCTGTATATCTGATTGTATACGCTCTCAAAAATATTAATGCCTATCTAGAAAGTTTGCAGATAGCAAGCACAACTCATATTTGCTGATTCAAGACCTGTCTTGATGTTGTAGCTACATTTTTTTTTTAAGACTTATATACCTGACTTCTACAGTGATATACTAGTAGGTCAAAGACCATGTTCTTGGAGTACAATTTTCTAATCCATGTTGTAGTATACTAAATAGTCAAAACAGTGAAATAACTTGACTCCTAAAAATCATATAGAGCATTATACACAACTTTTAATTAGACCCTAATACACCGATATTTACAGGATTACTCATATGTTTAAGTTTTTTATAGGATCTTCTACCCATATATATCCACCTTAGCTTGTAACTAGATCCCCAAAGGGATACACGGAGTACATTAGAATGGAACATGTCTTGGTGCTATCCCTGCTGCATTTATATGACTCATAACTACTATGCACTTCCCAAGACTCATTAACATTCCTATGGTCTTCCGCCCCCCCCCCCCCCCACTGTAGTTGACCATAGCTATTTATATTACTACTAGTCCTAAAGCCCGTTCACACGGGCCGTGTTGTGTTATATTTAATTCTCTCTTTTCTCTCTCTCTCTCTCTCTCTCCGCCTTCACTTGCCGGTCCTCGCGATGCTTTGTTTCACCCCTGCGCGTGCGATCATCTGTACTGCCGGGTCCTCGCGCTGCTGTCGGGTGGGTGCGCGTGCGATCAGCTGCAAGTGTTTGTCTGAACTGCGCATGACGGCTTCAGACAAACTCTTGTCTTTTATAATATAGGATTATTATTATCTTCTTCAAATAATTTAAGTATGCTATAATACTGTTATATAGAAAAATTATTTGTATAAGCGGTGCTTACCCGCTGACAATTCCCTAATTCCCCCCTTGTCTTTTTATGAAGCTCTTGATATTATGACCCTAACCTTACCAATACGAAACATTCAAGTACAAACTAGTTCAGAATAAAATGGGTCTATATGGTAGCTACAGCGCTCTTTCAGAGAGCCTTTTTTCAACATTATGGCCTGGGATAATAGCTACCCATAGTATCACATAAAAACACAAAATGAGGTTTTCAGATATATTTTTGCATTCATTATATATATTTTATATTTTATTTTTTGCATGTTATATTGTTAATGCGACTATCATTGCTATGTTTTGAAATATTTATATGCCATAGTGTTTGTTTGTTTTTGTTGTCACTATGAAAAACCCTCAATAAAAAATTATTAAAAAAAAAAAAATATTTTGCAGTGCTTGAATGCTAATGTATTTAAAGCTTGTAAAGGGGCATAAAACATGCACAATTTGCTTAAATCAAAGATTAGCAAGAATATATAGCTAAAAAAATGTTTTTTCTAGTCTTGATTTGTGGACTGTAATGGGGTCAATAATAAACTGCTACAACAATTTAAAAAAAAAAAAAATATATATTTTTAAATGTACACTTACACTACTATTAAACAAGATATGAGTGGTGGCACTTGGCAAGTGGGCACAGTATACGCTGTGAGCCTGACACAAAAAAGCAGACTGATGTTTCACAGTCAAAATAGGTTTTTTTATTTTTAAAATGTACACTTACACTACTATTACACAAGATAATATGAGTGGTGGCACTGGGCAAGTGGGCACAGTATACGCTGTGAGCCTGACACAAAAAAGGAGACTGATGTTTCACAGTCAAAATAGTTTTTTTATTTTTAAAATGTACATTTACACTACTATAAAACAAGATAATGTGAGTGGTGGCACTGGACAAGTGGGCACAGTATACACTGTGCGCCTGACACAAAAAAGCAGACTGATGTTTCACAGTCAAAATATTTTTTTATTTTTAAATGTACACTTACACTACTATTAAACAAGATAATATGAGTGGTGGCACTTGGCAAGTGGGCACAGTATACGCTGTGAGCCTGACACACAGGCTGGCAGTGGCACGCAGGCAACTGCTATTAGATTACACTAGCAGACTGATGTAAAAGTTTTTTAAAAAAAATTTACACTACTGTTAAACCAGCCAGATATGAATGGTGGCACTGAGCAAGTAGGCACAGTATATGCTGTGAGCCTGACACACAGGCTGGCAGTGGCAGGCTGGCCTGGCAACTGAAATTAGATTACACTAGCAGACTGATGTAAAAGTTTTTTTTTTTAAAATGTATACTACTGTTACACCAGATATGACTGGTGGTGGCACTGAGCAAGTAGGCACAGTATATGCTGTGAGCCTGACACACAGGCTGGCAGTGGCAGGCTGGCCTGGCAACTGAAATTAGATTACACTAGCAGACTGATGTAAAAGTTTTTTTTAAAAATTTACACTAATGTTACACCAGATATGAGTGGTGGCACTGAGCAAGTAGGCACAGTATATGCTGTGAGCCTGACACACAGGCTGGCAGTGGCAGGCAGGCAACTGCTATTAGATTACACTAGCAAACTGATGTAAAAGTTTTTTTTTTTTAAATTTACACTACTTTTACACCAGATATGAGTGGTGGCACAGAGCAAGTAGGCACAGTATATGCTGTGAGCCGGACACACAGGCTGGCAGTGACAGGCAGGCAACTGCTATTAGATTACACTAGCAGACTGATGTAAAAGTTTTTTTTTTTAATTTACACTACTGTTACACCAGATATGACTGGTGGTGGCACTGAGCAAGTAGGCACAGTATATGCTGTGAGCCTGACACACAGGCTGGCAGTGGCAGGCTGGCCTGGCAACTGAAATTAGATTACACTAGCAGACTGATGTAAAAGTTTTTTTTTTTAAATTTACACTAATGTTACACCAGATATGAGTGGTGGCACTGAGCAAGAAGGCACAGTATATGCTGTGAGTCTGACACACAGGCTGGCAGTGGCAGGCTGGCCTGGCAACTGAAATTAGATTACACTAGCAGACTGATGTAAAAGTTTTTTTTTAAATTTACACTAATGTTACACCAGATATGAGTGGTGGCACTGAGCAAGTAGGCACAGTATATGCTGTGAGCCTGACACACAGGCTGGCAGTGGCACGCAGGCAACTGCTATTAGATTACACTAGCAGACTGATGTAAAAGTTTTTTAAAAAAAAATTACACTACTGTTAAACCAGCCAGATATGAATGGTGGCACTGAGCAAGTAGGCACAGTATATGCTGTGAGCCTGACACACAGGCTGGCAGTGGCAGGCTGGCCTGGCAACTGAAATTAGATTACACTAGCAGACTGATGTAAAAGTTTTTTTTTAAAAAATTACACTAATGTTACACCAGATATGAGTGGTGGCACTGAGCAAGTAGGCACAGTATATGCTGTGAGCCTGACACACAGTCTGGCAGTGGCAGGCTGGCCTGGCAACTGAAATTAGATTACACTAGCAGACTGATGTAAAAGTTTTTTTAAAAAATTTACACTAATGTTACACCAGATATGAGTGGTGTCACTGAGCAAGTAGGCACAGTATATGCTGTGAGCCTGACACACAGGCTGGCAGTGGCAGGCTGGCCTGGCAACTGAAATTAGATTACACTAGCAGACTGATGTAAAAGTTTTTTTTTTGTTAAATTTACACTAATGTTACACCAGATATGAGTGGTGGTACTGAGCAAGTAGGCACAGTATATGCTGTGAGCCTGACACACAGGCTGGCAGTGGCAGGCAGGCAACTGCTATTAGATTACACTAGCAGACTGATGTAAAAGTTTTTTTTTTTTTAAATTTAGACTACTGTTACACCAGCCAGATATGAGTGGTGGCACTGAGCAAGTAGGCACAGTATATGCTGTGAGCCTGACACACAGGCTGGCAGTGGCAGGCTGGCCTGGCAACTGAAATTAGATTTCACTAGCAGACTGATGTAAAAGTTTTTTTTAAAAAAATTACACTAATGTTACACCAGATATGAGTGGTGGCACTGAGCAAGTAGGCACAGTATATGCTGTGAGCCTGACACACAGGCTGGCAGTGGCAGGCTGGCCTGGCAACTGAAATTAGATTACACTAGCAGACTGATGTAAAAGTTTTTTTTTTGTTAAATTTACACTAATGTTACACCAGATATGAGTGGTGGAACTGAGCAAGTAGGCACAGTATATGCTGTGAGCCTGACACACAGGCTGGCAGTGGCAGGCAGGCAACTGCTATTAGATTACACTAGCAGACTGATGTAAAAGTTTTTTTTTTTTTAAATTTAGACTACTGTTACACCAGCCAGATATGAGTGGTGGCACTGAGCAAGTAGGCACAGTATATGCTGTGAGCCTGACACACAGGCTGGCAGTGGCAGGCTGGCCTGGCAACTGAAATTAGATTACACTAGCAGACTGATGTAAAAGTTTTTTAAAAAAAATTTACACTAATGTTACACCAGATATGAGTGGTGGCACTGAGCAAGTAGGCACAGTATATGCTGTGAGCCTGACACACAGGCTGGCAGTGGCAGGCAGGCAACTGCTATTAGATTACACTAGCAGACAGATGTAAAAGTTTTTTTTTTAAAATTTACACTACTGTTACACCAGCCAGATATGAGTGGTGGCACTGAGCAAGTAGGCACAGTATATGCTGTGAGCCTGACACACAGGCTGGCAGTGGCAGGCAGGCAACTGCTATTAGATTACACTAGCAGACTGATGTAAAAGTTATTTTTATTTAAAATGTACACTACTGTTACACCAGATATGAGTGGTGGCACTGAGCAAGTAGGCACAGTATATGCTGTGAGCCTGACACACAGGCTGGCAGTGGCAGGCTGGCCTGACAACTGAAATTAGATTACACTAGCAGACTGATGTAAAAGTTTTTTTTAAAAAAATTACACTAATGTTACACCAGATATGAGTGGTGGCACTGAGCAAGTAGGCACAGTATATGCTGTGAGCCTGACACACAGGCTGGCAGTGGCAGGCAGGCAACTGCTATTAGATTACACTAGCAGACAGATGTAAAAGTTTTTTAAAAAAAATTTACACGACTGTTACACCAGCCAGATATGAGTGGTGGCACTGAGCAAGTAGGCACAGTATATGCTGTGAGCCTGACACACAGGCTGGCAGTGGCAGGCAGGCAACTGCTATTAGATTACACTAGCAGACTGATGTAAAAGTTTTTTTTAAAAAAAATGTACACTAATGTTACACCAGATATGAGTGGTGGCACTGATCAAGTAGGCACAGTATATGCTGTGAGCCTGGCACACAGGCTGGCAGTGGCAGGCAACTGCTATTAGATTACAAAAAAAAAAAAAAAACGACTGATGTAGCCCTAAAAAGTCCCTTCAGGACTTTAGTGGACACTGAATACACTAGCCTAGCTATCAATTTCCCTATTAAATTAGCAGCAGCTACACTGTCCCTCCTCTCACTAGCAATGCAGCTTCCGAATGAATCTAAAATGGCTGCTGTCCATGAGGTGTAAGGGTCTGGGAGGGAGGGTCTGCTGCTGATTGGCTGGAATGTGCCTGCTGACTGTGAGATACAGGGTCAAAGTTTAGGCAATGATGACGAATAGGGGGCGGATCAAACATCGCATATGTTCGCCCGCCGCTGTGAACGCGAACAAGCTATGTTCGCCGGGAACTGTTCTCCGGCGAACTGTTTGCCACATCACTAATTATGTACTGTATATACATATATACAGATATAAACATGAATACACATGTATATAAATATATACATATGTATATATACATGCATACACATATATATATATGTAAATATACATTATAGCCCTTTCCTTTCAAATACCTTGTCATAAACCATACAGCTTTTAACCCTTATAACATTTTTTTTTAAGATTGATGGAAAGATGGATAATGTTTATTAGATAGTGTAATATACGAGTGTAACCCTTTATTTTAATGAATTTATGTTGTGTTTAATGCAACTTTTTTTACGTGAGGTCTTCAGACACGCTAACAAAACAAGCGCAAATTTAGTTTGGGCGGGGTGCAATATTTTAATATCACACATGCAATTGTAATCTAGCCCTTAGTGTGCTTGAGATAAGGAGGATAGAGTCTATACCTGGGAGCCTATATCTCCTAGGAAGCCAGCTTAGCTCACTTATGATTGCTGTCGTGATTCTACACAATTTTAAACAACTTTCTAATTTACTTTTAGTACAACATTACACTATTAGTATCTTTTGTTATAAAGTAGGGATGTTGGCCAAGGAGTGCAATTTTTTTGGAGGATTATATGGCAGCACTTTTGCAAGAATGTTATTCATTTACAAAAGCATTAGATGGTAGCACTATGTCCCACCATGTAGTGCTCCAAACACTTACCTAGGTATCTTGTCAACAAAGAATATCATGGAAACAAAGCAAATTCTATAATAGAATTAATGTGGAAACTTTTTTAAAAAAAATTATACTCTGAATCATAGAATATATGTTTTGTACAGACTAACAAATCAATACAAGTGTAGCAGAACCCTGCTTCAAAAAATGTCATAGTCTAAAGATACCTTGGTCTAATTTGTGGTCAGAAGGTTTTCTAATGTTAAAGGGGCACTAAACCCAAAACATGTATTTCATGATTAAGGTAGAGAACGCAATTTTAAACCACTTTCCAATTTACTTTTATTATCTAATTTGCTTCATTCTTTAGATATTCTTTGCTGAAGAAATAGCAATGCACATGGGTGAGCCAATCATACGAGGCATCTATGTGCAGTGACCAATCAGCAGCCACTAAGCCTATCTAGATATGCTTTTTAGTAAAGTATATCAAGAGAATGAAGCAATATAGATAATAGAGGTAAATTAGAAAGTTGTTTAAAATTGCATGCTTTTTCTAAATCGTGAAAGAAAAAAATTGGGTTTCAAGTCCCTTTAACATAGCTATTCAGTTTAGGTTTTTGCCACAAATGCATTTTTTTTTATCTATCTGATGCACAATTCATTATTTTAACATATTTTTTTCTATTGAAAGAAAACTATCAGTAGTATACCTGAAAAAGAAAATAAACCCCTGGTATAAACAGCAGAAAATGAGTACAATATATTTCTACCTATAGGTAGAAACATTCTTAAAGGGTTGTGACTCAGAACATAACATTTTTAAAAAGTTTGCAATTTACTTCCATGATCAAATTTGCTTCATTCTCCTAGTATTCTGTGTTGAAGAGACACCTAGGTAGGCATCAGTAACATTATATTGCAGGAAATAGTGCTGACATCTATTGATCTTTCAAATGGATAACATTCTTACACAACCGTTGCCTTATAGTTCTACAGAAAGGGTCCGGCTCCTATGCATACTGTATTTCTTTACTTTGTAACAAAATATAACAAGAGGAAAAAGAAAAATTGATGATAGAAGTAAATTAGAAAGTTGTTTAAAATTGCATCCTCTATCTGAATCATGAAAGACAAATGTTGGGTTTCATATCCCTTTAAAAATATATTCAAAGTTTTTAGAATTCAGGTATTTTTCAATATGAAATTTAAATCACCTTCCTTGCTTTCTCTATATAATAGATGTTCTGTATAATAACTGCCAGCCAATTAATTCATTAAGATCATTCAAACCTAATGTGTTTGCCCCTGTTTAGATTTATGGAGTCATCTGACATTCACTTTGAATGTCCTGGGTACTTAATATAACACTTTGAATCAAAGTGTATTAGGTGAGTTGATGTAAGCCATAAAATAGTTTTACTGTTTTGTTTTTTTATTAAGTGGCTGTCTGAAATGAATATGAAAGGCAGCGTTTTTAAACTTTAAATAGGAACTACTATTTTTGCTAGTATTTAAAACCAAATGATGCCTTTATTGGAAAATGTATCTTATAAAACGTTGACAAATATCAAACGTTTTTTATTGAGGTCAATAAGCAAACGACAACTTACGTGTTTACAGTGCTAAACTTGTACAAAAACAGACGGTTACAATAATATCAAAGAGGTAGCACTGTCATGTTATACCCCTCAGGAACACTGGGGTTCAAACATTATAACCTCCTTTTACAAAATGTTCTTTTTGACAATCTTATTTCCTTTACATGTTGATACAAACTTCAGAAAACAACATGGAATATAACAAATTTACACCAATATGAACACTCTTATTAATCAAATTTGGTTACAGTTGTGTGTAGGTGATGTAGTCTGCATGTGTATTGTGGTCTTCTCACTTTAATTTAAGAAAGAAAAAAGAAAAAGAGGGTGAGGGGAAGAGGGGAAAGGTAGGAAGGAGGGTAATGGATTACGTTAATTCCACTCGATTTACACAGTTATTTGTTTCAACTTTCTTCTATTAGATATGAAGGTCTCCGAGGGGTTAAAAACATAGATAAAGTAGTGTGCGCTGAGTACTGCACCAAACTCCTAATATTACCTAAGTATCCCTCACAGTAGGTAACAAATAACAAATAAGAAAAGTAAATAGGAGCGCCAAGGCTAAAGGTGTGTAAAAGACAATTAGATATCCCTTCAATCAGAGCATATGTATAAAAACAAGAATACTTGTATGAGCAAAATATAAAAATATAAAAAATATAAAAAATTTGGCATAGCCATTTTTTATATTTTGCTCATACAAGTATTCTTGTTTTTATACATATGCTCTGACTGAAGGGATATCCCGTTTATCTAATTGTATTTTACAAACCTTTAGCCTTGGCACTCCTATTTACTGCTTTTCTTTCCAAGGGGTTCTCAGATCAAACAGTAGTTGTTAGTCTGCTGTCTGTCTCTGAAGACGTAATCTTCCATGGATTGTATGTAATTAATGCAATCTAACACTCCTTGCCAATTAGGGGGTTGTTCTTTTTTTCAAATTTCTTGCTATCAGCAATTTGGCTAAGGTCAAGATATATATAAGTAAGGATTTCTTACAAGTGGGGGCTTTTTCTAGACCAAGGGGAAGAAGTGCTAGAGCTGGGTGCGATACTTGTGGGAGGTTTATGCTGGTACAAACTCCCTTGATCCTTGACAAATACATGCTAAGCTTTCAGCATGTGAACCAAATGTGGAGAGGGGTTCCCAGTTCCCCACACCCACTCCAGCACATGTGGGGGTGCTCAGGGTAGATTTTCTGCTGTTTTGTGGGTACTAGGTGTCATCTGGTCAGAAGTATAGTTTGTATAGTGCCACACAATGGATAGCTTCTTTAGTCTGGCTAATTACAGTTTGGACCAGTCTTTTGGTGTGAATCTCATACAAATTTTAATCATCAGTGTTCTGTAATGACAACAGTGTTAAGCTGTCAAATATGATTTGTTCAAGTGACAGACGCTGTGTTGCAGCTCTAGCGTATAGATAAATATTTTACAAAAAAAATCATCAGATATATAGAAATATATATTTAAAAAGAAAAAGAAAATTTTCTTCTATGTGAAGAACAATGGAATGTGGAAAATTCATAACTACCTGTGGGTTTAGTGCTGTCGGTCTAACGCGGGTGTCAGGTTAGCGCACGAGTGATATATATATTTTTTTTAAAGTGTGCTCCATTGAAGTCTATGGGAAGAAGTTAACGCGGTCGCCATATCCAAAGTCCTGAAGTTATCGCGTATTGGTTTTCACTCTCGTTTTAACTTTTACTTTCAATTTGTAAAACAAGCACTAACCCGCCGCCCAAATTAAAAGTTTACTTTTCACTGTGTTAGTGCAACTATTATCTGGCATTTATTTTGTCTGTACAGTATTAGTTAAATTTATAGCAGCCAGTCTTCTTCTGTGGGTGTTTGTAGTAATCTTGAAGAGGCTTGAAAAGACTCAATAAACAGTTGCATGTAATATGTAGATGTGCTTCAACACTCTTAAAGTGATGTTTAACTGCAAAAATTCACTTTGAGACTTTTGCTAAGTTGCATCTAATTGACCTGATTACGTTTAGCAATTTTACCGGATTCACTAGTGTTTACCTAAATTCCAGGGACAACAGTTTGTTTAGTGAGGGAAATACTCCCATATCAGAAGAAACAAACAGAAACTAAGGGGTATATTTAACATAGTGCGAGCGGACATGATACGATGTAGCGTATCAGGTCCGCTGCACATCGATAAATGTTGATACACTGTCGGCATTTATCATTGCACCAGCAGTTCTTGTAAACTGCTTGTGCAATGCAGACCCCTGCAGATTCGTGGCAAATGAATCCGATCGGGTTGATTTCTGTCCGCGGCCTCAGAGCAGGCGGACAAGTTTTGGAGCAGCTGTCTTTAGACCGCTGCTTCATAACTTCTGTTTCCGGCGAGCCTGAAGCCTCCTTAGAGTGCTTGCTAGTGAATCGCCCCCCTAGAGTGCTTGCTAGTGAATCGGCCCCTTAGAGTGCTTGCTAGTGAATCGGCCCCTTAGAGTGCTTGCTAGTGAAATTAAACAATTATTACTCACTTCGCCCCTTAGAGGTATTGATCTGCCTTCTGCTATCTATTGTAGTACAGTTTGATATATGTATAAAAAAGAAGTTCTTTGGTTTTTATCACACAATCTGGTCTTCAAATTGTTCTTTTTTTCAGCCAAAGCACATGGTTCTGCAGAAATGAAAAACAAACTGCATGAGCACACCCTTGTATCCTAAAGTAGACCTTACTCCTGATCAATAGTGATGTTGCGAATAGTTCGCCGGCGAATAGTTCCCGGCGAACATAGCTTGTTCGCGTTCGCCGTGGCGGGCAAACATATGCGATGTTCGATCCGCCCCCTATTCATCATCATTGAGTAAACTTTGACCCTGTACCTCACAGTCAGCAGACACACTCCAGCCAATCAGCAGCAGACCCTCCCTCCCAGACCCTCCCACCTCCTGGACAGCATCCATTTTAGATTCATTCGGAAGCTGCATTCTTAGTGAGAGGAGGGACAGTGTAGCTGCTGCTGATTTAATAGGGAAATCGATAGCTAGGCTAGTGTATTCAGTGTCCACTACAGTCCTGAAGGACTCATCTGATCTCTGCTGTAAGGACAGCACCCCAAAAAGCCCTTTTTAGGGCTAGAACATCAGTCTGCTTTTTTTTTCTTCCCTGTGTAAGCTAATTGCAGTTGCCTGCCTGCCAGCGAGTGTGTCAGGCTCACAGCATATACTGTGCCCACTTGCCCAGTGCCACCACTCATATCTGGTGTGGCAGGTGGTGGGGGTTGGTCTGTGGGGGTGGGGGAAGCTACACTACAGAAAAAAAAAAAAACAGAAAAAAATACTTTTTTTTTGCAAACTGGGTACTGGCCGACAGCTGCCAGTACCCAAGATGGCCGCCAATAAGGCAGCTGGGGAGGGTTAGAGAGCTGTTTTGGGGGGGGATCAGGGAGGTTTGGGGCTAAGGGGGGATGCTACACCACAGCATATGTAAATATGCTAAAAAAAAACAAATAACATTTTTTTAAAAACCTTTTATTTTACTACTGGCAGACTTTCTGCCACTACTTAAGATGGGGACGGCAATTGTGGGGTGGGGTGGGGGAGGGAAGGGAGCTGTTTGTGAGGGATCAGGGGGTCTGATGTGTCAGGTGGGAGGCTGATCTCTACACTAAAGCTAAAATTAACCCTGCAAGCTCCCTACAAACTACCTAATTAACCCCTTCACTGCTAGCCATAATACACGTGTGATGCGCAGCAGCATGTAGCGGCCTTCTAATTACCAGAAAGCAACGCCAAAGTCATATATGTCTGCTATTTCTGAACAAAGGGGATCCCAGAGAAGCATTTACAACCATTTGTGCCATAATTGCACAAGCTGTTTGTAAATAATTTCAGTGAGAAACATAAAATTGCGAAAAAAAAATATTTTTTTTTAAATTTGATCGCATTTGGCGGTGAAATGGTGGCATTAAATATACCAAAATGGGCCTAGATCAATACTTTGGGTTGTCTACTACACTACACTTAAGCTAAAATTAACTCTACAAGCTCCCTACATGCTCCCTAATTAACCCCTTCACTGCTGGGCATAAATCACGTGTGGTGCGCAGTGGCATTGAGCAGCCTTCTAATTACCAAAAAGCAACGCCAAAGCCATATAAGTCTGCTATTTCTGAACAAAGGGGATCCCAGAGAAGCATTTACAACCATTTATGCCATAATTGCATAAGTTGTTTGTAAATAATTTCTGTGAGAAACCTAAAGTTTGTGAAAAAGTGAACAATTTTTTTTTATTTGATCGCATTTGGCGGTGAAATGGTGGCATGAAATATACCAAAATGGGCCTAGATCAATACTTTGGGATGTCTTCTAAAAAAAATATATATACATGTCAAGGGATATTCAGGTATTCCTGACAGATATCAGGGTTCCAATGTAACTAGCGCTCATTTTGAAAAAAAATGGTTTTGAAATAGCAAAGTGCTTCTTGTATTTATTTCCCTATAACTTGCAAAAAAAGCAAAGAACATGTTAACATTGGGTATTTCTAAACTCAGGACAAAATTTAGAAACTATTTAGATGTTGTACCCGCTGCGGAAGTTTGGTCTGTCACTGTGAAGCGGGCGTAACCCTTACACTACCTGATCAATACAACATCATACCTGATGTTTTAAAGCACATTATTCCAAACAATTTAGGAATGTTAGGTGATTTATGCCCTTTATGGATTAAAACCAGACTCTGCATCAACTATGTAATTTTCTATGGGAGTTTTGCCATGGATCCCCCTCCGGCATGCCACAGTCCAGGTGTTAGTCCCCTTGAAACAACTTTTCCATCACTATTGTGGCCAGAAAGAGTCCCTGTGGGTTTTAAAATTCGCCTGCCTATTGAAGTCTATGGCGGTTCGCCCGGTTCGCCCGTTCGCGAACATTTGCGGAAGTCTGTGTTTGCCGTTCGCGAACCGAAAATGTTATGTTCGCGACATCACTACTGATCAACATTTTTTAGATGAAAACCTGTCACCATTATCCTATTATAAACTGCTAATTACAGATCTGTTTAGTTGAGGAGTCAATATGCACTATTCATATTGTAATAAGCTTTATTTGTTATTATAAATGGTTACACTAAAAAAGAGACAATCAGGAAAGTGCAAAATTGCAATGTAGTAATTTTTTATACAAGATAAGTATAACACGTGGAAAAACAATATTAAATGCACTGGGGAGCACTCTTTGTATCAGAATTAAAGGGACAGGAAACCTAAAAAAATGTCATTCATGATTCAGATAGAACATACAATTTTAAACAACTTTCAAATTTACTTTTATTATCAAATATGCTTCATTCTCTTGTTATCCTTTTGCTGAAGGAGCAGCATTGCACTACTAGCGGCTAGCTAAACACATCTAGTTAGCCAATCACAAGAGACAAACATGTGCAGGCACGAGTCAGCAGCTAGCTCCCACTAGTGTAGGATATGTGCATATTCATTTTCAACAATGTATACCAAGAGAACAAAGCACATTTGAAGATAGAAGTGATTTTAAAAGTGTCTTAAAATGACATGCTCTATTTGATCTTTACAAGTTCAGGTTTGACTTTTCTATCCCTTTAATTTTATATAGGAAGTGCTTTTCTCACTTATGTTGCCACCGACCTTGATCGTGTTTTCCTGTACAGCTATGAGTTATAACTGCTTCAGGGTGTGCATAGAGGAACATGAATACTGCATTAGATTATGGAGAAGGCTGTTCTGGGTAGCAACAAACATTATCAAGGGAAGAAAAGAGAAATGCAATATTTGGACATTTTACTAATATTAATTTATTATAATTTAAAGGGACATTTAACATTTAACGGTAATATTTAAGTCTCTGTAAAGCAATGGATTGTAATCTAGCACACCTCACTTCATTTGTGACTGGATATAAAGGAGAATGAGGGGTGCTGTCACTATTTTATGGAGAGTGTCATGGGGGTGCGTGTTATGTCTGAGCAGATGGTGACCATGTGTAGTTGATTCATGGATGTGTCTGTGTGGTCTATTGGTAGGGCTAAGGGAGATTATGCAAATTAGGACATACATTTGTTTTAGAGGGACAGATCTTAGATTTAGAGACTGTCCCTCTCAAACAGGGACAGCGGGGAGAGCTGATCTAGGTTAAAAATCCCAGAACTCCCCAACAGCTTTGTATAATGTAGGATTTTCACATTTTGGAATATTTGGTCACTGCACCTCTCTCGGCTTCCTCTTCAGAGCAACTCTTCTAGTTTCCAATGCAAAACCAGAGAATAATGACAGCCCACAAACCCCTTAACCCTGCCCACAGCCTGCCTGACCCTGCCCAGAAAACAACCATCCCCACCCATAGTACACCCATTACTCTACCCTTTGCGCCATCCACAAAAGACCCGTGGCCTTGCGCAATAGCCACCCTCACCTGCTGCTCCTGGTAGGCTTCAGAGAAATATTAGGAGGTATGAAAGCCTGACATTTTACCTTTTCTTCTCTACTGAGGCAGATTAGGGATGGTTTTAAATTAGATGCTAATGTCTCACAGTGTTTATTGTCCCTTTAAAAGGAATCCTGCAACATTTAATCCTGATAAAGTATTTGTGGACTATCTGATTTATATGAGTTTTTACGCACATTTTGTAAGTGCAGGGCCCTAGATCAGCCTGGAACGTCTTAAGGGTTAAGGTTGCAGGGAGGAGGAGTGTGTGTGGAGCTGTAGGTTAGATTGCAACAGTGTTGCAGATCTAAGGGAGGGGTTTCTACTCACAGATAAGAAGGGGATTCTGGGAGTTTGAGGCCCTCTTTCTTTTCGGAAACATCTGGAATCTTCACCCACCCGCCCAGCCCCCTTTTTTTCCCGCGGCAATTAGCTACTAGTAATTAATTAGGGCTTAGTCTCCCTGGGACCGGACAGGG